>NC_047063.1:17429684-18029684 GCF_902459465.1 Asterias rubens | reverse complement strand
CCGCTAGTGACCGGAAAGTTACAAAAAATGTAAAAATATGCCATGATGTTTCCGTGAAACACCACAAACAGTAAATGAAAACGTGTATATTCACGATTCTTGTCTCCAATGATTCAACTTTTCACGCAGGCAAGAGCGCAGACTGGCGGTACCACACGTTCTGTACAAAGAGATTTAATCCTACTCGTTAATTGGCCGTCCAGCTGGAGGTCTCCTATCTTTTTCCACAGGCCAGACGGGGGCATTGTCAGAGTATTCTTTTGTTACTCTGCGGTTTTGCGGGTCGTTCGAGCTCCTTCTATTCCTTCCTCCATGGTTTGACGTTTACTAAAAATGGGCTACTTTGAAACCACCAATATCCAAAACCATACTGTACAAGTAGCATGGAACACATGGATGAAACTGACCCCATGCCAACCATTTGTTGGTTTGTCATGGAAACTCATTAAAAATTCATTAAATTCATGTACAATTCTTTGTGGATTTTGATGGTGTCAGAGAAGTTTGGAATACAACTGTAAAGAGTAACAAACAAACAATCAAACTGGGTTAACAGAAATGTCAATATAATAGTTATTGAAGCACAATTTGTGTTTTGGCTTGACAAACCTTTTGACTGAGAATGAGTGAAACCTTTTAAAGTGGATTGCAAGGAAAGAGTAATAAACTAAAGTCACTTACCTGGTCACTTACCTTTAGTGTTTGAGCGCACACAAAATAGACAGAATGCATATTTTTGCCAAATGCAGACAATGCAGACGCAACAGTACCGCCCACAGAACTGAGGGCCCAGTTTCATGAAGACCTAAGAATGATCAAACCAATCTTCATTGTTAAGCAAAGTGTGCTGTCATAATGTGTGTCATTGACAAAACATCTTAAGATGAATCTTGGTGTTTTATGAAACATCTTAAGATGAATCTTAGTGTTTTATGAAACTGGGCCCAGAACTCCTATATTTATAAACAGTTAAAACAAGGTTCCAAAACACAGAGGTATAGATACCCTTTAGTAGACAAAAACAACTTTGCCGTGTATTAATGAACAAGGTCTAAACCCACATAAGTAATTAATGTAAAACCTTGGATTTAAAATAACAATGAAGCATGTACTTTTAACTTAATGTTTAAGTAATGTATATTAAAAGTGCATTATTGCAACCCAAAAACTGAACATGTGTTGTGCACACTGAATGTTAAGGTATATTGGTGTGATACCAAGTTAGTAAAATGTTGATTTTTGAGAAGCAATCTGCTGCATTTTTTGTAGCATTTTGCTATGCTTAAGGATGAAAATCACTAGGGGTAGCAGTTTTGTCCATACTGGGCCAAAAATTGAAGAAATCACAAGGGGTAAGTCCACCAATTTTGTCCATTTTGGGCCAAAAATTTAAGAAATCACAAGGGGTAAGTCCAGCAATTTTGTGTCAAAAATGGAAGGAATCACAAGGGGGTGAGTCCAGCAGTTTTGTCCATATTGGGCCAAAAAGTGAAAAAATCACCAGGGGTAAGTCCAGCAATTTTGTCCATTTTGGGCTAAAAAGTGAAAAAATCACAAGGGGAAAGTCCAGCAGTTTTGTCCTTTTTGGGCAAAAAAATTGAAGATATCACAAGGGGTAAGTCCAGCAGTTTTGTCCTTTTTTGGCAAACAGCAATTTTGTCCATTTTGGGCCAAAAATGAAGAAACCACAAGGGGTTAGTCTTAGCATTTTTGTCCATTTTGGGTCAAAAATGGAAGAAATCACAAGGGGTAAGTCCAGCAGTTATGTCCATTTTGGGCCAACAAGTGAAAACATCACAAGGGGTAAGTCCAGCAGTTTTGTCAATTTTGGGCAAAAAAGTGAAGAAATCTCAAGGGGTAAGTCCAGCAGTTTTGTCCATTTATGGCTAAAAAGTGAAAAAATCACAAGGGGAAAGTCCAGCAGTTTTGTCCTTTTTGGGCAAAAAAATTGAAGACATCACAAGGGGTAAGTCCAGCAGTTTTGTCCTTTTTTGGCAAACAGCAATTTTGTCCATCTTGGGCCAAAAAATGAAGAAATCACAAGGGGTAAGTCCAGAAATTTTGTCCATTCTGGGCAAAAAATTGAAGAAATCACAAGGGGTAAGTCCAGCATTTTTGTCTATTTTGGGTCAAAAAATGAAGAAATCACAAGGGGTAAGTCCAGCAATTTTGTTCATTCTGGGTCAAAAATGGAAGAAATCACAAAATGGTAAGTCCAGCAGTTTTGTCCATATTGGGCTAAAAGGTGAAGAAATCACAAGGGGAAAGTCCAGCAGTTTTGTCCATTTTGGACCAAAAAGTGAAAAATCAGTCCAGCATTTTTGTCCATTTTGGGCAAAAAAATGAAGAAATCACAAGGGGTAAGTCCAGCAATTTTGTCCATTCTGGGTCAAAAATAGAAGAAATCACAAGGGGAAAGTCCAGCAGTTTTGTCCATTTTGGACCAAAAAGTGAAAAATCAGTCCAGCAGTTTTGTCCATTTTGGGCCAAAAATGGAAGAAATCACAAAGGGTAAGTCCAGCATTTTTGTCCATTTTGGGCCAAAAATTGAAGACATCACAAGGGGTAAGTCCAGCAATTTTGTCAATTTTGGGCCAAAAATGGAAGAAATCACAAGGGTAAGTCCAGCAATTTTGTCCATTCTGGGTCAAAAATGGAAGAAATCACAAAGGGTAAGTCCAGCATTTTTGTCCATTTTGGGCCAAAAATTGAAGACATCACAAGGGGTAAGTCCAGCAATTTTGTCAATTTTTGGCCAAAAATGGAAGAAATCACAAGGGTAAGTCCAGCAATTTTGTCCATTCTGGGTCAAAAATGGAAGAAATCACAAAGGGTAAGTCCAGCATTTTTGTCCATTTTGGGCCAAAAATTGAAGAAATCACAAGGGGTAAGTCCAGCAGTTTTGTCCATTCTGGGTCAAAAATGGAAGAAATCACAAGGGGTAATTCCAGCAGTTTTGTCCATATTGGGCTAAAAGGTGAAGAAATCACAAGGGGAAAGTCCAGCATTTTTGTAAATTTTGGGCCAAAAATTGAAGAAATCACAAGAGGTAAGTCCAGCAATTTTGTCCATTTTGGGCCAACAAGTGAAAACATCACAAGGGGTAAGTCCAGCAGTTTTGTCCATTTTGGGCAAAAAAGTGAAGAAATCTCAAGGGGTAAGTCCAGCAGTTTTGTCCATTTTGGGCTAAAAAGTGAAAAAATCACAAGGGGAAAGTCCAGCAGTTTTGTCCTTTTTGGGCAAAAAAATGAAGACATCACAAGGGGTAAGCCAGCAGTTTTGTCCTTTTTTGGCAAACAGCAATTTTGTCCATCTTGGGCCAAAAAATGAAGAAATCACAAGGGGTAAGTCCAGAAATTTTGTCCGTTCTGGGCAAAAAATTGAAGAAATCACAAGGGGTAAGTCCAGCATTTTTGTCTATTTTGGGTCAAAAAATGAAGAAATCACAAGGGGTAAGTCCAGCAATTTTCTTCATTCTGGGTCAAAAATGGAAGAAATCACAAAATGGTAAGTCCATCAGTTTTGTCCATATTGGGCTAAAAGGTGAAGAAATCACAAGGGGAAAGTCCAGCAGTTTTGTCCATTTTGGACCAAAAAGTGAAAAATCAGTCCAGCATTTTTGTCCATTTTGGGCAAAAAAATGAAGAAATCACAAGGGGTAAGTCCAGCAATTTTGTCCATTCTGGGTCAAAAATAGAAGAAATCACAAGGGGAAAGTCCAGCAGTTTTGTCCATTTTGGACCAAAAAGTGAAAAATCAGTCCAGCAGTTTTGTCCATTTTGGGCCAAAAATGGAAGAAATCACAAGGGGTAAGTCCAGCAATTTTGTCCATTTTGGGCTAAAAGGTGAAGAAATCACAAGGGGAAAGTCCAGCATTTTTGTCCATTTTGGGCCAAAAATGGAAGAAATCACAAGGGGTAAGTCCAGCAATTTTGTCAATTTTGGGCCAAAAATGGAAGAAATCACAAGGGTAAGTCCAGCAATTTTGTCCATTCTGGGTCAAAAATGGAAGAAATCACAAGGGGAAAGTCCAGCATATTTGTAAATTTTTGGCCAAAAATTGAAGAAATCACAAGGGGTAAGTCCAGCAATTTTGTCCATTTTGGGCCAAAAATGAAGAAATCACAAGGGGAAAGTCCAGCAGTTTTGTCATTTTTTGGCAAACAGCAATTTTGTCCATCTTGGGCCAAAAAATGAAGAAATCACAAGGGGAAAGTCCAGCAATTTTGTCCATTCTGGGCCAAAAATTGAAGAAATCACAAGGGGGTAAGTCCAGCAATTTTGTCCATTTTGGGCTAAAAAGTGAAGAAATCACAAGGGGAAAGTCCAGCAGTTTTGTCCTTTTTTTGCATCAGCAATTTTGTCCATTTTGGGCCAAAAAATGAAGAAATCACAAGGGGTAAGTCCAGCAGTTTTGTCCATTTTGGGCCAACAAGTGAAAACATCACAAGGGGGTAAGTCCAGCAATTTTGTCAATTTTTGGCCACAAGTGAAGAAATCACAAGGGGTAAGTCCAGCAGTTTTGTCCTTTTTTGGCAAACAGCAATTTTGTCCATCTTGGGCAAAAAAATTAAGAAATCACAAGGGGCAAGTCCAGCAATTTTGTCCATTCTGGGCAAAAAATTGAAGAAATCACAAGGGGTAAGTCCAGCAGATTTGTCCATTTTGGGCAAAAAGTTGAAGAAATCACAAGGGGTAAGTCCAGCATTTTTGTCTATTTTGGGTCAAAAAATGAAGAAATCACAAGGGGTAAGTCCTGCAATTTTGTCTATTTTGGGTCAAAAAATGAAGAAATCACAAGGGGTAAGTCCTGCAATTTTGTCAACTTTTGGCAACAAATTGAAGAAATCAAAAGGGGTAAGTCCAGAAATTTCGTGAGTTTTGGGCCAAAAAGTGATTGAATCAGTTTCATCAATTATTTTAATACAATTTGTGTACAAAAAAAAGCAAAATCACAAGGGGTAGTAAGTCGAGCAGTTTTATTAATTTTTGGCAATTTGTTTATTAAATCACAGTGGGATAAGTCCAGCAGTTTTATCCAATTTAGTCCAAAAAGTTAACATGGGGTAAAAGTTCAGCAGAAAATACTGCTTGGCAATTTTCTTTGCATGCAAAAGATTAGTGAGGCACCAGTCATAACAATGTGAACTCAATGTAATTTTGTTTGGTAACTTGTCCCTGTTAAGCAATGCTTTGATGTGCTTAGCAAGTTTGTGTGCTGAATACATGCTACATGAAACTTGCCCCTGATCTTTTTTCACAATGGAGCAGCCATTTTGTTTCAGTCTCTTATTCAATCAATATGAGTCCGAGTACTAAATCAAGTGACTGTGTCTACTCCACAGTTGTTGCCTTCAGCAACAACTGTGGAGTAATTGTCAATAAAGGCAGTGGACACTATTGGTAACTACTCGAAATAGTCTTTTGAGACCTCAGAATTAGATTTTGAGGTCCGGAAATGAAGCATCTGAAAGCACACAACTTCAAATGACAAGGGGGGTTTTTTCTTCCATTAGTATCTCGCAACCTCGATGACCAATTTTCACCCACCAAGTGAGAAGACTGGTCTCTGACAATTAACAATAGTGTTCAGTGTCTTTAATCAGGTCTTAGTCACTACCAAATATCGGGCACTACCCTACACCAAGCCAAGACTAGATGACAAATTATAGTCTGGTACCTTTTCATTTAATAAGTAACAGCATCAGTGATTGCTAAATGCACACATTCACTACTCTAACAAAAACTAAACACACAATTTTAAATAAGGTTTATATTTAGATGTTGTAAGTGTTTAATACCCCTTGTGGCTCTAATATAACATGTACTTCTGTATACATAAGTGTTAAAAACTATTAAAAATTGTGTATTTCAAAAGAATTTGTATACCAATTATTCCCATGGCCCTTTATCATCGGTCATCTCAAAAGCTTGATTCATGTATTTCTCTACTAAATCCAAAATAAGCCAATACTTTTTAATTACAATAATTAACACCATACACGATAGTTTGCATGTTACCAATCGTCTTATTTCACATCTTGGCTTCTCACATAATTTAACAAATATTTCACATCTACATCGTATCTTATTAAACATTGGCAAATAATGCATACTTCTTTGCTTATATATGCTTACACTTACAAGTTTTTACTACAGTATCATATTCAAGTAAATTGAGATGAATAAACACTACTAATAAATGAATATATTAATTCATTTTCCACCGAACCACAAAGTTGTACTTGAGCGCGCATAGACAAAATGCATGTTTAACAAAATTACACTTTACTATTTGATTCAAATCGCGCATGGGTAGTGGGTTGGTGCCAAGGGTGAGGTGTTAATAGGTAAATATTATATAGTGAGTGATATTTGTGATGGTATTAGTGCTATAGGTTAAAGTTAAAGTGCAGGGTTAGGGTGAGGAGTACAGAGTTCGGTTTCACAAAAACACTAAAATTCAACTAAAGACAAGTTGTCAATATCACCATGGTGATTTGTACTATGGCATCATCACACATTGCCCAGTAACTAAGACTGAACTTATCTTAAGCTCTTTGTGAAACCGAGCCCTGGTGATGTGATCATTGCCGTGGTTTGTGTTGACATTGCAGCAGGAGTCTGGGCCTATATACATAGAGCTACATGCTTAAGCACACAAAGTGAATTGGGCCCTGCTCAATGCGCGTTTCACTAATACGCACATTTCAATAAAACATGTATTTGTCTATTTTGCGCTCAAGTACACTTTCCCACACTTCTTTGAATATGATAATTATTGAGCCTAGAATAACTTTGATTCAATCCTACAAAGTGGAAGTTATTTCCTTAAAAATACTTAGATACTTGAAAATTAACATCACAATTTTGTCATAAGATTTTCTACATTGTACCTTCATAATTTGTTTTATTATACATAAGCTTATTCGACTAACCCTGAGCTTTCCTTGCAATGATTTCTAGCATTTCTGAGCAATTAAGTGGTAACACGCAGTTTAAGTTTGACAAAATCCGAGTCTCCCTGTATTTACTGTTGACAATTTCACTTCCGAGTCTCCCTGTATTTACTGTTGACAATTTCACTTATACGTTATTTGTAGCCAAAACGGTCTTGGCAAGGAAAAACACTTCATAAATGGCGCACATACACTGACAAATTTGGTATCATAAATGTATTAGTCCTTTACTTCTCTTTACCAAAGCTATACCATATCTTTAACGTTGTACTCCTAACTACTCAGACACCATCAAAATCCAATGGGTATTGTACTTGAATTTAATTTATTTGTTTTACCACGATAAACAAACACTGCTTGGCATGAGGGCCAGGCGTGCCAATTTTAATCAAATCAATTGATGTGAATATACAGAGCTGAATTGTAGCATAATTAGAGTTTGATGGAGTCAAGAAAAGCCAATTGAGTAAACACTAATCTAAGGCCGTTACTAAGGTAGTGACTGTGGATGTGGCTTGGTTGCCATGTCAACATGTACTAGCAGCAACACATGAAGCCATAGCAACAGCCACATACATAGCCATGGCTGTAAGTTCGGCGCGGACTAAGATGGTCCTCTCCTCTTCATTATAGTAAAATAAATGGCGCCATCATTGTCCAAATTGTATTAGTTGAACATCATCTGACTATTAAACTCAAAAGTCTTTCTTCTATGGCGACCTTCCACAAAAAAGTCTTAGTTACAAATGTAGCGTCAACATCACTATGCGAGTTGTACTTGTAGCGGAGAGACTTGACGTAGTCTTTCTGCAGTCAACAAATGGCAATCTTCCAATAATATGCACAAGTTACAAAAGTAGCATCAATATCAACTTGTAGCAGAGACTGGGTAAACTTGACATAGTCTTTCAGCTGTTGGCACCAGTCCAAAAAACGTTGGTGAGCTCAAAATCCATACATCTGTTTAGCAGTTGAACATTATCAGGCTAGGATTGACACAGTCTTTCTTCCATGGGGACCTTCCATTTTGTAAGTTCAAATTATAGCGGAGAGTCACCTTGCTAAATTTGGCATAGTCCTTCAGCTGGTGGCACGCAGTCCAAAAAACATTGGTTACGCTAACATCCTGAAGTCACTTTAAGAGTTAAGGAGAGAAACACCAGGCTAGACTTGACGTCGTCCTCCCTCATACAGTGGCAATGATTAGCCTCAAGATTGGGTGTAGGTCATCTTCACAGGGCATCTTCTCAATCTGTAGAAGAAAAAAAGGATTTTTAAAAGATATTTTTGATAACGAATTGGGATAATACAAGAATCAGTTGTTCTGAGGAATAGTTTAATATGAAAGGGGATTCCCATCCAGCTTCAATCAGTTCTTCTTCTCGTGTCATTAAAGACTTACAAACTAGCTCATTTTACAAACTAGCTCATTTTACAAACTAGTTCATTTTACAAACTAGTTCATCAGGTGCTTCTCTTCGGTGGTCGTTTGGTATTCATGTTTGTTGCAGAATCTTAAACAATACTAACTAACACTTTGATTGTTGGGTAACAAGTCATTACTTCTTAAAAGCTTTGTTTAATCATGGAGGAACCTCCATGGTTTAATGGATTCTAAATCAACTTGGGGATGGGGGGGGGGGGCATTGTAAGACAGTTGGCTGGTGTTCATGCACGTTGTTGCAGAATCTCAAACGCTAAGTATTTTGACTGCTGGTTACAACTGTCTTTACTACTTAAGAGATTTGTTTGAGGGATTCTAAATATTCTTTGTTCTGCTGCATATCTCGTTAGTCATCGATATCGATATCGATAAGTTATCGATATGTCAGACTTGACATAGTTCTTCAGGGCCCAATTTCATAGAGCTGCTAAGCAAACAAAAATTGCTTAGCATGAAATTTCTTCCATGATAAAAACAGGATTATCAACCAACATTTCCATTTGTTGCATATTGCTTGTTACTTGTATTCAGCTGTTGTTTGCTTATTCTGAAAATGACATTTTGTTCGTAATCCCGTTTTTATCAAGGCAAACATTTCATGCTAAGCAACTTTCTGTGCTTAGCAGCCCTATGAATATAGGCCCAGGTTGTAGCACAAAATTGAACAAGAATGAGTTAACATCAACATCTCTACTCACCTCGACAGTTAAACTTGCAGCCTAGCTGGACTTGACACAATCCTTCAGTTGGTGGAACTCAGTCCAAAAAGCATCGATTGAAGCCTCAAGATTGGTATTGTGTCATCTCCAAAAGGCATCTTCTCAATCTGTAGAAAATAAACAATATTTAAGGATTATTGTTGAGCAACTTTTTTAATACGAGAATAATTATGTTCTGAGGACTAGTTAAGTCCGAGTGCAATCATGTGCAAGGAACTTCTTATCCAGCTCCAATCAGTTCTTCAAGTAATTGGTTGGAACTTATAATTTTATGAACAATTCTGGAGATGGCAATCGCTCAAAAACAACATCGTCTGCGCTATGATGTTTGGGGATATGCAACACGATGAGTAGTCTTTGGACAGGGGGAATTCTTTACTCAGTAACAGCTACAACAGTGGACTGAATCAACAGTGAGCAGCGGGGAGTAAAACACATGCAGCATCCCCTGGGTGGATTCCACAAAGAGTTAAGACTAGTATTCTTATCTCCAGTAAGGACAAATTACTCATCCTAACTTAGGACTAGCCTCAAAATACTAGGTCCTTCTTAGTGAAAGGACCCCGGGTGTTGTTTTTCTTGTTGTGTGTCGTTTTCATTTCAACTTGACCTTTAATTTTGATAAGTTTTCCACAAGTTGGTTGTAAAGTGTGTTTATAATTGCAAACTAAAATGATGACAAGGATACATCTTTTAAACACTTTGAGTTAAAAGTGTCAACTGCTTATTCTGAAACATGAACTCCTTTGCCTATTTTGTGGGATGACCTTTCTCTTCACAGAAAATTCTAGAATGATTTTTGTTCGAACTTACCACGCATTCTGTTAATCTTCACTCCTGCATTATCCATCGATGCTCCTCCAAACAGGTTCGGTTGTAGTCACCACTCCAAAAGAGACTGCTCCACTGAGGGTAAATTTAGTAAGCACAAATTTATCTCCATGCATTTGCATGCTATATATAGTAAACTGCAAGAGCTGACTTGTTTCAGGTGTGATGACAATTTGCTATTCTTTCATGCTGCTTGTTGCTGCTGAATCCCAAATGATACTTAAACGCACTTGACTGCTAGTTAAAAATCAAACTTTTGGTTGCAAGTTTCTTTACATAGTTATCTATTATTTGCTAGACTTGTAATAGGTCCCGCGTGGGTGGCAGGCAGTCAAAAAAGCATTGGTTCGGCTCATCACAACTCCACTCGCTTGAAGCAATAGGAGACTTTCCAACGCTAGGTGGCAGCAGACATACCGGGTAAATTTCCATTGTTTACGTAGTTCTGAACATGCGCATAATTCTGAGAACAATGGATTTACCCGGTAAGTCTGCTGCCCTCTATCGTCCCAGAAAGTCTCCCATTGAACTGGTAAGTGAGATTCATATGGCTTGCCTTGGCACATACCTTCAGTTGGTGGAACACAGTCCAGTGTCACTTAGCATCAACATCTGGACATCAAATTCATCAGTTCAACTTGTAGCATGGGACACAGTCCTTCTTTCTGTAGATGATGGTGCCACTTAGTCCAGTAAGCATTCAGTATATAGCCTCAAGTTTGGGTGTAGGTTATCTCCAGAGGCCATCTTCTCAGTCTGTGGTAAAAAAATGGTTTCATGAAAGATTATTTGTAATGAATACACTATTTGGTTTGTGGTAACACCATGTGTGCATCTACTTGCCAGGTAGAGTTTGTTCTTAGAGAACTGTCTTGCTTCATTCTAAGACAGTTCTCTAAGAACAAACTCTACCTGGCAAGCAGAAACACACTTGGCGTTACCTCAAACGAAATACACATTAATACCTCACCATGCAATGCCTCAAATCCTATAAACGAATACACTATTTTTACACAAGCATCAATTGTTTGACAAATGATTTGGTCTGAATGCTTTGATATTCAAGAAAAATGTCCTCCGTGCTCCAATCAGGACCTAATCTAACAGAGTTGCTCAGGCAGAAAATATTGGTTAACATTTGTTTCTGCTTAGCAGCAAAGAACGGGATACCAGTCACACACTGTACTTGTGAAAGGGTAGTTTGGCTTGTAACCTTATTCTAATAAGCATGATACTGCTGTGCTTAGCTACTTTTTGTGTTTAAGCAGCTGTATGAAATTGGGCGTCTTTTGACCTGCTATTTTAATAAAGTTTTCCACCTGTCTGTTGTGTGATGACTTTATTGCAAGCTAAAGGATGAAAATGAATGTATTTTTTCAAATCAACGATTTAAAATCTTAAAAGAACATTCTGACCAGTTACTGCTTTTCAAAATTTGTTGAATGAAACTTCTCAATCGAGAAAAGTTTTATGATTTTTGTTTTTCAAACTTACCTGGCCGACTATTTTTGACTCTTTGCAACACTCTCGAAACGATCATCCAAACAGGTCTGGCGTCTAGGGTGTAGTCACAGCTGCACAAGAGACGACTCTCCCCCGTTTCCTCCAACGATGCTCATCCAAACAGGTCCAGTTGTGGTAACCACTCCAAAGGAAACTGCTCAACTGAGGGAAGATTTAGTTGAAATTAGCATTTACATATCTTTGTGATAAACTGCAAGAAGAGCGGACCAACATTACTCCAAGAAGGCTTTTCAATTTGTTTGGATTGTTCCAGCACATTTTTGTGAAATCAAGCAAACTGGTTTTTCAGGTTGTTTTTCCTCGGTGGTTGGTCGGTTTTTCCATCTTGCTTTTGTAGAATATCAAATGATACTAGTCATTTGTACTGCTGGTTACAAACTGTCTTTACTACTGAAGAGATTTGTTTTGTGGAGAGATTCAAGTTCATCATTTTCTTTTTGTTTTGTTTTGTTGAATGTTTCACTTTCCTTCCTAATTATCAATAAACTAAGATTTAGATTTGTTCATGATTCTCCAAATTATTGGCGTAGCTGCTCCATTTAAAAGTTGATCCATTTTAGAAGTAGTTCTTCACCAGTAAAGTTTAACCTCAAATAACTAAACTGATACATTACCAAATCTTGTGCATGACCACAGTCCGTGGTGGTATGCATCACCTCAGCTTAGTGAAGATCAGGTTCACCATATATATTACCTGGGACCTCAATACTTAACCAAACCCTCGTCACCAGTGCCGCCGTTTGTGCAGTTATTTGCTACAATTCCCCCTTCAGGATTAATCGCTAACGAACTGTGAAAAACAAAAACATCGTTAATGCCTTTATAGGAATAAAAGTTAGGTCTATGGGGAAAGTATGATTAGTTCCTCGTTGTAAAACAGAGCCCCACAAGTCTTTTTATTTTCAGCAGATTGTCCCCATGTGGAACCAGCTTCCACTGTCAGTCAGGTCTAATGTCTCCTTTTCAGCATTTAAGACTCTTTTAGTTTTTAACTGTGGGTTGATTATTAGATTTAGGGGACATTCTTTGTGGTAGGAAGGCTTTGTAGAGGTGCTGGTCACCTGTTCCTCCTTGCCAGTCAATGGCTTGGTATTTTTAACTATTTTCTTCTTTGTATCTTTTTGTACCGATTTGTTGCCTCTGAAGAACGTCTAAAGCTAAGGCCATCTACCCAACTCATTTTATGTATTGATTTGTATACTTTTATGCCAGTGTAAAGTCAAATAAAACTAAAATAAAACTAGTCTTTCACAACACACCCCCCCCCTCCCCTTGTACATAAAACCTTACCAGATACTTAACCTTTGATGCTTTGATCCTGCTGACCTCAGGTCGCCATTCGGGACATTTAAGTGAGTTCCAACATTGTATTGTCACTCACCTTAGAGTCTGTGAGAAAAAACACTTGTTAGTCGCTGTGAACCACTTGTTAGTCGCTGTAAAAGAAACGCTTGTTACTCGGTGTGAAAGAAACGCTCGTTAGTCGCTGTGAAAGAACCACTCGTTAGTCGCTGTGAAAGAATCTCACGTTACTCGCTGTAAAAGAATCTCTCGTTAGTCGCTGTGAAAGAATCTCTCGTTAGTCGCTGTAAAAGAATCTCTCGTTAGTCGCTGTAAAAGAATCTCTCGTTACTCGCTGTAAAAGCAACGCTCGTTACTTGCTGTAGAAGCAACGCTCGTTACTCGCTGTAAAAGAAACGCTCGTTAGTCGCTGTAAAAGCAACGCTCGTTAGTCGCTGTGAACCACTTGTTAGTTGCTGTAAAAGAATTGCTCGTTACTCGCTGTGAAAGAAACGCTTGTTAGTCGCTGTGAACCGCTTGTTAGTCGCTGTGAACGAAGCGCTTGTTAGTCGCTGTGAACGAAGCGCTTGTTAGTCGCTGTGAAGAAAACGCTTGTTAGTCGCTGTGAAAGATCCGCTCGTTAGTCACTGTGAAAGAAACGCTCGTTAGTCGCTGTGAAAGAACCACTTGTTAGTCGCTGTGAAAGAATCTCTCGTTACTCGCTGTAAAAGAACCTCTCGTTAGTTGCTGTGAAAGAATCTCTCGTTACTCGCTGTAAAAGAATCTCTCGTTACTCGCTGTAAAAGAACCACTTGTAAGTCGCTGTGAAAGAATCTCTCGTTACTCGCTGTAAAAGAATCTCTCGTTACTCGCTGTAAAAGAAACGCTTGTTACTCGCTGTAAAAGCAACGCTCGTTAGTCGCTGTGAACCACTTGTTAGTTGCTGTAAAAGAATTGCTCGTTACTCGCTGTGAAAGAAACGCTTGTTAGTCGCTGTGAACCGCTTGTTAGTCGCTGTGAACGAAGCGCTTGTTAGTCGCTGTGAAGAAAACGCTTGTTAGTCGCTGTGAAAGAAACGCTCGTTAGTCGCTGTGAAAGAACCACTTGTTAGTCGCTGTGAAAGAATCTCTCGTTACTCGCTGTAAAAGAACCACTCGTTAGTTGCTGTGAAAGAATCTCTCGTTACTCGCTGTAAAAGAATCTCTCGTTACTCGCTGTAAAAGAACCACTTGTAAGTCGCTGTGAAAGAATCTCTCGTTACTCGCTGTAAAAGAATCTCTCGTTACTCGCTGTAAAAGAAACGCTCGTTACTCGCTGTAAAAGAAACGCTCGTTAGTCGCTGTAAAAGCAACGCTCGTTACTCGCTGTAAAATAAACGCTTGTTAGTCGCTGTAAAAGCAACGCTTGTTAGTCGCTGTAAAAGCAACGCTTGTTAGTCACTGTGAACCACTTGTTAGTCGCTGTAAAAGAATTGCTCGTTACTCGCTGTGAAAGAAACACTTGTTAGTCGCTGTGAACCGCTTGTTAGTCGCTGTGCTTGTTAGTCACTGTGAAAGATCCGCTCGTTAGTCACTGTGAAAGATCCGCTCGTTAGTCGCTGTGAAAGAAACGCTTGTTAGTCGCTGTAAAAGAAACGCTTTTTAGTCGCTGTGAAAGAATTGCTTGTTAGTCGCTGTGAAAGAAACGCTTTTTAGTCGCTGTGAAAGAAACGCTTGTTAGTCGCTGTAAAAGAAACGCTTTTTAGTCGCTGTGAAAGAATTGCTTGTTAGTCGCTGTGAAAGAAACGCTTTTTAGTCGCTGTGAAAGAAACGCTTGTTAGTCGCTGTAAAAGAAACGCTTTTTAGTCGCTGTGAAAGAATTGCTTGTTAGTCGCTGTGAAAGAAACGCTTTTTAGTCGCTGTGAAAGAAACGCTTGTTAGTCGCTGTAAAAGAAACGCTTTTTAGTCGCTGTGAAAGAATTGCTTGTTACTCGCTGTGAAAGAAACGCTTTTTAGTCGCTGTGAAAGAAACGCTTGTTAGTCGCTGTGAAAGAAACGCTTTTTAGTTGCTGTGGAAAAAATGCTTGTTAGACCCGGATACTTAACCTCTGCTGCAAACACCTGACCTCACATCCAGTCACTCATCAGGGACATCAAAGGTAGAGTCTTCTCAAGTTGTGGCTTTACTGACGACTGGGTAGCTCTTAATCTTGCTTCAAGATTGAGTATCTTAGAATCAAGACTAAGACTTACACCAGTCATATCTTTTGTACTTTACCCATAGCCAATGATCGGGACATCGAAGGGAGAGTCTTCTCAAGTTGTGGCTTTACTGATGACTGGGTAGCTCTTAATCTTGCTTCAAGATTGAGTATCTTAGAATCAAGACTAAGACTTACACCAGTCATATCTTTTATACTTTACCAATAGCCAATGATCGTGCTGAAAGAGAGCATTAGTCCTCTACATTTTTTTTTAAATGCACATTTTTTTAATACTCTAGGCCTAGACTGGACGCTGTGAAAGAAACGCTTTTTAGTTGCTGTGAAAGAAACGCTCGTTAGTCGCTGTGGAAAAAACGCTTGTTAGACCCGGATACTTAACCTCTGCTGCAAACACCCGACCTCACATCCAGTCACTCATCAGGGACATCAAAGGGAGAGTCTTCTCAAGTTGTGGCTTTACTGATGACTGGGTAGCTCTTAATCTTGCTTCAAGATTGAGTATCTTAGAATCAAGACTAAGACTTACACAAGTCATATCTTTTATACTTTACCCATAGCCAATGATCGTGCTGAAAGAGAGCATTAGTCCTCTACATTTTTTTCAAAAGGCACATTTGTTCAATACTCTAGGCCTACAGTACACTGGGTTACCACCCATACAAACCCAAACATTGGTAGTGTCTTTTTCCCCTTGGATGATCTGCTCCTTTTGTCTTCTTCTCCTGCCTTTTTTTCTCTTTCTTTTTCTTTTCTTCTGTCTTCTTTCCGTGATGTGTCTTTATCGCAGCGCTCGCAAATAAATAGCTTAGAGAAGTTTTTCGCATTTTGCTTATTTTTTACGCATTTTTCTTATTTTGTTTTTGCATTTTTAAAAAGAGTTTTAACTTAACTTGTATGTATGTGTATTAGGTCCCCCATCCTAATTTTTCATTTGAACCTTTATTTACTTTATGGCTACATCTAAGACATTTGGTGGGTTTTGGGAGGGGTTGTTTTATTGCCCAGGGCTATAGCCCTTCTAAAGACATGGTTACCTCTAAGACATTTGGTGGGTTTGGGGAGGGGTTGTTTAATTGCCCAGGGCTATAGCCCTTCTAAAGACATGGTTACCTCCAAGACATTTGGTGGGTTTTGGGAGGGGTTGTTTTATTGCCCAGGGCTATAGCCCTTCTAAAGACATGGTTACCTCTAAGACATTTGGTGGGTTTTGGGAGGGGATGTTTTATTGCCCAGGGCTATAGCCCTTCTAAAGACATGGTTACCTCTAAGACATTTTGTGGGTTTGGGAAGGGTTGTTTTATTGCCCTAATTCTAAAGACATAAATTGACCTGTTATTAAGTTCTGATAAGCATTGCGCTATTTTTAATATAAAATCACAACAATTTTAAATAAACATAACAACTGATGACTTGAAGTATCAACCCAACAGAAATTTCCAGTGAGACTAGTCTCCTAACTAACAAGCATCACTGGCTTCGACCAATATGCAAATTAAGAAATGCCGAGGAAACTCTGATGAGGTCACCTTGAAATCTCTACTGGCAAGGACACATCAACAAGATCGACGAACATTGGGGCGGGGGCACCACGGGGGTTGGACTCTGCAAGAGAGCGGGTTAGATTTCCTCTTACCCTTCGCCGACTTCACACACCTCCTCTTTTACACTTTAAGGTCAACCTGCGTTTTCCGACCTCCACTAAAGCGCTATAGTGTAATAATGTAACTTTGTTTTTCGTTACTTCTAAGAAAATGTCAAATAATTTGAGCAGTTTTTAACTGAAAAATTATAACGAAAACAATCATTCAAACAATCATGTGAAAACACACAAATTGGGGTTTTTCCCTAAAGCGCTCTTTAATGGTGTAACTTTGTTTTTCAATACTTTTTATAAAGTTTAATTGATTAAGCAGTTTCAAACTAATGACGTGATAACATTCAGTTCAATGAAAAAATCAACGTTTAAACACATGAATTTGTGAATTTTTTTTTTTCTTGCACTGCATCAACAAATGAAGTGTTAGTACATTTTGTCTCTGAATTTATAATAGATTGTATAATTACAGTTGCTCAGGAGAATAAAAAAAATAAAAAAAGTAAACAAATTCAAAAATCTATCAAAGAGATGAATTTCAAAAACAAAGTTACAAGTGGAGGTCGGATTTTGCCAAGTTTTACTTACCTGAATCCGGCGATGACTCCAGCGATGACTCCAGATCCACAGATAACACACACCCAAACCACACATCCATAGATAAAACTGCCATCTACTGGTCACAGACTCTCGAGAGTCTTCAGCACAAAGATGTTTTCTCTTGTTGCTCGTCGTCTCTGACCTGAGAGAGACAACCCCAAAATAAATTATTATTTAGGCAAAATTTATCAAATATTTTAAGTTTCATTTTCACTTAAAAAAAAATAGTATAGGTTTCCCGCGCCACATTCAAAAAAATTTCATTCAATGCGCTTCCGTGGTATTTACACCTCGTTTACATCCTGTGGATGTCTCAGTTGTTCCTTTTGCTTTGTTACTCCACGATTAAAGTTAAAGCCTACAATACACAACATATTCACTGTCACTGACGTGGAATTTCATCTTTTTAAGAACAGGACCATTTTAATTTTATTTTGCAAAGGGCACTTTCAGTGTAAAATGGGAAACATTTGGAAGGGGCACCAAGGCCAAGACCAGACGCAATGGAGGCCATGACCTCCATTGCCTCCTCTGTGTAATTCAAGGCCTGCTGTCAAGCATGAAGTTTGATAAGTTTCTGTCAAACTTTGGAAGCAAAACAAAATTCCTTGAATTGTTTGCCCAGGTGTTTCTTTTGTCCTCTTTATTTCTGCTAAGGTTTGCAGTAAATCTCCTGATAGCAAGTGTCTGCTAAATCTAAGTAGTTGGCAGGGTTCATCAAATGTTTCGATCAGCATCATCTATCTTAATTATCCACTCTTCTGAACTGACCATGGGCAGCCATCTTTTCAATCAAAATTGCTTTACTTTAGAGACTTTATGCAAGACTAGTGTAGAAATGAATATCAGAATATCTGCCTTTAAGGCCTAATCACACAGGCCCCGATAACGAGAACGAGAACGAGAACGAAAACGATAACATTAACGATACAAATGCACGCCCTCAGTTGGTTGAATGAGCGCGGGTATGTTATGCGTGGAGCATTTCAACCACTCGAGGGCTTGCATTTTTATCGTATCATTTCCGTTCTCATTGTCAGGGCCTGTGTGACTTGGCCTTCAGGCCTATTTGAGAAAATATGAAGTAGAAAGCACACACGGAGAAACGCATTTGAATGCAATCATTTGAAAAATATCTGCCCATTGATGAAATTGAATGGTAAACCATTCAGCCTCTTGCTGCTAGCTTTTATAAAACTGAACGATCTTTTCAACTGCTGAAAGTAAACGGCCTTCTTATTGAACCATAAACTGACAAACTGTTATAGATTATGATGCAACAGGGCATTCATTTTCCAAAAAAAATAAATGAGCCGGTTGTTAAAATGAATGAATTTTTGCAAGAAAAAAACCTGATGAAATTTATAACTTCAGGCTAACTGTGAACTTCATAACAGGAACTCACCTTTCGATTGTCTGGTTCCACATGGCCATCTTCACTGGGCGGAGTGTTGCAGACCAGGTAAAACTTAACACTGGTCAGACAGAGTCCATGAAAAGATCTAAAAGACCTGCAAAAACAAAGAAGAATTTAATTATGACGGGAGAAAGAAATGTTGACTTTATTGGACACTGTTAGTAATTACTCAAAATATTTATGAGCATAAAACCTTACTTTGTAACGGATAATGGGGAGCAGTTGATAGTATAAAACATTGTGAGAAACAGCTCCCTCTGAAGTAGCGTAGTTTTTAAGAAAGTCGTAATTTGAAAGTTGTCACTAAAATGTTTGAATTTTATTTTGAGACCTCAAAATAACTTTTTGAGGTCTCGAAATCAAGCATCTTAGAGCACACAACTTGTGCAACGAGGTAGTTTTTTTGCTTTCATTAGTCTTTTGCAACTTTGGCAACCAATGGAGCTCAAATTTTCACAATTTGTTTTTATGCATAAGTTGAGACACACCAATTGAAAAGACTGGTCTTTGACAATCCCTAATAGAGTCCAGTGTCTTTAAGTTTGACTCCAAGTCTAGTGATTAATTTTCAATTCTGTTGAATATCAAAGATATAAGTCATACATTGTATATTGTGCTTGTTCAAATGAAAACAGTTTACATGTAAAAAATCTGAAGAAAGTTGTATCCCGTTAAAACTTTTGTTGTGCAACTTTATTCTGGTCCGGTGAAAGTTTTAAGATAGAAGCCCTGCAATCTTGTGGAAATTTACACCCAATTCAACGTCTTAGTGTTAGTATCAAATGCAACAAAGCCTGACCCAAGTTCACTTGTACTGGTCTCATTATTTCAAGACCACTTACGCATAAATTATACTCTCAGAAAGACATCCGTGTTCAAGTCAAGTATTTTTCAGTCGAGTATCAAGTACTGCCGAGTACTGAATGGGTGACACGTAGTACTGCTCAAGTTCGAGTACTTCGGTTACCGAATAGTGTCAAGGTACCTGAGTTTTCCGATATCCCAGCACAGAGTTGCTGGATTTGAATCAAAGACCTCCAGATTAATGTGCTGGTACTCCACCAACTGAGCTATAAAGTACTTTGTTAGAGGTCTCTCTTTGGGTACCAGTCAGAAGCAATCCTAACATTAATTGTCGTATAGCTAAAGGATCACACCCATATTTCTGGCATAGAAATTCACAAACAACATGAGGCCTGGTGTCTTTACCTTTCAGGTTTGTGGACTTCACTGGAGCCATCCTAGCTCAATGTTGAGTAACGCCGTTAAAGAATGTCCTCCCGCTGTCATCGGGTGAAAACTTGAGAAATTGAGAAAATGAAGCCAACCTGAAGAAGCAAGCAACTGAAGCTCAACAGAGAAATAAGCCCCGGTGCGGAGGGATTTGCTACAGCTTTCTTCAAGAGAAAGCTGGGCCTCTTTCTCCAGAGCCTCTGGTCACTCGAGCTCAACCTCAATGTCGGCAGTTTTGTAAAGTTCAGTTCTCAACTCTGTGGCGACATACTGAAGCAAATCAAACACACTGAAGCCATTTCGATGCTGCCAAAATAAAGCAAAATCACTTATTTTTAAGAAAGTTAACAGCAGAGAGCGAGCCGTTTGTCCATTCCTGAAGTACCCATGAAAAACTACAACCTGCAATTTGCCAACTGAATATAGCTAGGAGCTGTTGTTAAAAACAGCATTGCATTTAGGTAAGAAATTTAAGAAATGCAGAATCATCTCATTTGCATAACGAAGAGATGTTGTACTGTTTAATTAAGTCTTGCTTTTAAGAATGCAGGAAAATTACAAGATGCCTGGAAACTGAAGGGACAAAAGCAACAGTGTAAGGCCTATATATATTTTTTTTTGTCCTATTCAGTACTTTAAAACAAAAATCTAAATCAAAATAAGCAATGGCATGGTTGTGTGCATTTTGTTGAGACAAGTTGTTTTTAAAGAAAAACAAATGCGGTACCAATTCAGCAACTATGATTTTTTCAGATTTTTGTTTATGTTAACCAGTACAGCTGAAAATGCTAAAAAGTTTTGATCATAATGGAAATGCCTGTCCACACTGCAAAGAATAAAATATTTTACTAAATAAAATTCTCAAAATGTTGTACATGACTCATCTCAACAATGTGTTTGACAATGGAAATGATGCTATTATGACAATGAGATTCACAACAATATTAGGCCTGGGGTCTTCACCTTTCAGGTTTGTGGACTGCACACACACAGCGGCAGCAGCCACTCTTGCTGGGCTGGGCTACTGCAGCTCTAGACCCACAGGCTGGTTGGGTCTGCTCTGGTCCCATGGGCTGGGTGGGTCTGCTCTGGTCCCATGGGCTGGGTGGGTCTGCTCTGGTCCCATGGGCTGGGTGGGTCTGCTCTGGTCCCATGGGCTGGGTGGGTCTGCTCTGGTCCCATGGGCTGGGTGGGTCTGCTCTGGTCCCATGGGCTGGGTGGGTCTGCTCTGGTCACATGGGCTGGTTGGGTCTGCTCTGGTCCCATGGGCTGGTTGGGTCTGCTCTGGTCCCATGGGCTGGGTAGGTCTGCTCTGGTCCCATGGGCTGGGTGGGTCTGCTCTGGTCCCATGGGCTGGGTGGGTCTGCTCTGGTCCCATGGGCTGGTTGGGTCTGCTCTGGTCCCAAGGACTGGTTGTGTCTGCTCTGAAGCAAATCCTCACACAAACTGAAGCCATTTACACTGCTGCCAAAATAAAACCAAAATCACTTATTTTTACAGAAAATTTTCAAATTATGTTGTAAAAATATGACTTGGGGCCGAAAATTAAAAAAATATAATTAATCACAAATTTCCTTTAACTAGCTTATTTTTTAGTCTCTCTGATCTTTTTTTTATGTTACCCGGTACAGCTTGGTGAAGGGAACATTTTGTGGCAAACTTCATAAATATTGTTGGTATAGCAGAGGCATATGGCTTTATGAATTTAAAACAAATTAAAAACAAATTTTGGAAATGCTTCTCAACACTGCAAAGAAACAAGCATTTTCCAAAAACATATTTTTGTGTCTTTCTCTGCAAGAACAGTGTCTCATCTCAACAAAATGTGCGCGATAAAGAAATTAGAGCACATCCCATGCTGATTAAGCATTGTCAAAAGATCATGGTGTACTTTCATCCTTAAACAATTTCCATAAACTTAATGGTATAACCCACACATTACATATCCGGTGATTAATTTGGCAAAGTTTAACAAAAAGCAAAATGCTCAAAAACGGAAAGTGGGGCAAAATGCGACAATGTGATTTTTCCACAAGACTAACATCCCATCTCAAAAGTGTGGTCAGACTTAATTATCAGTCGATCAGATTTACAAATTATATCAGGCCTAGGGTCTTTACCTATCAGGTTTGTGGACTAAGTGGCAGCAGCCATCCTTGCTGAGCCAGGCTGCTGCAGATCTAGTCACACAGGCTGGGTCCGTCTGCTCTAGTCCCCAGCTGGCTGGGTGCGTCTGCTCTGGTCCCACGGGCTGGGTGGGTTTGCTCCAGTCCCCGTTGGGCTGGGTGGGTCTGCTTTGGTCCCACGGGCTTGGGTGGGTTTGCTCTTGCAGTGGAACATGTTCAGTAAAGTCTTCGCCAATCAGTATTTCTTCCCGTTGTCACCGGAATTTAACTAATAAGAGTGACACATTGAAATGAAGCCAACTTGAAGAAGCAAGCAACTGGAAGCTCAACAGAGAAATAAGCCCGGTGCAGAGGGATTTGCTACAGCTTTCTTCAAAGAAAGCTGGGCCTCTTTCCCCGGAGCCTCTGGTCACTCAAGCTCAACATCAGTGTCGGCAGTTTTGTAAAGTTCAGTTCTCAACTCTGTGGCGATGCACTGTAGCATTGTACACATACAATGAAGCCATTTACAATGCTGCCAAAATAAAGCAAAAAAATCACTTATTGACAGTTTACTAGGTTTCTAATATGGAGACAGAAAGAACGGGTGTTTTTTAAGTGGGCTAGCAAATTTGGAGAGCAGTGACAGCGAGGTTCGTGTCCAGTCCGCTGCATTAATGTAAAACCACATGGGTTTTGCCCACTGGGTATAGTTAGCTAGCTGTTGTCAAAAAGAACACTGCATCAAGGATAAGAAACGCAGAATCATCTATATGTATAACAAAGAGTTTTTGGAGTTTTTCATACAAAAGCAAGTTCTTGCTTTGAATAATGCCTAGAAACTAGTAAAAGGTTTTTTATATAATTGTTCAGCACCCAGGAGCAAGTTTACATGAATAAGCGCTATATAATTCTCCATTAGTATAACGTTTATTAAACTGAAGGGACAACAAGAACACCGGTGTATGTTTCTATGCTTTTTGGTTCTGTTATTAAGATATGTGTTCAAGGTAAGCAAAAGCGTGGTTGTGTGCATTTTACTTGAGACAAGTTGACAAAAACAGTATGAAAATATATCTTTTAATAGCAAACTTTTAAAGTTTTTAATGTTTCTGAATGTTATCAAATAATAAAGTCTCATCTCCAAAATTTAGTTGATGATGAAATTGGATTTTATTATGGCAATTGATTTCATAAACACAAATAGGCCTAGGGTTTTTACCTTTTAATGGTTTGTGGACTTCCCGCAGCGGCAGCCATCCTTGCTGGGCCGGACGGTGCTGGACTGGGTGGGTCTGCTCTTGCTGGGGAACGCAGATAGCTGTTGTCAAAAAGAGTATTGCATTCAGGATAAGAACTGCAGAATCGTCTCATCGTCTCATTTGCATAACATTTTGGCAAAGTTTTGGATAAGAATAACAGTGTATTTTTCTATATTTTTCTGGTATTGTAATTAAAATTCGTTTTCAAAAAGCATGAGCCTCGTTGTGTGCATTTTGCCCAAATGGCAAAAAAAAAAATTGCTGTATTAAATTTGTCTTAGGTTTCACCCTTACCTCCCCCCCCCCAAAAAAAAGTGAATAAATAAATAAATAAATAAATATAAAATACACTTATAATTTGGTCCTTCAAAATCTGGAAGAAAACAGGGGGCAGTTTGTAAAAGAGGAAAAACTTATTTATCCCTTAAAAGGAGATAAACCATAGTATATGCATCAACAGTGACCTCAGAGATAAAAGACAATAACTATGTCAAAAAAAACATTGTATATTTTTTTGACAATTTAAATAATAAAGTTGCCTTTTCACAAAAAAAGTTGTGAACCTTTCTAATTTTTGATGATGTTAAAGTAGTGCCAACTAATCACGTGAACATTTAGTGGCAAAATTCATAAAAATCACCTATGAACTTTTGAAAACATTTGTCCATATCCATGCCCCCCAAAAAACAATGCAAAGAATATAGTATTTTCCTGAAAAATTTTCGAAAATTGTCTGCAAGACCGGTATCTCATATCAACAAGTTGATTGTGGTCGATGATGAAATCAAGTTTATTACAATTGAATTCACAAATTAAATTTGGCCAGTATCTTTACCTTTGAGGAATGTTACTTCACACTGCGGCAGCAGCAATCCTTGCAGCAGCCAGGTCTGCTCTGGTCCTGTGGGCTGGGTCGTCTGCTCTTGCAGTGGACCGTTGTTCAGTACCGCCTTCGCAAGTCGGTATTTCTTCCCGTTGTCATCGGGATCCAACTAATAAGAGTGACACATTGAAGCCAACTTGAAGAAGCAAGCAACTGGAAGCTCAACAGAGAAATAAGCCCCGGTGCGGAGGGTTGCTACAGCTTTCTTCAAAGAAAGCTGGGACCCTTTCCCCGGAGCCTCTGGTCGCTCTAGCTCAACATCAATGTCGGCAGGCATTTCGTAAAGTTCAGTTCTCACTCTATGGCGACGACGTACTGAAGCATTTTACACACACTGAAGCCATTAACACTGCTGCCAAAAAAAAAACAAGCAAAAAAATCACCTTTTTATAGAAAACTAAGTTCACTAGGTTTTTAATTTGAGACGAGAAAGAGGTGGAGTTCTTTAATCTTTTTTAGTGGGCGAGCAATTGTGTCCAGTCCAATGTACCAGTGTAAAACCAGACGGTTTCGCCCACTGGAAGAGCATTGCATTCAAGATACGAAACATGGAATCGTCTCATTTGCATAACAAAGAGATTTGCATATACAGTTTGGCAAAGTAATGCGGGGAATTTACAAGATGCCTGTAAATTGAAGTGACAAACAATTCGGTGTATGTAGCTATTTTGGTAATCTAGGTTTTTGTTTCTCAATGGTGTGGTTTTGTGCAATTTGCTGAGCAACAACAAAAATACAAACAACAAAACTACAAAGAATAAGTGTTCATACAAACTGGATTAAAACAAAAGTCGGACAGTTATATGACTGGTTTTCAAAGGAATCACTAGAAAACACCTTTCCCGCAACAGTGACCCGGTATTATCATTATCTATTTATTTATTTATTTATTTATTTATTTATTTTATTATTATTATTATAATTATTATATTATTATTATTATTTTTATTTATTTTGTTTTATTTTTTTTATTTTTTTTTTATTTTGTATTTTTTTTTTTTTTTTGGGGGGGGGCTGTAGTGTTACATTTCTGCCTCAACACATCTTTGTGAAGTGAATGACAAAATGTAGAAAGTTTCATAAAAAATCGCCCAAAAACATTGGACAATACGAAAGGGGCATTAGGCCCTATGTGGCAAAATTAAAATTATTTTTTTTTTGGGGGGGGGGCTGGGGGTGGGGAGAAAACTAAGAAAATGCCAGGGAACACTGCAAAGAATAACTGCAAAACTAAGTGAGGCACCAGTCACTACAAAAATAAATGTATAAACATAATGTAATTTGGCTTATAACCTATTTCTGATTTGTTTTTTTTTGCTTGGCAAGTTTTTAGGAAATTGGACCCTTGCCAACACTTTGCTGCAACCATGAACCAAATAACAGGCCAGTCAATCACGCTCCGCTTGTATGTACCAATCACAGCCGCGGACACGCGCCCAAAAGTCCGCGCAACACATTCACATTGTAAATAGCCACGTGCAGAGAGCTGGCCACGTGGTGGATGTGGGCGGGGCTAAATGGTGAAGCTCTAGCGCGGAAAACATGTGGGGTTTCTTAGCGCCAGTTCCCTACCGGAAAACTTTTCGTATCCTGTCACCACCTTTTCATTTTTACACAAAGGAATAATATTATAATCTCTATATTTACTCAATTGAGTTTTAAATGAGATTTTAAAATGCTGTTTTGATTTCATAATAAATGCAAACGTGGTGGCATGGGCCTTAAATACGGGACTTTTTCCATTTTTAATATTGATAAATCGGTGTTTTGAGGTGAAGGAGAGTGCAAGAGTCGTAATTTTTCCAACTTTCATTAACCTTGCTTAATTTTAGATAGACGATGGAATTCAAAATAAGGCAATAAATCAGTGTTCTGAGAGGGGTAAACTTGTAACAGAGCAAGTGGGCGTAAATAATACAAATTTTCACTGAGCTATCGTGAAATGGCAACAGTAAATTGAGTTATACAAACAATTTGAAAAAAAACCCAGTGGAATTCGAAAACGTTTATAGGGTTCTTTACCTTTCAGGTTTGTGGACTGCATTGGTTGTACTTGTTAGGCCGTGTTTGCCGCTCTCTGCTCCCGCTGGGCTGAGCGTTGCAGCTCTGGTGGTCCCGCGGGCTGAGTTCGTCTACTCTGGTGGTAGGGGTACGGTTTTCAGTCTTAGCCTATCGAAATGTTTTGTCATTATCACAAAGCCAACCTGACGAAGCAAGCAACTGGAAGCTCAAGGAGAAATACGCCCGGTGTGGAGGTTGCTATACTCAAGCTCAACATTAATGTCGACAGTTTCGTGTAGTCTTCATACAAAATTCAATTTCGTGGCGACTTACTAAAAGCATTTCACACAAATTGAAGTCGATTTACACTGCTGCCCAAATAAAGCTAAAAGCACTGTTTTTGCGGTAAAATCAATATTTACAACTAATTTTCCAGGCTTCTGGAAAAAGAACAGGAATATCGGGTGTTGTTTTGTTCGGCAAGGGTGTAGAGCGATGTCCAGCCTGCGAATGGCCCGAACCGTCTTTTACGGCCGGTCTGTGCCCGTGTGTAAAACTACAGCACATGGTTTCGCCCACCCCATTATGTTGTAAACAGCGCGTTGCAACATGGATAAGAAACACGTAAACGTCATTTGCATGACAGCACTTTCCATTGGCTTAGTCCAGCTTTGAAGAATGAGGGGAATTTAGGAGATGCATTGACAAACAGAAGTGTTTCTTAATAGGTTTAGGTACTTAGCCTAGATCAGGCTAACGAGTTTTTATTCAAATTAAGCAAGGAGGCGTGGTGTGTGTATTTTACTGTGCCAAGTATTTTTCTTTTGAGCGACATCAAGAAAGACAACAAGGGAAACTCGATGGGTTTTATAGAAAACCAGGTGTGCTCCCTAGCCAAACCGTACGGTACGCAGTAAACAAGATAGTGTACTGGGCTCTGTCTGACTCCTGAACAACACCATGTATTCGCATCGGGTGCCATTCCCCCCCCCCCCCTGCCCTAGGGTGTACAAAATGCCCTGGAGCCCCGCCACAGCGTGCAACAATATTGAGTGAGTTTGGGAAAACTCCAACATTGAAGATGGATGGCTCAGTTGGTAGTTCACTCCACAATACAACAAACTATACCCCAAAAAGGAGAAATAGGAAATACAAAGGACAACATTCTGGACGAAAACAAAACTGGGCCACCCCCTCCCCTGAAAACAAATAAAATAAAAAATAAATAAATAAATATTAATGATTTCATAAAAATATATATATAATATAAAAAAGCATGCCCTTGAAGAGGGTCCGGTTTGGATTGAACGCTTAGGCCGTCTAACCTACTCATTTTACAAAATAAAAACAACAAAACTATAAAAACTAAATAAAATCTAAATTAAATTAACAACATTGATTTAAAAAAAATTACGAAACAAAAGGTTTTTTCTGGGGGATGGCCGACATCCCAAATAAGCAACTCCAGCCTACTGAGAGGGACAACATTTTATATTAACAATAATTTTAGTGTAGAAAATATTCTCGTTTGAGGCGATACTTTAATAAGTGAATCAAAGTTGTTGAATGCCATGGCCCAATCACATAGAGCTGCTTAAGCATAAACAGCAGCTAAGCACAACAAATTGATGACTACCAGAAAAAGGTTGTCAGCCAAACTACGTGCCCAATTTCATAAAGCCTGTAAGCCATGAAGTTCAACTTAGCATATGTTCAGGCTTTTTTTATGGAGATTTTGTTTACCATGAACATTACTGTGGTCTGGAATTGGAAGAAAAAAAACCCAGAAAATGTTGACTTAAACATTATACTCTTTTCTCATGATCTTTCCCTATTAGAGCTTTAATTGCATTTTGTTAAATACCTCACGACCTCTAAATAAAACAATAAAAAAATCCACCCCGCTGACCAGTACGCACAAGGTATTAACGCAAACCAAATATATATTGATTCCCCGCCATGCAATGCCTCAAATTACAGACCTCTAGAGGGTTAGGCCCTATTTATTATTTTATTTATTTATTTATTTATTTCAACAAAACCTTTTAAAAAAAATGGAGAAGATAAGAATACATAATGTATTTTCTTCTTCTTAATTTGTTTAATTATTTTGTTTTGCAATAAAGTATGTTTAAACGTGTTTATGAAAACAGGATAACTCTGACCCCCACCCAGACCATTTTGACAAAGTAGTAGAGAAAAGAATTGTCAGAACAATCTGAGCAGATGAGAGTACCGAGATCAGCACATTCCAGACACTGGTTACGAAACAAAACTGTTTTGACACTATTACAATACTATGATTGACAGCAGTCGACTATTAACTTACACTCTTTGATTGGTCGAATTTGTGTATGTGAGTAGCGAATAAATGGCCCCTAAACATGTGTGATGTGTAAAAGTTACGCATGCACTGTCTTTTGCGCGGGAACTATCCTCCTGTGGTCTTTGTATTGTTTTGTGTGGAGAATTTTAGGCAGGTATATCAGTCTTTCTTGGTATGGCGGGCACAATATAGGGGTGCACTGTTTGGTTTGGGTGAATACAGCCAAACATTTTACCCAAACCCAACAGTGTAAAAATTATGTGATTATCTCAAAAATAGCTTATAGATCATGCCGCGCCCGTGAAAATTTCTCAGCAAATGTCTTTGCTTAGCGAAAAATGAGTGGGATACCAGTCGCAACAATATACTATTTATGAAATGTCGACTGGTAACATGTTTTTGCTAAGCAACATTTTGTTGTGCTTAGCAAGCTTTTGTGGTTATGAACTGAGGCCCTGGTCATTACGTGATTCTGTACCCAATGGAAAACTAACGTTGGCTTAAGGAGGAGGATGTTTCAAACGAGAACCTTTTTAATCGAAATTGTTTGGGGACAAAATTGAAACAATCAAAAGGGGTAAGTCCAACAATTTGATCTAATTTTGGTCAAAAATTGAAAAAAAATCACAAGGAGTAAGTACCGCAGTTTTATCCATTTTGGGCCAAAAATTAAAGAAATTACAGGAGTTAAGTCCATATATTTCGGTAAAAAATAAAACATAATCACAAGGTGTAAGTCCAGCGGTGTTATCAAAAGGGGTAGTGCCTACAAATTGTTTTTTTGTTAAATGAATATGGCTTGAAATTATGTTTAACAAGTAAAATATAATGCTCCACACAAATAAGCCTTGAAATTGTATGGAAGTGAGAGGAAGACCACAAGTTTTAACTTTGGAAACAAATTTATAACACCATATTTATCTCATAACAAACGCATTCAAGTGCTTTTTATAGCCAAACACGCGGAATCTAAAAGCCCAGTTCACACTTCCTGTGAATGCGAATTAAATGCAGTGAATTTTGACGTCACATCTCCGTTTTCATGCGATTTTTGTTCGCAGGACATGAACTCATTTCTGCTGTTGCCAATTATTCGTCAACATTCGTTTCGTTATTGCAGGAAGTATGAACAGGGCTTTAAAGACACTGGCTACCTTCGGTAATTGTCCAAGACCATAGTCTTCTTGCGTGGCGTATTCCAACATAATGCATTAAACAACAAACCTGTGAAAATTTGAGCTCAATTGGTCGTTGAAGTAGCGAGATAACTATGAAAAAAAAACACCCTTGCCACACGAAGTTGTGTGCTTTCAGATGCTTGATTTTGAGACCCCAAAATCTAATTCGGAGGTTTCAATATTGTTTCAATGGAAAGATCGCATGATTTCAGTAAAATTCACGGCTTCGGATTTCGGAAACGGGCTCAATGAGTTAGGAAACATTAAACAGACATGATTGTACATAACCGCCTCAAGTTTAAAGGGAGGGTACACGTTTGGTATTAATGTCAAAGACCGGTCTTCTCACTTGGTGTATCCCAACATAAGCATAAAATAACAAGCCAGTGAAAATTTAAGCTTAACTGGTCATCGAAGTTGCGAAAAAATTAAGATAGAAAAAAACACAATTTTTTGACGAATTTGTGCGCGTTCAGATAGGAATAAAAGACTTCTGTCTTCTGTCTAGAAGTATTTTATTATTTTAGTGAGAAATTACCTCTTTCTCAAAATCTATGCTACTTCAGAGGGAGCCGTTTCTTACAATGTTTTATACAATCAACAGCTCTCCAATGCTCGTTACCAAGTCAGCTTATAAGTTAATATTTGTTTTGAGTAATTACCAAACGTGTACCTTCCCTTTAATTGTAAGTCCAGAAAATAGCTGTCAACTTATACCTTTTTGTAAATAGTACCTTGAACAAGAAACTACAAAGGAAACAAATAAGGGACTATAAACACACGTTGAGGTGCAATGAAGGAATTACAATGAATTATTATTTTATTTTTTACCACGAACTTTAATACATCATATACGGGTGTACCACAAAAAGGGAGAAACTCATGCGTGGAGCCTTTCTAAATTTTATGTGAACAACAACTTTTACCATAAATCAAAGATTTGAAGTCGTTACTTTTTATGGATCGTTGTAAAATGGTCCAATGTTGTGGCCCTGCATGGGGTTGTTATAGCATTTTGGTTTACATTGGCTCTCTACAATTATTAATGGTCCCCTTTTTCTAAAAGGTGTAGGCCCTATATGGTGTAATTTTTTCTCTCTCAAAAAGCATTCTGGACAATTAAATCTTTCAGGGTGTTTTTTTATATATATTTTGGATGAGCCTATAAGCTTAAAACCCAAGCGGCTAACCTTACACAAAATTGAAAAAGAAACATAAGATAAGTTGTCAGAATTGTTAATTGGTTTGTTTTCAAGAGACCCATCATGCATTGAGCTGGTTTTTTGTATGGATTTATGCAATAGAATAAATCAAGTATTGGAAGTGGCTTTTGCACTTGTTTTCAAAAGACTCTGTTTCTGAGCTATATCAGTTTATTTTTAAATAAATAAATTGAAAAGATCAATAATGTATATTTTTTTATAATTTACATGAAACGAAGCCCAACACTTTGAAACAATAATTAAACAATTTAATAGCCAATACATCAACTGACTTTTTACATATCCAATAAACTCATAATGTTTAGGTTCCACCATTATTATAAAAGTATTATAATTGGGGTGAGACTGAAATAATGTTTTTCCCAACAGTGATACCATGTGTAAAAGTCATACACATTTAATATTTGACGCAAGGGCCATGTTACACGAGGCAATTTTTGTATTGAATGACAACCAGGGCCCAATTTCATGGCTCTGCTTACCACAGTATTCTGCGCTTACGGAACCCTTGCAGCACACAATTCTATGATACGTAAGCGCAGAATTCCGTGGTGAGCAGAGCCATGTAATTAGGCCCTGTTCCAGGTAGGCCTAATCTAAGGTTATCTCAAAGGAGAGAATCCATGAACATTTTATTGTTCTTATATTTTTCTTGTGAATCGTAATACATTGCTTTAAAAGTTTCTCGTGTACTATAAAAGCGGTCTTGTACTACCATAGACTACAGTTGGTTGACTCCAAGTTACCTGCCAAAGTTGCACTGCTTTAAATTGTTATATCAGTGAGAGAAACACCCATGAGTTATTCACAACTTTAAACAAAACAAACTTCTTACAATAATAATGGACAACAACGGCACAAAGAGGAGTTACAACGACATGGATCCTCTGAAGTCCCTTAGCATAGGTTTGCCTAGCCAATTTCAGCAACAACAAAACTACCACAAACCATATTGCGGTAATTTTTTAGCTTTAAATGCATTCAAATTCGTTTTTGTGCACAAACGATTTTTATTTTCTCATTCAGACTCGTTTCAGCCATTCTATTTCATTTAATGGCATTTCAAGCCTTCAAGTGAAATGGAAGTATAGGCCTCTACTGTATTCAACGGATCATTTGTTTTCAAACTGAACTGAACGAGTCGGAATGGATTTTTGTTGAAATTGGTAGGGAAACCATGGTTCATGGGTTTATATCGCGCCCATTTCAAAAGAATACATGTGCTTTGAATAACGTTGAGACAACAGATAGGCCTCCATGTCTAGGAACATTTTACAGTGTTAGCGCCATGTCACACGGGGCAATTTACAGGCAACCAGGTCCAGGCAATCTCCATGAAGGAAAGACATTCACGTTTCAATGTTTTTCGAGACTATCGTATAAATATAAGACAATGTTCGGAAAATGTGTCATGTGCTACCAAAGTGGTCCTGTAGCATGCACTGGGGTTGGTTGCCTCCAAGTTGCCTGTAAAAGTTACCTCGTGTGACAAGGCCCTTAATACACTCCATTAGTTCAGGGCAGCAGTGCATAACAATTCTCGATTAAGACATTGTTGACAGACGTAAATGTATATATCAAATCATTTGAATGTCTAGTTTAAAAAAAAAAGCTTCTTGGAGAATTACAAACGGTCCCTTATACGGTTGGCACACTATTTATTAAACCTACAAATAAAGGCTAACTCCGACCAACTCAACTTGGCCAACTTGGTTGTTATTGGCACTGGACACGTTTGGTAATTGTCAAAGACCAGTATTCTCTAATAGTGTATCTTAACATATGCATAAAATAACACACCTGTGAAATGGGCTCAATTGGTCATCGAAATTAATAGAGAATAGAAGAAAAAACACCCTTGTTCCACAAATTTGTATGCTTTCAGATGGCCAATAAAAGGCTTCAGTACAGTTTAAAGTCACTTATTACATGAGTGAGAAATTACCTATTCTCAAAAACTACGTTACTTATAGTGGAAGCCGTTTCTCGCAATGTGTGTACTATCAACAGCTCTTCATTGCTCGTTACCAAGTAAGTGTTTAATATGCTTATAAGTATTTAGAGTAATTACCAATAGTGTCTAGTGCCTTTAAGTTTCAACGGAACCCCATCGAAGCAAAGTCTCCATTTGTTTCTGTTTCCATGCACGCGAAGCTTGAGTCGCTACAAAGGGTAGGGCAGCATTTTTCATAAATCCCACAGTCGTAATCAGCAAGTTCAATTCGACAACCATCCGGGCATGTTAAACTCGCGTATCTGTTGCCCGGGTCGGGACACATGCCATCATGTTTCATCCCTAAATGGTATGGAAAAAAAAGAAGAAAAAGAATTTTAACTTTGTTTATGCAATAAAATCTGCGTTAAGTAGTGAAATAATGATATGAAATAATGATAACTGCATTCACGCATACGCACAGACACTATTAGGCAAACGCCACAGAGATCTACACTATGATCCTTTTCGAAACGACTGGATTTTGGCTTTGAGTTCGGCCCAGGATAGCTTGGCCCTGCGGAGTGTTTTGGCAGTTGCGCGAGCTTTTCGTATATACGCGCCGAGGGTTTCAGACGAGAAGACGGAGCCTGAAGCTGAATCCAAAGCCGAAGCCGCCGGTTCCGAAAAGGCCTGTAGGTCTAGTACACGCATGCGCGCGTTAGTGCGCACGTGCAGTGGGGCAAGGGAAATGTGTAAGTATAACAGGTAGGGCGAGATAATGTACAGCTATTAAAAAAAAAAAATTAACAAACTAAAAGTTGTGATAAGAAATGCATTTGAAAAAACCCCTGTTCTGGAGCAAGAAGAAGGCTGAGCGGAAACTTTGGATGTGCCGCAGAAGCGCAACCGTGTGAGTGACGCATGCGCAATGACTTACCAACTGTTAGATAAACGACTTTGTATTGTTTTAGTAATGAAATGACAAACAAAAAAGTAAGATTCACAACTTACCACCCTCGTTTACTTCGTTATCTCTACGCAAGCGTCCAAACAAAGACGACTCCGACGTCACAAGTTGGAGTAGAACCATGACAACACAGGCAACAGGTAGACCTAGCTTGCATTGATGCATCGCGTCTTCCGGACCGCTGTCAAAATGCCGGTGCTAAGAGTAGGTGGCTATTGCCCTTTGGATTTCTCTCGTGTGTTTGAGATTTATGGAAGCACAGAAAGTGTCTTGCAAGGGCTTGTGCTAGCAGACGTGCCACAGGATAGGCTTAAATAATTGTTGAAGGCAGATAAATTGCCGGTAGTTTCGTCGTATGCTAGGTGTCTGGAACCTGCTCAGTCAACTGTTCTCAAATCTGGTCGTCCTCTTTTATATATATCGGCAAAAGATTGAATCTAAGGCTTCTTTATACCACTCTTCTGTTGCTATACATAATGAAAATCCACAATGTAAACAGTGATTTTGTTTGATGATAACAGATGACGAAGATGCAGTGGTTTTGGAGTCTTTCTTCGCACGGGCAAATCGATCCGCTGTATTGGCAAAGGTTTATATAAAAAAAAATCTAATAATTAAGCCATGAGCCCAAAAGAAGTCCACACCGTTGGTATTGATTGCGTGAAGGCCTACATGATTGCACAAATTATTTTTTATCTCATATAATATAATATAAGTGTATGTGGTACGTGGAAGCGGTTATCCTGCACGAAGACTAGGCCTATTGAATTTTCAAGCACAAATTAATTACATTTAGGGATACTGAGGGTAATAAGTTGAGGCTTTGACTACAAATAAAACAAAATCTATGAAATGACATATTGCAGGTTCTTGGCAACAGCTGTGTATAATTAACCATTAGACCTGATATTGCTTTGAGATGATCGATCATTACTAGGCCACTTCAATTTATATTACACACACGTGCAGCATTTTTACCCAGACAACACTTTATAATTAAATCACTCTCCCATTATAAAAAAAAATACAAAACAGAACACAAAATAAAAACCCTATAATGGCTAAGTTGCTGTCCGGTAAATTTTTAGTGTGTAGGCCTACATCGTAGAAAAACATGCTCGACTCACGTTATATTGGTAGCCCTGGCGGACTTACATTTTCGTATTATATTCTTGTACAGCTAGCACAGTGGATGAGTCCTATAGGGCTAAATACATTGGGTGCGTATCAAAATAGACCCCTCGAGTTGACCGCTTTCGTTGAGGTCAAACGTACGGCAGAAACATTCACGCGTGTGCCTAGCTTGAACATCTTTATATGTGACACTTCGAGGCTCGGGAAAAACGCCAGAGTGTGGCCTTTAGCCTAGGTCAATCCCTGTCCATCTTAATCTTTCACCTATATTCATGAGCAGACGACCGCAGTGCAGCCGCTAAAACGTCACTTTGGACCAATCAACACACAGAATGCTTATACGTAACTTCCCGTTTGTCAAATGAAATGATCGTACAATGAAATCATTGGTTCTAAAAAGCAAGTACCAGTCTTTACCATTGCGGATGAAGATAGTAGAGGCCCAGTCTGAGCGCACAAAGTTCAGCCAATGGCAGGTCTTCCTTTATGACCTCAGTGAGGGCGCTGCTTCGTCTTTTGAAGTCAGTGGACACTATTGGTAATTACCCAAAATAATAATTAGCATTAAACCTTTCTTGGTAATGAGTAATGGGGAGAGGTTGATTGTATAAAACATTGTGAGAAACGGCTCCCTCTGAAGTGCCATAGTTTTCGAGACAGAAGTAATTTTCCATGAGTTTGATTTCGAGACCTCAGATTTAGAGCTTGAGGTCGTGAAAACAACCATCTAAACACACACAACTTCGTGTGACAAGGGTATTTTTTCTTTCATTATTATCTCGCAACTTCGACGACCGATTGAGCTCAAATTTTCACAGGTTTGTTATTTTATGTATATAATGAGATAAACCAAGTGAGAAGACTGGTCTTTGACAATTACCAATAGTGTCCACTGTCTTCAAAATGGATTTCTTTTAAAAATAATGTATACTACTCATCTAGCAACGGAATGCAGTGCTTAATACCAAGCAAGTTTGTATGACTACTAATCATGCTAATGTTTTGAGTATTTACTAATCTATGACCATACCATTATGTCAACCTATAATTTCCCAGTGAAAGTTAAAGGAAATAATCAAACACACAAAAAAACAAAACGGGAGAAAAGTTTACTATCAACCCACCTAAAGGTGATTTAATTAACAAATTGTATATACAGTAACTCCAAGGCGTCCAATACTGATTTGAAAGAAAACCAGAAAAAAACATGTCTGATTCAGTTATCAGTGTTAAGTATTCCTCGAGATTTTAACACAGGCTCCCCCACCCCCTAAACAATAAACAGAAACAGTTAAAATATAAGACAAGTTCAACAATGTCAACTCTCTTCATTAGCAAAAAGTAATACTGATCATTTACAATCTGATTTTACCATAACAATTATTTGTTTCGAAATTATGACAAAAAGCACCAAGATATCCTTGCAATTCTTCAAGAGATTAACATAAAGAGGCAAATATGAACAGAAATAAAACACCTTGCTGAGAAGGTGACTTCTTTTTCCATTTGTTTGTAATTAATGCACTTTCACACCAAACAAGGCTAAAAGCAACTCTTGGTTAGGGGTTACACGAAGAACATATTTGAGATGAAAATAACTAACTATGACTTTATCTCAACTATGACATTTATAAGTCATAAAAATAAATGATGGATTTCACTTTCACGTTTAAATATAATTTTCAAATAAATGATGGATTTGAATGATGTGTTGGTTCCTTTTTAATCAACCAATTCAGCCATTTGGTTACAATGGGATATGTTTTTACCTTGAATGACTGAAGTTATTGCTTTACATATTTTACAAATTAATTTCGCTAAATCCTAATCAAGATATCAAACCACAGCTTTTCAATTTAGCTTAGCAATTAATAAAATAAAAGAAAGGGTGAAATGAAGGCCCTAATTCCCTAATAAAGGTTGGTCATCCATTGGCTTGCTGGGCTCCGTTTGTGACAAGCAGTTTCAAAACTTATTTATTTACAAGTTACACTGGACACACTATTGGTAATTGTCAAAGAACAGTCTTCCCACTTGGTGTATCTCAACATATTCATAAAATAACAAACCTGTGAAAATTTGAGCTCAATATTGGTCGTTGAAGTTGCGAGATATGAATGAAATAAAAACACCCTTGTTACACGAAGTTTTATGCTTTCAGATGCTTAATTTCGAGACCTCAAAATCTAAATCTGAGGTCTCGAAATCAAATTCGTGCAAAATTACTTCTTTCTCGAAAACAAGTTCTAAACTTGAGGTCTCGAAATCCAATTCGTGGAAAATTACTTCTTTCTCGAAAACTACGTCACTTCAGAGGGAGCTGTCTCTCACAATGTTTTATATTATCAACCTCTCCCCATTACTCGTAATCAAGAAAGGTTTTATGATGATAATTATTTTGAGTAATTACCAATAGTGTCCACTGCCTTTAACTATCAACCTCTCCCCATTACTCGTTAACAAGCAAGGTTTTCTGCTTAAAATTATTTTGAGTTACCAGGAGTGTCCAATGCCTTTAATAGTTAAAAACAAAATTAAATTTCCATTATCATTTAAATAATACAGCAACTAAGATTGTAGTCATTTTCGAATCATATTTTAGTATTGTGTCATGTCGAAATATAATTGTCTTTCTTATAATAAATAACGGCCCTTCCACTGTATTCATTTTGAGGTAAAAGGTGACAACAGTGCGAAAATGCAACAGTATAACCCTTTCATAACAATCTCTAATTGTAGCTTTCTCAATGGATCCAATATAAGCTTTGCAGTTATGCTTCACATTAAATCACATTAAAAAATATCCTGATAATTTTATTCTGAAAGTTGTGTACTAATAAAACAAGTTTTTTGTTTATTATTTTTAATAATAATAATTAATAGTTTTTGTAAAATGAATTATCTCTGACAAACTCAACCTAACCATAGGTGTTCCTTTTCTACAACCAACTACAAAACAACAGCTCAATTTACACTATTTACAAAGAAATACTCTTCTTAAATTCATCAGGTGATTGTATAGACACTTTTTATAATTAAATATTTTTGGTAGTCAAAACTATATATGTAACATTATTTTGTAAAAGTAAAAACAAGATTGATTGTGGCCTGAAAAGTGTATAATTTGTAAGTGACGGGCTGTGATAAACATTTTGTAGGACAATTTCAAGAACGATTTCACAAACACCCCTAGAAACAAGACTGTGCATAATGAAACCTCTATGAAAACAAAAACAAAGTATGCTTATGTTTACATGCAGGCTCATCCTCATGTCACAAATTAACGAAAGGAAATGTTTGTTTCATGAAAATCACAATAAAGTTTTTAGTTGTTATGTAATACGTTGAAAGAAATTTTTAACTTTGTATGCAGATGCTTAGCTTTTTAGAAACCCATATAATTAACCAATTTGGCATGTTTGAACAACATTTAGTTAGGAAAATAACAGAATGTCATACTAAAAGGTAGTATACAACACTTGTATCATTATATTAATTTATAGTAATGCAATAAGTGTGTTACGGAACAATGATTGCAGGATGTTGGTTTTTGCCTTGTATGTGCAACAAAAGGTGCAAACCCACTTGTTGTCAACCATCGGTTCTTTTCAGAACCAATACTAACTACTTCAAAGAGATTTACACATTTTGCTACCCAAAACCTTACATGATAACCCCCAATTTTCCACTTGTGACATTTAGTCATCAGTTTCTATAAGGTGTTGAACACTTGAGAATACCAGCCATTGGGCATATGGGGGCTCAGTAGTTCTTAGAAAGTACAAGTAACTTAGTCAAAATCTATATGCTCAAATCCTTTCATAGTAAATACTTCTTAATTCACCCTACAAATGACAGCACCTGGGGAAAAAATTAATTTGAAATTTTTAAAGCTGCACCACTTACCACAATTCGGTTGTTATGAAATTTACCATTAACAAACCCGAAAAAACAATGTTACTTTTAGAAGGTCCCACTGTAGTTAGTTAAACATTATGCACCAAATTATAACCTGCATTTTATATACAATCTTTTGGTTACTGCTTTTTAACAGATGCGTGATTATCATTCGGAAAGTGACTCTTCAGAAGATTTTGAGGTCACTTTTGTTTTCGAAGATTTCTGGAAGTTTTCTTCAGTGTACAGGAAAAAGGCTGTGGCGGGGTAAAGCTCTGGGTGGGTCTTTATTTGGGTCTTGAAGTTTATTGACACCATCAAATGGAAGGGTGTTTTCGTTCTGCTTGGCTTCAAGTACTCGAACCTAAAGAAACCGAGAAAAGAACAAAAAGACAAAAATGTTGTTGGAGATATCCTTTGATAATAACAATAATATATATGCTTATATAGCGCTATTCCGAAAGAGGCAAGATCATAGCGCTTTACAAATTGGAATCCATACAAAAAATGAACACCAGTGGTGTTTCTGATTAGCAGGAGTGTAAGTTCAAGGCCTGATTATGGCAGACTGCAGCCTTTTGGAGACCCCAACACCTTAATAGCCTTCGTGTATTGATTGATTGATTGATTGATTGATTGATTGATACTCACTCTTTCCCAGAGTTGTGTGTTTTGAGCTTTGACATCTAAAATGGCATCCTGCATGGTGTCTAGTGTGGACCGTAACCCATCTATCATCGACTGCATCTCCTCAAAGTTTTCACATGTCGGACAATCTGTCAACGACAACAACAACAACAACATTTACTCAAGGATAATCCTATGATAAGTATTTAAAGCAATTGTACACTTTTTGAACCGAACAAAATATAAAATTTCACAGATTTACAAATAACTTACAGGGTTTACAGAAGGTAACGGTGAAAGACTTCCCTTGAAATATCATTCCATGAAATGCTTTACTTTTTGAGAAAACATTAAAACAATATCAGTTCTCGATATCGAGAATAACGGATTTATTTAAAACACATGTCATGACACAGCGAAACGTGCAGAAACAAGGGTGGGTTTTCCAGTTTTTTCTCCCGACTCCAATAACCGATTGAGCCTAAATTTTCACAGGTTTGTTATTTTATATATAAGTTGTGTACAGAAAGTGTTGGCCTTTGGACAATACTGTTTACCGATGTTGTGTGATTGCTTTAAACAAAGAGTGTACTGACAATTAAAACAGTGTCCAGGAAACACGACCAAGGACGCCCTGCATTGATGTCTATATGCTGACGTTTATTTGTAAACAGATTACTGGTCGATATTTTACTGGTCGATTACAAGTGATCAATTTTAATTGCAATAAATTCAGAGATGAAAAGATACTACTAATAATAATACTAATAACAACAATAAGGAAAATTATTTGAACAAAGTACAAAATTAAAATCTCACATACATTTTATGATTTTCTTTTTTTTTTTACAACAAAAGCGTAAGATGGGTTTCAAGTTATTCTATTCTGGAATAGTACAAACTGACATATTATTACAAATTTGTTTTTTTCAAAGATTTTAAAATAGAGTGTGGCATAACAAAAAAATTATTTGGTTTTAAATTGCACCAATTGTTTGTGAATGACTGTATACTAAGTAGTTTTCCGAGTCCTGTGAAAGAAAAATCCAAAGAAATCTAAAGGCTTATAATAACTTTGGTGGAATTCTAACCTAGGACCTTTGCCATTCTAGAGCACATGTTTTACCACTAGACCACCAAAATTCCCCCTTCCCTCTCCCAGTAGCTAGAGGCAGTTCGACTCCTTTATTTTAGCAGCAGCGTCGCAACAATTTTGTTAACAAAAAAATCTTACATATTTCTAAAATAAAATACAAAATTAAGGTAAAAATTGCTCTTGTCAGGCTGGTTTTGTATGCCCTCTAGTCCTATTTAACTATGGGTAAATTACAACAGTAGTATGACCATGGCCTAATTACCTGCTTAGCAGAAATGAGCAGGTGTTTTGGTTGGTAACCTTATACTGGTAATTTTTTTGTGCCTAGCTACTTTATGAGGAGTTTAAGCACATTAAAGAAACTTGGCCAAGACTGAAAACCCACAATCCTATGAGAACTTGAATCTAAAACACTAGACTACTTGGCCATGGCACAGCAATACTTTCAAACAATTCTCTACCCCATCCCCCCTCCCCACCTCGAAAAATAAATAAAATGACTCGGCTGACAAATTTACAGACAGCTACTTACGTTGGCAGGAATGCCTGTCCAAACCGAGTTTGAAGTTTGCTTCACACGAGCAGTTGTAACCACCATCTAAGTTTGTGCACTCATGATCACACCCACCATTGCCCTGAAAAAAAATACAACAAGTGTGGTTTTTATATTATAAGCAGTAAAAATATATTTTTGCTGGCAGCCAAGGGCTTAATTAGGGAAAAATAAAAAGTTGTCTAATGTAAAATAACCTAAATTTATTTTAGCGGGATTTGTACCAATGACCTACAGAAATTGACTCAACTCCCAAGTAAAGTTTGGCTCAAACTTCCTGCGAATGCGAATGCGAAGCGAGTGTTGACGCCACAAAATTCGCAACAAATATTTGCAGCAGTTCAGCTCTGCTCAACTCATTTGCGAATATCGCTGCAAAAGAATAGTTGTGACAGCAAAATCACGTCAAGTTTGCTACGCATTCGCATTAGCAGGAAGTATGAACGAGGCTGAACAATTCCCTCTGCCACAAAAAATCATTAAAAAGAAAAAAACTTCAGAGGCTGCTTTGGGGAAAACGTCCTTCCAAACCAGTTTATTGTGAGAGGAAACACAGATGGTCGTTTAATACTCTAATTAAACCACTAAATAATCACCTGCTGGCATTCGTCCACGTCATTGCAGAGTTTGTCGTTATCAGGTTGCGTTTCAAAACCCTCTTCGCAAGAACAACTGACGACAGAAGAAAAATCAATGGGTAAATACTCTGGAAGTGATGCATCTTGAGGAAACCTCTTCAAATAATATACCATTTCGAAACCTAATCCATGGAATAAGCTATGTCAGAATTAATGGCTCTGGCTATGCAAACAGCTGTCTACCAGGTCATCATGCATTGAAGTATAGGATGTCCCTCGCAAGTTGTAGCCGCAGCCGCCAATTTTGATACAGCCTAATTTCAAGCCAAATTTTCTTTCCAGTAGTCAATAGTCAGTAGTCTGTTTTACCAAGAAAGGTTTTACTCATAACCAAGAACGGTTTTATTCTATATTTTGAGTAATTACCAATCGTGTCCACTGCCTTTAAAGCAAATTTTAAGAAAAAAAAAATCAAGAGAATAAATCAGCATACTTGCAAGCACAATTTTAAAATCTAACATAGTGTATTTCATGTACTGGATGGTAAAATCGGCCAATGTAGAAGGACAAGTTGTTCATAACCTAACACCAAATAAGGCCCAGAATGTAATTGTGATCAGAAGAGTTGACACAACAGCATCTATTAAAATATAAAAATTAAGACGGAACCAGACTTACTTAAAACCTCCCGGGTAATTAGTGCAGATCTGGCCACAGCCTCCATTGTCCCTCTCACACTCATTTATATCTACATTGAAGACAAAAAAACACACCAGAGTAAAATGGAACTTCAACCTTGAGTTTATTGCAGTATTACAGGTACACATCTATGTTCAGACACCCCTACAAATGTATATTTCTAATCCAAATCTAAACCTATGCCCAAGAGGGGTTATAAATATGAACATAGGCTGGTCTCTAGCCAAACTTTTTATTTCAAATATCAAGTAATAAACCACATGGAAAACTGTATGAAAACAAATTCATAGCAGGCCTGAAAGTTTGTTTTAATCAATATGACGAGGTAAGGCCATTCCCAATTTGCAAAGAGTACTTCAAATGGAAACTTAGGAACGCTTAGTGCCAGACTTACCAGATAAATTTCCATTGTTTTTTTTAAATTCTGAGCATATGCACAATTCTGAGAACAATGGCCATGCCTGGTAAGTCTGCTGCCACCAAGTTTCCCCAAGAGTCTCCCATTAAACCTATGATAATATATTTAGGGCACCCACGTTCAAAGACAAAGAAATGACTTCTGTGGCCTAATACGTGCTCTTTGAGGCCTGCAGAGACCCTGAAAACTTCTTTTCGGATATCCGGATAAAACGAAGGGGCTCCTACCGAGACAGGTGCAATTATCCGATCCCATGTAATAGCCTGAGTCACAGCTACAGGTGTAGCTTCCCTCAAGATTCAGACAGTTCTCCATCTGGTTGCAGCAGGCAAAGCTTGTCTCACACTCGTTGATGTCTCGACAGGACCGGCCGTTACGTTGAAGCTCAAAACCCTCCTCACATTCGCAACGATGGCTGGGTAGGCAACGATGTTAGAGAAATTTTATAATAATAATAATGTATGATTATCAAAATAGGAAGAAGTAACAGTGGGTATCTGACAGCTTTTTGTGATACTCTGTTAAGGTATATGTGTTGTATTTCACTATGTTTTTACAGTAATTATTTAGTGATAATAATTATTTGTTGTTAATGTTAATAGCAACATCATTTCTAGCTTTCAGGTTTTTTTTATATTTTTTTAATTCAGGTGTTTACTGTTTTTTACTATTTTTTATTATTTTTATACTGATTAGGCCTATTAATCACATCCTATTTGGCAGGTGCACCTGTGCACTCTGTGCCAATTTTATTTTGTTTTTTTAAGGGTTTTTAGTCCATTTCTATGGTTTCTATTTTAAATTGTTGTCCTTTCCTCTTATCGTTGTGGTGTTTTGTTGTGGGTGTAGTCTTTTGTTTTCAACAAAAAAATAAATAAATAAATAAATAAAAATGTGGACCACAAAATGTGTTGTAAGTAAAATGAAATGGACACGAATAAAAAGTTGGAAAAACCTCAAACTTTTAAAGGTTGTTTGCCTTAATTTTGTAATATCTATAACATCAGGTCATGATACCAAAACTGTGAGAGCTTAATAAAAACAAAGAAAAAACAAAATAAATAAATGAACATTGAGAAACCAGTATATTTTGAATATTTTAGTCTGAAATACTTTTGAGACAAAATGTATTACACCACCTAACTCACATTTTCTAAAAAATACTGAATAAATCAAGTAGGCCTATTTCTAATTTAAAAATGAAACATAACATTAAATTTCAATTAAAATTCTATAAATATATTTGTCAAAACTCGTAAACAACTTTGAGCAAAATCTTTCAAAAAAAGGTAGGGTTGCATCTAAAAAACCAGGGGGTAAATGCTACCAGCATAGACACAACCACCACTAATCCATTTCATCATGGTGCCCTCCTCTTATCACCCTTGGTTTCTTTTTATTGTATGTTTTATGATTATTTATTGTGATATTTGGAAATAAAATCAATCAATCAATCAATCATTACAAGAAAGCCAAAAATAAAACAAAATAAAACAAAAAATTACACATGACACCAATATAATCACACCCTCCCAGACAATTGCAACTTACCCTCCTTTGTCATTGATGCAGATTTGTGAGCATCTTCCATTGTTGTCGTTGCACTCATTGACATCAGAGCAAGAAACCCCATCAGACATCAGGAAGTACCCGGGTCGACAGTCACAAGTGAAGCTTCCAAGAGAGTTGACGCATAAATCATTGTGGTCACAGAGCTCTTGTGTACATTCATCAATATCTGGAAAGATACAAACAATTTTTTTGAAAGGTTAAATTTATTTTGAAATATTGTGCGATTAAGTTACATTTTGGTTTTCTTTGCAAAATGCTGTAGATCATGTTGTATGGAAAGCTCTTGTGCTTTTGATCAGCAGAGTGTGGGCTTAAACTCTGGTTTGATTTGTGTTCGAGAAGCAGGCATGCCCCATGTAAGACCACGGAGCACAACCAGATATGGAAAGCTTTCGATTTTTATAGAGGGGAGGAAAACCGGAGGGCTCAGAGAAAAACCCTTGGCATAGAAGAGAACCCAGGCACAACTCCATATTCACAAATGGCCTTAGCCAGAAATCAAACCAGGGCCTGATAGGTGAGATGTTAGCACTTTACGCACATAGCAAGCCATGAGACACATTTTCTTAGCTCTTTACAGCTAAAGTCTCAGGGAAAACAGAGGTCATGGATGGTTTACGCACATATCAACTCTTGAGACACATTTTCAATTTGAGCTCTTTACAGCTAGATTCTCAGGAAAAACAAAACAAAGTTCATGGAGGTTACTGAGTGTTTGTTATCAGGGGGATGCTAGACATGTCTCCTCCAGCAAAGTGCCCCCAACAAAGTCGCCCCCACCCCCTAAGCAAAGTCACCCTCTGCAATGTCGCCCTCTGCATATAGTTGCCAGCTAGAAAGTTGCACCCCCAACACAGTAGCCCCAGCTGACTCTTTTTCCTGGCACCCCCATGTGCAATTCAGAGTCAAGTGTAGAGTATAGTCAAGTTAGTTTCTCCTTCAGAAAAGTCAAGTTACTTTATAACATTAACACAAAAACAAGTCAAATTTAATAACTTGATATTTAAGTAGGATTTGAAACTTTGCATGGTGGAAATAAGATATAGAAGAGTTTGCGGTAACACCATGATGGTGTTCCACAAACTCTTCTATATCTTGATGTTTAAGGTCAAATGACATTAAAATTCAAAACAATCTGTTCCTTACTAAATGGTGAACTAGATAGAAAACATTTGATAAGAGAAGTAATGGTATGCCAAAAACAAAACCTTGAATAACATTTCCAGGTTTTAGTTCATTTTGTAGTTGCCCAAGTATATGGAAGGGTGACTTTGCTAAGGATTGACTTTGGTAGGAGGTGACTTTGCAGGAGGGGGGGGGGGGAATTTATAGTGGACAAGATGACTGGTTTGTATCCAGGGGCTCAAAGACAACTTCAGACAACTTCTGAACCTGTCAAGTACATCACTATCACCTTAATTGACGTCAAGGAATAAGTCAAAAGGAAGTATATCCCTCCCCGAATGGTCACACATGCTACCTGTACGTCAGAACATTTTAAAACGTTACTGTGGTGTACCCACAGGGGGGTTATTTGACGTGTCAATTCTCAAAGGAAAACCACACTTATCTGTATCCTTTTTACCTAGAATTGGATGGAGTTTCAGAACCGAGGTACAAATCTTGGTAACATCTTTAAGACTACTTGTTAGCACTGGTGAAGTGTCAATAAGTAACTGGCTCTAACTTCTTGTTTCTTTTGATTTGTATCTGTTTCAGGATGTAAGTTATTCAAGATGTTAAGATATGATTAAAAGTGTATTTAAAAATTATCAATTCTTCAGACATACATGTAGGGCACCCTAAATTTTGTTTTCATGTGTCTCAGTACAGTTTTCAGCTTTTTCCAAAAAGCTGATTTTTTGACAAAGCTGGGTGACTACAAAGCAAAATAACTCTGGGTTAATACTAAATAGTGAAAGTGTATTTTCTCCAGTAACCTGTGAAATGATCACAGGGTGGCAAAATCTCCTGAATTCCAAGGTATGGGTTTGAATTTGCTAGAATTGGATTAGAGGACTAAAAAAACGATGTTTGTAAATTTTGCACAGTTTTACCAGTAAACTTGACTCCTTACTTACCATCACAATGTGTTTCATTTATCATACTGTATCCTGCGTCGCACTCACAATGGAATCTGGAGACAAGAAGACAAGCTTTGCTGAATATTTTGTCAGGTGGACGTACCAAGGTGAGGCAAAATCAGTCTCTTACATTGTTTCCCTTGTGTTTGACTCTCTTTGTTCTATCTTCACAATTTTTGTTAAAATTGTCAATTACATTATTAGTATTATTTTTTATTTTTTATTGGCACAATATTCGCGTTTCTGCCCTGGGAAGAACCAGGCTACCCTAAAAACACATTTATTGTGCTGCCACCGTCTTGGTCCTGTTCCCTGTATCCAGCATTGAATAATAATATTCGCTGTGAACAAAAATGAACCGAACTGCCTCCTAGCCTCAGTTTGATTTGAATGGAAGAAAATCAAGATGGCTGGCACATGTCTCAGATACCAATATCATACAGTTACATGCAGGTAAGGTTTGCAATAACACCTTGGGTAAATCTTTTTCTTTCTTTCTGAAAAGAACCGATGGTTGACAACTACCGGTTCTTTTCAACCAACACTACTCAAAAGAGATTTAAACATGGTTCCACACCTCACCTAACTGTACTCCCACCGTGCATAATTTCAAATCCTACTAAAGTTTTCAAATCCTAGAGTGAAGTGGCCTTCAGGCCTTGTGTGTCTTGCGACTTGCGACTTGCATAAGAATATTTTTTTGAAAGGAGATTTTTCCCTCCATTCTTACCCTCCATCCACGTTAGCACACACCTGTTGACACTCGTGCATTAAGTCGTTCAGGCACTCGTCCACATCTAAAAGCAAACATACAGATCAATAACTTGGTATTGCCTCCATGTAGTATTTAGCAAATCGAAGACACTCTTTTCTCACTCAGTGTTGGGTTTCTTTGACAGCAAACAGCAGATGTTTGATTAAAAAAAACAATCCCATCTTATTAAAAAATAGAGACCAGATGGTAAGTCTCCAATACTCTTGAGCGCTACAAAGGAATGACAAACATGAGGAAGTTTAAAAGAATTTATTTGTTTACAACTTGTGCCCCCCTTTAGTTACACCACTGAAAAGACAATAAGTAACAGAGACAGGATTATGTGAATAAAAATGACCACTCTTTACCCATGGATGAGTGAAATTTTACAACAAATATCATATATGGAGATGAGAATGAATGAACATAAATAATTCCTGAAACGATGGATAAAAGTTCACTCTTAACATATGAAGATAAAGCCAATAGAATAGCAACATGATAAATTGTAGGTGTTAATTGATAGACTCTTCATCATTTCAAATAAAGTGCAGGTCTGGTTGTAACAATGGCCAAGTCTTTTCATCTCTGTGATTGCAAGTTAATTTGCCTCTTTTAGAAAACAGTGAAAATCCAGATAAATCACAAGCCTGCATGATATAGACATCTGTCATAAAGATAAAAAGTATTTGTTTCTAGTTGTGACCTGTAACTTATTTTAAAGTCTTGTCACTTGGCTGCAAATGTAACTTTTATTGCATAAACCGTTTCAAATCAAATAAATCTTTACCTATGCAATTGTTCCAATCGTGTGTCATGTAGCCCTGCGGACACAGACACGTGTAGTTGCCCTCGACATTGTGACAAACAGCGCCCTCTTCTGTGTCACAGTGGTGTGCTTTCGGACCCAAAACAGTGCATTCGTCGATATCTGCGCAATAATCCACATCAGGTTCCTCTTGGAAGTATCCCTCAAAACATCTAGGTTACAGAAAATAAAATAATTATCAAAAATTCTCACCTTAGATTTCTCTTGATCACCGTCTCTTTTAAAGGAATGTTACAGAATTGGTAAGAAACAAAAATCGTGAAGATCACAGATTTACATAAAACTTACACGGTCTAATGATGATGATAAGAGAAAACATCCCTTCAAATATTTATGTCTGAAATGTCATATTTGATGAGAAATATATAATATAATTTCGCGCTTTGGAGTTTATCGCTCAGTGAGCGTTTTATTCATTTTTGTTTTGGCATCGATGCAATGCAAAATTTGTAATCAGTTTTTCATTATTTTCTCCAGACCCAGATTGCTGATCGATCTCAAACTTCTACAGGTTTGTCAATTTATGTTTACATAAAGCGCTCATACACTGCCAGTAACTGTTTTGTTAGCAAAAGCCAAAACTGTAATGTTCCTTTAATAATAATGCTGGGTTCTTATATAGCACTTTACCACACTGCTAGGGGTGTATCAAAGAGCTCGCTATTTGGTTTTCAACAGGATAAGAAGAGAGCAAGACTACAATGTCAAAATTCTTACATTCTTTATTTGGTATGTCATGTCAGGCTGCATATAAATGCAGCACAAGAATTCCACTGTAGGCTGACAAAAATATAGAGATTTTTCAATCTTTACCAATGTTTCTTGACAAATCTCATAGACTAAGAAAATCCAAACTCTCAACAAGGCCACTTGGGCTATTTTAGTGTACATATTCTTTACGTCTTAATTCTTGAATCTGCCAAACACAAGCAAAATGTTGTGTGGTAATGGCGCTTCGGCCTTTAAAATTGGGTGACTTCAAGTTGACTTCAACTGGGAAGGCAATTTGGTGAAGTCTTCAAGGCAATTTGATGAAGTCTTATCTTACCCACATTCCCATGAGCCGAGAGTGTTGTAGCATCGTTGGATACATCCACCGTTCTCATGGACACATTCATCAATGTCTTCACATCTTATCATGTTGTCTTTAAGGTAGAACCCTTCGTCACATGTACACTCAAAAGAACCTGTTGGAAGACATTTCATAAGACTATATCTGAATTGGTGGCTAAGGCTACGATTGTTGCTATAGATTGTTGTTGTGGGTGCATGATGATGTTGCAACCCAGCCTAAGCTGTAGCTGTAGTCAACAATTCCTACAATGCCTTATAAAGAGAAATTTCACATGTAAACTGGAAGAATATGATACATAGGAAAGCCATTTCATAAAAAGCAGATAATCATGCTCTTTATAAAAACATCTCAGAGTTTTTTTTCTAGCTTTTGGAAACTTTTTACCAACCAAAGGTACCTATGGTATAAAAAAAAAAGGAAAAAAAAGTTAGCTTTCAAGAAAGAGAAAAATTTGTATCAGAGGAAAGACATTAAATAGAGAGAAATTCTATGTAAAGGAAAATATTTCATACATATAAAAAAAAAAAAAACTTTTATATGAAATGAATCAGTTATATTGTTTATTATGAAATTAATTTAGTATGGTACATGTAAATACAAACACTTTCTCATAGAAAAACAAAAGACAATTTAATCATTCAAAGTTAAAAATTAAAAATCACACGGCATGTTACTGCTTTTATTAGGTCTTTATAAACTTTCTGAACCCAGATTACTTTGGATAAAGATTTAAGGAAGAATATTTACCATCTGTGTTGGTGCACGAATGTTCACACGGTCCCCTGCTATCAGATGCGCATTCATCAATATCTACACACACCTGATTGGTCAAATCTGTTCCCTGGTAACCTATACGACATCTGCACTCATGGCTACCAGGTAAGTTAACGCAAACATGCTGGCAGTCTCCATTTACTTCCAAGCACTCGTTGATGTCAAGGCAACCGGTACTGTTGTCATTTTTGAAAAACCCGTGCCTGCATTCACATTCAAACCTAGAGGAAAAGAAATAAGTTTTTGTTGTAAAGCAAATTGAACTCTAAGGAAAGCAAACTTAACGACACTGGACACTATTGGTACATGTCAAAGACCAGCCTAATTCTCACTTGGTGTATCTCAACATATGCATAAAATAACAAACCTGTGAAAATTTGAACTCGATTGGTCGTCGAAGTTGCGAGATAATAATGGAAGAAAAAACACCCTTGTCCTACAAAGTTGTATGCATTCAGATACTTGATACTCAAAATCTAATTCTGAGGTCTCGAAATCAAATTCAAATATTTTGGTGAAAAATTACTTCTTTCTTGAAAACTACGTTCCTTCAGAGGTAGCCCTTTCTCACAATGTTTTATACTAGCAACAGCTCTCCATTGATCGCACAAGTAAGTTTTTTATGCAAAAAGTGTCGGGTGCCTTTAATCATTCTTACTTAAGGGAGAGAAGAAAATAAGGGAGGTTCAGTTTTAGCTGTGGGAGGTGAATTATTCCAGGGTGAACCAGCACTCATCAGGGCTGAATTTTGTGGTTCATGCTTACTGGGGATTTCTGTGCTTACAGTTCATAGACATTGTGCTTTCAGGGTGCTTTCAAGCACAGAATTTCCCAGTAAGCAATTGTTCCCATGTAGGAACTGAAAACCCAATCCACACTGCATAGTGCCCTTGTTAATCACAAGCAATTGCCTCTTCATGCACCTGACTACGCTAATTAAGAGTGTGAGGTGTAGTTCTGGTGTCCCAAATCTACAGTAAACATTCTTGCAAGTGAGTGTGCATGGTGTACTTCTGGTGCACTTCATCATTGTTGAACATTTTCTGGTGCCATGCTGGTGTTCCTCAAAGTGTATTGACTGTGTGTGGTGTACTTCTGGTGCTATTGCATATTCAGTGATTGTGTGGTGCAGAATTGGTGTACATCAGAGAGGTACCAAACCTGCACCAGATGATGTGGTGTACACCACAGTTCAGTAAAGGGAAATCTATAACTCATGCCTTATTGGGGAATGGGTATAAATGCAATGAGTAACTAGACTATGTACAAAAAAGAAAGACCGCTCTAAAAACACACTTATTTAAATCCATCAAGTCTACCCAGGTCAAAATTCCAGTTGAACCTAGTTAAACTGGGTTTAACTGGAACTAGTTGAAAACCAGTTGATAAACTAGTTAAACACAGTTAAAATGAAAATGGACAGAAACCAACTGAATTTCAACCTAGTTGAACACAGTTAAACCTAGTCTAAACCAGTTGGTTAATACGGAAAATGGACGAGTTTGGTCACTATCCAGTTGAACCAGTTGACCCCAGTTAACTAGGTTCAACTGGAATTTTGACCTGAGTATTCAGTTTCTTAATTGTAATTTTTTGTTATCTTACACTTCCTGTTCAGCGCTTAGAAACCTTGTATTAAGCGCTATATAAATGCATGTTATTATTATTATTAAATAGTGCATCTCAAGCAGTAATTAGTAAGCTCTCTGAAATATACATTTATTACTGTCGCATTAATATATTTTACCTGCCGTCAAAGTTGGTACACGTATGGCAGTCCGCAGGTTGTGGGTTACATTCATCAACATCCTTACAAATCATAACATCTGGAAGATTAGAGTGGTCTGGGAAGAAACCCTGGTAGCATTCACAGCGGAATCCCCCAGGAAAGTTGATGCATTTATGGTCGCACTGGTTTCTCAGCTCCGTGGAACATTCATCAATGTCTGGTCAAGAAAAAAACATGCAGTAAACTTAAGTCAAATATCAAGCAATAAACCGTAAGGGAAAGTGACTGGGTAAATTTTGACATAATTTTGTGAAACAAAGAAAACTTACTACAGCCTGTGACCTTCAGCTTAACGTGTTAGGACTTTAGCAACTGAGCCATTTTAGTCATATGTTGGTGATCTCCATATTTTGTCAATATCTTTATTCAAGGTACTAGTTAGACGCCGTTCAAGCCCCTGACTGGCACCCTTAAAATAAGGAGATAGCCAACATAGAGCTAGAAAGCTCAGTTGGTAGAGTGCTAGTGTCGCATGCAATTATGTCCTCTATGCAATACTATCAGGAGGACATTATTGCATATGCAATAATGTCCGCCAGACATTTTTGCATATGGAACCGTGTCCGCTTGGACGCTGCTGCATAATGCAATAGTGTCCGCCCGGACACATTTGCATATGCAGTTGTGTCCGCCCCCATGCAAAACTGCCTTGCAGTAAATTAAATGCCCTTGGTCGACGGAACACATACGCCATTTTTTTACAAGCTAAGTGCATGTCGAGTCATAAATGACATAGGGAAATGTTTGGCCGTTAAAAATTAAATACATGAATATTCACGCTGAAATTACGTAGGTTCCGTGGATGCACGCTCGCTTACCCGCGCACAGTCATGTTCATGTCCACCGGACACGATTGCATATGCAAAAGTGTCCGGAGCGGACAGTATTGCATGGCGGACACAATTGCATCTGACAACGGCACGTTCCTGGAGGTCACAAATTCAAATCCGCTCTAGTAATCTTTTTGTGTACAACCCTAAATTAAATTAAATTCATTACACTTATTCATTAAAAAACTGCAAAAGAAACCAGTATTATGAAGAAAAAATGAATCTCACAAAAAAAAAAAAAAAAAAAAAGACAGTCCAAGAAAAGAAAAGTGAAACAAACGATATTTAGAAGGACCAAATTTAATTATACATAAAATGCCAAACACAGGAACTTATTGACAAAAGCAATAATCATTGACTAAAGTCAACAATAGTTTTTGCGCAACTTTGGCCCAAAATAAACAGTAAAGGCTTGTCAGAAATGCTGATTGGTCAACTTGATGCAAGTTAAGGTTTGCCAATTACCAATCAGCATTGGGTGAATTAACCACGCACCTTTGCACACACGACCATTAGGGCTGAGTTCAAATCCTTCATCACAATCACAGTAGTAGCTTCCTGGTGTATTGATACAACGCTGGTTACAGTGATTGCTCGTGATGCCATGTCCACCACGTTGTTGACACTCATCAATATCTGAGAAGAAAACAAATGAAACTCACAGTTAGTAAAGAAATAGTTTGAGAAAGACTTTGCTAAAGATAAAAAACATCCGGCCATTAATCTTATAACTCGGGCCGCGGCATTACTGAAGAACCCTCAGAAATCAGTGAAACGATTCATGCATGACCCTCAGAAATCAGTGAAACGATTCATGCAGGACCCTCAGAAATCAGTGAAACGATTCATGCAGGACCCTCAGAAATCAGTGAACTGATTCATGCCGGACCCTCAGAAATCAGTGAAACGATTCATGCATGAATCAAATATTTTTAGGGTGAAATATATCCAAACCATACTTTAAAGCGAATCCTTTCTCAAAATAAAAACTAGTCAACAGCGGTTGTGCTTCTCACCAAGTCAATTGTTATGGTCACTAATTTGTGGAGTATTTATTACTCAATGGCCATACCTTTGAAAGCACAAGTCACCCCCTTTCACCCTTCCTGAATCTTTGTAGGAAAACATTTGTTGCCTTAAAAAAACTCCACAGACAACAAGAAATGTAACCAAAACTGTTTTGGTTCACATACATTTAGTCCGGACCAAATTGAGTGAATTTTACCCTAACATAAAACTTGTGAAAGTTGGCTTTTAACTTAATCATACATGTGTACAAGGGTTCACCCCCCATGCAAGGCAAATGTATCAGGTTAGTAAAAGTGGATTTGATGTGTTAGATTTCTGTAAATCAACGCATTTTGAAAAATTTACTGGTACGTCAAAGAATGTAATTCGTTCTCACCTGTGCAGTTAAATCCATCTTCAGATAACAGGAAACCCAGGTGACAGGAGCAATAGCGACCGTTGAATTTCTCATGACAGATATGATTACAGCCACCGTTATTCTCTCGACAATTGGCCTTGACTGTGGGGGAAAGGACAGACGTTGAAGGGGTGTTACTTTAAGTGGATGGAACGTAGACGATCTTTAAAGGCAGAAGTATTCTTTGGGGTTTTGAAATCTTTCAATCAGTTTAAAGGCACTAGATACTACTTGTAATTACTCGTTTCTATACATTTATATAAGATTAAAACGATTTGAAGATTCCAAAAACCTGAGGTATACCTTTGGCCAGTGAAAAAAAAAAACTAACCTTTGAAAGTTCAATTTCACAATGTGATAGCATTATTTAGATATTGCTGAAAACCTTAAAAATAATCTGTAAATGTAAAACACAATCTAAGAAACATTTCATACATGGAATGTTTCTAAGATTTACATTTTTCTTAATCCTTTTATCTAAAACCACATTCTTTATAGGGAAAGCATTTCTCAAAATGGTATACATTATGAACAGCCGCAGTGCTTCTTAACAAAATATGTTTTTTATGTCCATTTTTTTTTTTTTTTAGTATATAATCCTTTAATCCTTTTTAAAGTTACGAGGAAAGGCTTTTTCTATTTTTTTTTATTCAAAAGATGTTGTGACAAGTTGATGAGAAGGACACTTCAAGGTGTGGGCTACAGATCAACTATTTTTCCAGGGGCCGATGCCATCTGTACTTGGATTTAAACTGCGTATCAACCAACAGAGGCCAGGGCCCAATTTCATAGAGCTGCTTAAGCACAAAATTTTGGTTAAGCAAAAAATTCATTGCTTAGTAAAATCAGATTACCGGCCAAGACTCCACTCAAAAGTTATGCTAAGTAAACAACAGCTAAATACTAGTCATAAGCAATGTTTATGGCATGACATTTTGGCCAGTAACATGTGTAAAATAAGCGAGCTATTTTTGTGCTTAAGAAAATTTGTTGCTTAAGCAGCTCTATGAAATTGGCCCCTGGCTGGTAGAGCAGAAAGCACTACCTCCCCAACTTTACAAAGCAACCATAGTTAAGTGTCTTGCTTAAGGACACAAGTTGAACCTGGACTAGAACCCACACTCTGCTGATCAGAAACACTAGAGCTTGAAACTGTGCTCTTCTCACAGGTTGTACAAAAGCATTCTGCTTAAACCTTACACCTCAAAATGTGCTGATTACTAGTGAATCACTGTGCATTTCAACAAATTATATGCATTATTGTAATGAATAACAACATTGAAATAGTTGTCACTGAATTAATGAACTGCTAGGCCTGACAACCCACAAAAATATATAAAAAAATGAATAAATAAAAATAAATAAAATAAAATCAAAAAAATCTGTTGACTTACTTCCACAGGTATGTCCATCCAGAAGGAGTTCAGATCCAGGTGTAGAGCATTCACAAGTATAAGAGCCGATGATATTACGACATACTTCCTGGCAACCTCCATTACCAGACTGGCACTCGTCAATATCTGAGAACAAAAAGAAAATTCTTACATTATTAATCACTACAGATCAAATTAAATATTCACTACTAAGATTTTTTAGGTTTTTAAAGGAGCTGTTTTCTTGCAAATATCATTTGGTCCAAAAGGTTCTAACTTTTGACCACCGCCTAAAAATCTAGCTATAAAAATAGCTGTGCAACTTTGTCATTGCATTAAGAGGGAATTTTTGACAGCATTCCAGTTTTCTATGACACTTCTTTGTTAAACAAAGAAAGGGAAAAATTGCTGAAAAATTGCTCAACTGAGAAAATCATTCAAAAAATTCTACACATCAAGTTTGATGGGAAAACATCCCCAAACCCCAAAGCAAATAAACACGCTCTTTCTAACTAAGAGTGTATTGGATGTAAACATTGAGCACCATGTTTCCTACCACATACCACATTATTTTATAAAGCATCAAGTTGGATCCTGATAGTCTATAGACCTTTACCTTTATGTCTTGGTCATGTTCCTTGTATCCAATAACAATAATGAATGCTTATAATCAATTTGCAATAAAAAAAACCAGACTATTTTGTTCTTCCAGCCTCGGTTTGGTAACATTGATATAAATGGGTGAAATTCAAGATGGCTGCACCATGATATTGGTCTATACACTGCCTCAAATTTCCTATGCCACTTTAAAGATTTGAGAACCAATTTTAACTATAAATTTTCCTGTTTAAAAATTACAATTAAGGATTGGCCTCATGACATTTTAACCTCAACTTCTTGGCACGGAAAGATTTGATGTTTTTATTTAACTCTTAGTATGGCCTTTTGCCAATGTCCCGGTCAGTTACCTCCAAAAAGGAAAGAATGTCTTTTAGATCTTGGCTTTGCTTCACTTTCCCTTGCATATGCAGTTGGTAACTGTCCAAAAAATTAATGAACTTTAATATATCCTCAATTCTTCAAGGGACACTGAACTCAAAAAACACCCAAACACCTAAGAAAGGCAAAAAACACAGCGAAACCATTAAACTATTTTGTACTCTGAATCATCGCTGGAGGAGTTTAACTGACCAAGTACCAACCATCTTACAGGTAAAAAAAGGATGCATTTTTACCAAAACTTTGGTGATCTAGAGATGCAATACAAGAGCTTGCCTAAACCCTGTGATATGTGACATACATTGTAGCAACACGTGACTTAGTCAGAGGAATTCAAATTGAGCATTTACTTTTGACAAAACATGGTGTTTTTCGGAGACTATAGCACCAGACAGGTTAGAATGGGAAAAGCTTGTGTCCCCCTGCTGTGTAGCCGACTCATGATGATGATTGTACCAGATACCATTCAAATCTAACTTGCATTATGGGAAGTACCTTCTGACCAAGTACCAACCATCTTACAGGTAGTAAAAGGACGCATTCTTACCGATGCAAGCCCAAGCATTAGGTGCAAGACGGTAACCTCTCTGACAATCGCACCGGTAACTGCCCTCTAGATTCACACAGATCTGTGCACAGCGATCCTCAGCACTACACTCATCTCTGTCTGTTTTCAAAAAGTGACAAAAAATAAGTTTATAAAATACACTAATTTTCTGATGTTAGCGTAACTTTGTATGTATAGATTTGTTTAAAGGTAGGGTCATAGATTGGGTTTTGTCGTCGTAATTTATAGGCAAAGTTATAAAGTAAGATACAATAAAAGTCAAATGTGAAAGGTTCAGTTAAGTGAAGTGACAGCAGATACCAACCGCATCTCTGGCCGCATGAATAATTTTTCAAATATTTGGGGGTGAATTTAGAATTTGGGTTGTTCCTTACATATTTATCATTAAAACAGACATCAAGTAAGGCAGAAATTATTTCCACAAAAAAATGTCTCATACAAACAAAACAGTACCGCGTGGAAAGAACACTTTTATCACAAACATTGAAGCATTCATCTTTATTCAAACACCCACATGCTTCTTGGATAATAAAAGGGCTCTCGGGTTCAAGATGGAAGTTCATTTCAACAGGGCGTGGTTAGACACTTCCTCGTCAAATGTAAATGTTGCGTTTGATCGCCTTCTGGCGTCTGTCACATTTAGCCGTAACCTTCACATTTGGGTCAGGAAGCTGACACAGGGTGGATGGTATGCTGAGAATTGCCGAACGTCTGAACATTATTAAAGATAAAGGTACAGCCCTGGGAGAAGTATTTCAAAAGAAAAAGATGCCCCTCTGTTTGAATCAATCAAGATTGAACAATCAAAGATGACCCAACAGTCTTTTATTATGATGAAGCCATCTTAGTCTGAACCCTTTTTGATACTTTGAGAATTGAAACTATAAGTGTCATTGTGTGTCCCGGGAATCTGAAACTATTTATGTTCCCACTGTTTTCAAACATTGAGTTTTGGACTAGCACGAGATCATAACTAACAGTTTTACTTATTTCTCAAAAGCAACTGCATTTCAAACAAACATATTTTAATGGAAGTTTTTTCACCTCTGAAATCTTTGTACTACAAATGTAGGCATTAAGAGCTTGTTTTTCCTCCCCACGAAACTTATTTACAAGCCCGCCCTCAATGTCAACGCGATTCTACAATGTACTGGGCATCAATTCATTCCGACTTGAATTTGATTTGAATTTGATTGTAGCATCTCTAATGGCTATTGATTCCATAAGACTTCCAGTTGATTCTTTTGGTAGTATCGTCATTATGGGCTATCATCGTGTAAACGCGCCCTCTGCTGATGGAATATTTTGTAAAAGTGCAAAAGTGCATGTGAAACAAATGCAGATGGTAATGTCTTGGAACCGAGACTACCATGCACGTTGTAAGTCTGTAAACATATATTATACATTTTCACTTTTACCAATGCTGTGCATGCCCTTTAAAGGATTTGGGTACTTTTTCTAACACAAAACACAATGTCCAAAATGTACATTACACTCACACAGTTTGAAGATAATGATAGTAGAAAGCTTCCCTTAAAATATTAGTTGCTGAGGTGCTGTAGTTTTTGAGAAACGAGTAAAACAATGTCATGAAAATACGTTTTTACAAGCTAAAATAATTTTGGTCTCATGATCAGTGAGACGAAAATTATTTTCATGACATTGTTTTACTCATTTCTCAAAAACTACAGCACCTCAGCAGGTAATATTTTCAGGGAAGCTTTCTACTATCATTATCTTCAAACAGTGTAAGTTTAGTGTAAATCTGTAGACATTGTGTTTTTTGTCCAACAAAAAGTACATACACCCTTTAAGGAGAACTCATGGGCATAATTCACCAATTTCCCCAACACCTTTTAAAGTGGCAGGAAAACCGATAAACACCTTCAATTTACTATACCCCTGATGATTAACTGAAAGCCTGTGCCAGAGGCATGTATGTTGAATGACTGTGAAGTTATATACTTAAGTTGCTTGTAGTTGCATATTAATACTCTTAAAAGAGACTACCGAGGGAATGAATACCACCATAATTCAAACTAGTTATTTTCTTCTGTTGATATGAAAGGACTGACAATAAATTTCAAAAGAGATAAGAACAAGTATTATGAAAAAGTGAAAAGTAAAAAAAACGGGAATGTATGCATATCTGCTATGCTGTTTACTTTTTTCTCAACAAGCAAATTCCAGGGATCATGCACTGCTCTAGAGAGAAAAACTATCTTTTAATCACAAAGTGTTATTTAGCTAACAGGATGGGTGAGTGGACATTTAAAAAAAAATTGTTGGTAGGGGGGGGGGGTAGGGGGGTTAATTGTTGAACATCATTAATGTATCAAAGGTTCTAAACGTGTAATACAAGACACTATCAAAACCTCAGAACATTCTTGGGTTTTTTGCCAATAAAAGCACTTCTTAATAGAATCAATCTGTCCCTGGAATAAAATAAATGATTCAGAAAAACTACCGGAAAAAACAATTACAATATGAGCCACAAAAAATTAAACCTTCATAATATGACCAAGGAAACAGCTGTACCTAGCTGTGACTGAAAAACAAGTGCATTTTACTTTCTTGAAAGGCAGTGGACACTATTGGTAATTACTCAAAATAATTTTTGGTATAAAACCTAACTTGGTAACGAGCATTGGAGAGCTGTTGATAGTATAGAGCAGTGTGAGAAAGGCACCCTCTAAAGTAACTTTGTTTTGGAAAAAGAAGCAATTTTCAACGACATTTGATTTGGAGATCTTAGAATTAGATTTTGAGGTCCCGAAATCAAGCATCTGAAAGCAAACAACTTCGTGTGACAAGGGTGTTTTTTTCTTCCATTATTATCTCGCAACTTTGACGACCAATTGAGTTCAAATTTTCACAAGTTTGTTATTTTATGCATAAATATGTTGATAAACACCAAGAAAAAAGACTGGTCTTTGACAATTACCAATAGTGTCCAGTGTCTTTAAAGACCTCTTACTTCTTGTGTTTTGGTAGATCAGGGTGGTTGATCCTATTGGTAGACTTTGTTTAGTTCTTCAAAAGTGTAGGTAGAAACTGATATTCCTCTTAAATGTCCAATGTAAATAACTTGCATTGAATTTAACAAACAGATCAACAAAAACACAATAGACCAAACTATTAAGTCCCTTCATTCAGTGACCCAAAATGCCCGCCAAAAAGTTTGACAAAGTCTAGGATGAATTGCCTTTACTCTATGTGGGCAACTTTGATAAGACGTAGTTGTGGTTGGCAGGGCTAAACGGAATCAGTCTATTCCTAGGACCAATTTAATAGAGCTGCTTAAGCAGTAAGCACATCCCAAATGAAACTAAGCATAACAAAAGTTATGCTTACCAGAATAAGGTTACCGGCCAAAATAAAATGCCACATGCACCATCTTTGACTGGTCTCCTGCATTGAGCACAAATTTTGGTTTAAGCAATATACACTGATGTGTGTTAGAACCGATACTCAGTACACCAACTTTTTAATAAAGAAGTTTATAAATTTATTTGTTCATAAATGTGGAAGTACCGAGAATACAGTGCTAACACACATTGGTATATGGGTAAGACCAAAATGAATATTAAACATCTATTTAAGCACAAAGTTGTTAAGCAAAATTGTCTTTACCTATGCAGTTCAGTTTGTTCTTGCTCATTTTGAAGCCTGTTCGACATCGGCAGGTTGGCTTGCCATTTCTTATCTCACATAGTTGATCGCATCCGCCATTGTCGACCTGGCACGGGTTGCTTGGTGCATTATCTGGATCTGATGAAGAAGTCATGAATCCAATACAAATAAAAACAAGATATGTTTGGTATTTATGGAAGAAAAAAACCTTAAATTATTCTTTAAAAGTAGATGTTAGTGTTTTTGGAAGAATTAAGAAACAGTTTTGTTGTGAGAGTTTAGATTGATGTCTCAAGTTTTGTTAGATTTCAGGCAATAATTAGCTTTAAATAATTACCTTTCTCATAACTACGACAGTATGCCAACCAACATGCTTTCTATTACATCAAATTCACAACTCCACCAAATATTCCTCCCACGTGCCCCACTAACATGCATTTATATTTAGAAGAACAGGTGCTCTAAAAAAGCAACAATTGTTGGCATCAATTCTTCGCTTTTTGACCACTTCCCCTGTCAAAGATTCAGGGTTAGGGTGTAACCTTCTGCTTGTACATGTACGTCATTCAAAAATTGGCCATGTTCCCTGGTAATCTTTTCGTTGTAATACAACACACCACATCCTCTCTCCGACACATTTTTAGAAAGAGTTCATATAAATTTGTCCTTGTATGTATGACGGTGGCATTTACCTCACCCACAAAAAAAGGACATTTACAGTTTAGAAATCTGAAAAAAAAGAAAAACTAACAAAACAGAGAAAACAGACTTTGGAATTGTTACTTATCAAAATGTAACTGCTTTGCTGAAGGTTGTTTACAAATTGATAAAGATCTATGTAATGTTTGTTTAGCAATGATAAGGTGACACAACAATTTGGTTTGATCTGTTATTCAAACTGTTGTAATGTGAAAGTCTTGAATATCAGGTTCCATTAAAGCATGTCATTTTGTTTTTGTTACACGCGCACGACTTGCACAGTCTGTTGAAGAAGCTAGAATATGTCCTCTAACGATAACGAGAGACCAACAAACTTCAAAAACAATGTTATACCGTACACATCATTTTGCATACAAAGGTACAATTACTCTTTGTGTTCATAAGCCACCGTTTCTTTTCTTCATTTCCATTGTGCTACCACAAGACTTCTCTGGATGACTAACCCCATTCAGGACAACACAAATTCATTTGAGATATCTCTATAGCAATACCACAAAAAAAAACTCTTGGACCATAAACATCATTTTGCAGAAAATGAATGCACAAATTACACTTTGCGTTCATAAACCACTGTTTCTATTCTTCGACGAGCGAAAATCTTGCATTTCCATTGTGCTACCACAGACTTCCCTGGATGACCAACTCACTTCAGAACAACACAAATTCATTAGAGAAGTTTCCATAGCGTTACTACAAAAAAAACTTTTAAAATATATTTTTGCATATATTGATTGTGCAAATTTCTTTTTTTCAACAACAGCTAAAAATCCTGCAATTCAACATTTCCATTGTGCTACTACATACTTCCCTCGATGACTAATTCATGTCAGAACAACACAAATTCATTGGAGAAGTTTCCATATTGATACCCAAAAAACCTTATACCATAAACACAATTTTGCAGACAATGATTTTTCAAATCACACTTTGTGCTCGGAAAACCGCGTTGTTTTTTTATTACTCAAGAACAGCTAGAATCATGCATTTCCTTGTGCTACCACAGACTTCCCAGGATGACTAATCCATGTCAGAACAACACAAATTCATTAGAGAAGTTTCCACAGCAATAAAACAAAACCTTCAAAGATGCCCCCCAAAAAAATAATTTTGCAGACAATGAGTAAGCAAATTATACAGCGTTTGTTTTCCTCAACAACAGCTAAAATCATACTTTTCAATTGTGCTACCACAGACTTTCCTGTCCGAGTTGCTACACCTAGGGCTCTTTCCTGAACCAACAAAAGCACATAAAAGACATTGCCACAACGAAACCACAAACAACCCTCGTCAGACCATCAACATCATTCTTCAGACAGTGATTGCGCAAATTACATTGTATGAATTGACGTCAGCTAAACCACAAACCAAGAACAAGCAAGATTCGTATTGCAAGCCGTGCATGGTCAAAGTCTTACCTTGCAGAAAACTGTAATGTACCATAAAAACAACAGGAGGGGGTGTGTCAACCATGTGAGAATGGATATTGCATCCTCTGTTGCAAAAATATGCACCTTCATCATGTCGTCAGTTACACAAAGCTGTTCATAATTCTACATAATTCTACAATTATTCTTGTGCGTTAGTAAACTCATTTACCCTGATGATACTGTTCATAATATCAAGACCACAACTTTCTGTTTTGCAACGGGGTAGATTCTTAGCAAAGAGAAGTGTAAGTTAAGTCTGAAAGAAGACCTCCACAACTCAAGGGGGGGGGGTTATGCACTCGGTGTTAGTGCAAACCTTCAAGATTATTTCTCCAACATGCAAAGTTTCAAATCTTCCTTTTTACCGCAAACCTTACATGACTGATCTGCACTATCAGTAAAGAGATTTGACATTATGTGAACCTTCCTGAAAACTAGCCTTTTGAAGAACAATGATTTGCCCGTTTTAAGTTTGCTGCCACCTAGAGCCAGAAGTCCCTTTATATTTGTCATCTGAGCCGAAGACAGAAATAAACAATCAGCAGACAGGATAGTAACCACACCGGGCTAGACACAAATCACCGATGTAACATGCGAAAAGTGACTTGATGGCACATGCATACTTAAACTTAAGAACCTACGCCCAAGATTTTAAGGAAACATCTGGGTATGCACACCCATTTGTCAGTATGTGGTTATGGTCTAAACCCAAAGAAGGATGAAAATAAAGCTCTGCGCACCTCCTGTTTTTAGTCTGAGAGAAGGGGTTGGATAAAAACTTGACAAGTTTATGGCCCCTTTTTGTGATGCACTTGCCATAACAAATTAGTCTTCTTAATGGAATAACAGACACATATCATAATATGGAAAGATCAAATCACCTATTTTTTCTTTTTCAACAGGATATAAAGCAGAGGTTAGGCCTATATTTTGAATTAAGTGACCAATTTATGAACCCTTCTAATGGTTTACAAGGTTCTGTAGCTGATCCTGCAGCAGCCACTGCCTGGCAGACACCTTCACCTTGTACTAATAATCTATCAAAGTTCTTTTACACTCATTTCATTGCACACTGGACATACGTCTTTACGTCCCATCCAAAGGACAAAGCAATAATGCTTAATTGTCTTGCTCACAGACATCAATGTCAAGACCAGGACTCGAACCCACACTGCTGAAACACCAGAGTCGGAGTCCAGTGCACTTGACCAATCGGCCACGCCACCCCCTTAATATTAATCAACCAAAACATGTAGAAAATACATGTAGAAAATACATATCACATTTATAAATTCTATGGGCATAATTTGGCGTCAAAAGACTGGGCAAAAACTACATTACCTCGAAAATGTGGAGAAGTTTGCAAGACCCTCAAAAAATACCTCAGAATCATAGATTCTGTTTATATATGTCCAGCATTTATTTTTACAGCTTTCAGATTTTCACATTAAAACATCGTGGCACTGGGGAGATTACTGTAAAAACAATTTCAAATTTTTGTAAAGATTTGAGATCAAATGTCAATCTGCGGTTGACATCCAGTGAATTCAAATACAAATTGAATTGACAGCTATGGTGCTATTTATAAAACTGCCCGACAAAAACCAACAAAATGCAGACAAAATAACAACAAACAACCAATTTACCAATAGACTCAGTCCAGTTTCAAAACACATTAGCTTCGGACGAGAAGTTTTGTTTTGACTTTACTTGCAAACCCGAATTCCACTCGTCATGCTCCTTTTAGTATATAACAAACCAACACGACAACATAACTCTAGTACCTTGTTAAGGAAAGGCAGGAGTGCTTTGGACAATTCGTTATCACAGTAGGGTTCATTCTGTTTGGTACTGTCATGACGTAAAAGATACCTCGAAGGATCCCTGCGGGTTTCGGATTAAAGTTAAACTTCCGAGACGAGTGTTGAGACGAGTGAAGGAAACACATTTGCAGGTTTTACTTCTTAAAGGGACAGTGAGATATTGCACTTGATGAGTGTCAAGCTGTCAATTTCTTTGATAAGAAACAAAACCATAACACTGAATTGTAAAATATAGGGAAAAACCAGCTATTATAAAGTTACAAGCTGGTTTTTATTTTTTTTTATGAAGTAAAAAGTTGTATGATGACAATTTGTTTTAAAAACACTACATATTTCTCATGAATTTAAGGGAAAACTTGCATTTTACCTGTGCTGATTGAAAATATAAAACAACATGTTTAGTTCTGAAATATGAAAAGAATCTCTACCAGAAGAAAACCAATGTGATTTGGTAATTTTACTGTAATTCTAGAAGAAGGTTAGCTTTAAGAATATTTACCGCCTTTTAAAAAAAAAATTTGAATTAAAGCAGTCAAAACAAACATTAAAAAGGCAATAAAATTACCATTTAAGGCTCAAGTGTGTCTCAAAAATTGTACAATACATTATGAAGGCTACAAACCAAAAAGGCAAATGGAGCCAAAAACATTATTTGACAAAAAATGTTTTACGATGGGTGGTTATTTCTTCCCTTTTAATCATTGGAATTAGACAGGATAGAGTGCAAATAGATTGCACTGGACTGGGGTCGTCCAGACTTGGAAGCAAGTACGACTGATAGAATAGTAAACTTTTAAAGGGAAGGTGGGGAAACACAGAATCCTAATCTCAACTGAGAAGAAACAGACTTGGATCATGTAACTAAGCTCAGTGGGGGAGGCCCCACAATGCTGTCCGGGAACAATGTCTGTAAACCTTTAAGCATCCAATTTTCCCATTTTGACAGCCTGTGTCATTAGGCCTAACAGGCAACATTTTTGGAAATAAACAATTTTGGCACGATGCTTTTATTATTTATTTTTGTTCACATGTGGAGACCATAGTTCCAGATAAGTGCACTCATCTTTGAGCTAGAATGCTTAAGAAAAATGCGTTTACAATAATTTTAAAATGTATACATGAATTTCAAAATAAAATGAAAAGTTTGCAAGCTACTAGGGATAAATTAACCTGGTACTGGCGATGAATGTCCGGTAAATTACTGGAAATCTCTGTTAAGTGGTTCTGAAGTGAAATAAAGTTCCTCCTTAAATCTATACAGAAAAGTCATAATTTGTTTAAGTTGTAAATTTCTTTTCTGAAAACGAAATGCAATTTTTTTTCTTATAACGTCTTCTTTTGAGGTAAAATATTTACAGATTCATCTAAAAGTTTGCAGACTAATACGGCCACTGGGAAAACAAGAAGATGAGAAAACAGAAAAATCTATGTAGCCTTGCAGTACAACCCAATGCATCATACTTGTACACACCTGCTTATATTCAACCACCAAGAATAATAAGAAAGATACAACTGCTCTTTAAAACAACTCCAAAATAAGATATCATGCTGAGCCTCCTCTACTGCGAAAAAAAGAGAAACTGTCAACAACTTGATTGTGCTACCGTTGCATCTCTCTGCTTGATTTGATGTGACGTTAGAATTGGTTTGACTGGGAGGAAATTGGGTTATTAGAATGGAATCTTGAGTTATCCTACTGCTTTCATACAAAGAATTAAGAAGGAAAACAAATCTGTGGGGAAAAATATTATAAATAGAATGTGGAAAATATTTGCTACATTATTAAACATCCTCAGGGTGCTCAACTAAATTTCTGGGCCAAATTTAATTAATTATAAAAGTAAAACAGAAATATGTTGCTGAGGAGAAACATGTATCTGTAAAATACCTAGTATTATAAAAAGTTTACAAACTGGTTCCCGACTTATTTTTTTCTTAGCAGATGATCCAGGCAATGTTTTCTACTCATCAGAGTTACAACATTTGGTCCTACATACATAGCTGCTTTCTCATTTAAGGTAGGGTCAACGCTGACTTTTAGAGGTGCAATAAAAGTCATACAATTATGTGAAAGGTTGCTTAAAAGCTGAATGTTGTGTCTACTTTAAAAAAATAAAAAAAAAAACAGAGGACACCAACCCCAATATCTGAGAAGCGATTCATGTATGAACTGTTTCTCTGATTCAAATGTTTTAAGTAATCAATTATCAAAACCATATTCATCAAAAGAGCTGATTGATTGATTTTAGGCTTGGTAATTTTACACACACAACCACCCCTAAAAAAACCACATACAAACAAAGCGAAAACAAGACAGCATGCATCCGTCGTATGAAGATAAGACACAACGTACACAGGGAGTAGGAGTCATAATCCATCCTTCTACGATCATCATTATCATCATCATCCTCCTCCTCCCCATCATCCTCATCCTCCTCCTCCTCTGACGACGAAGAAGAGTCCCCACTTCTCCTCCTATCTCTATGGCTACCTAAAGTTTCTATGGAAACATAGCGAGGGATAGCGCAGTTTATAAACCCTCACAAGAATTTGAAATTTAGTGAGGCACTTCAATGTTGCTTTATTGTTGGAGTATGTCCTATACTATACTATATTGAAAAAAAAAAGACTTATTGGCTTTAGCCTATCTCAGATAAAGTTCGCTACAACCTTAGATATTCTTTATATATTTCATCGTAATTTAAAAGCTTAATACTCCAATGGATAGTATTTCTTTCCTTTAAATTATAATGTGTTTTTTTTCTTCTAAATATCTGGCCAGTTTGCACCGTGAATAAGTTTATTAGTGGCAAACCTGTCTCGGTCATACATAACCTTCAATTAAAATATTTAAAATTTACTGAAAATAACTACAGGAAATATGCATTGTATGCAACATTTCAAGAATGTTATGGAGTTTGAGGATGCTCACATAAATGCTTAGGTTGATTGATGCAATAAAAATAGGCACTTTTACTTTAGAGGTCTTCAAACGTAATTTTTTACAGAACTTAGTATGAACTATGTTATCAATGAGGGCTCAGATACAATCAACTGTTTTTTTTTGTGTACAATTATCAGGGCCCAATTTTATAGAACTGCTTAAGCACAATCAGCAATGTGCTTATCAGAATTAGGTTGCCTGCAAAAATATCATGTCATGTGTGCCATCTGTGGCTGGTGTCCTACTTTATTTTTGCTTCGCAGAACATTTTAAAAGCAGTACTTTCCAGTAAACATGAGTAGTCAGACAAGGTTGACTTCCTAGACTAAATAAAACCAAGTTATCATCAGGGATGTCAGTGGCTCTGACTCATCCCCCCATACTGACAGAGTCCGTCTTAATTGACGGATCGTCCTAAAGAGGGATGTTACTTCAGTATGATGTCTTCACACATTGCCACTCTTGTTACACAACCAGGAAGTCCCACCTTTAAATGACTTAAAATTTAATTGATGGGTGCTATTTTTAATTTTCTTTTTGTGAAGGAAGACTCCTCGTTGTTTGCATCAAGTCTATGGTTCAGAAATTTTATAAGTTGGGCTCTGTCCCAAATATTTGAACTTATCTATGTAGTGTGTAATTTTACTGGTTTTTTTTTAAGCAGATGACTTTATAAGGGGTACCTTTGCCAAGATTCTTTTTAAGTTTTAAGTTTCAGAAATGCCACAAACTCAAAGAAGCAAACAAGGAAGATGAAAAGGTAGCTGAATGAATACAAACTCTATAGAACTTAAGAAAAACACCAACTGTTTGGTGGTTTATTTGGTTGTTTATTCTTGTAATGACTGTGATGAATGACAAGCTGCCGATGAATAGTATTTGCGCAGCCAACAAAATAATTTTCAAACCCATCACTTAAGTACATGACCATGCTACATGCTGAAAATCAACTCATCAACAAAAACACTGAGACTCCACTGCAAAATCCACACCAGTGAATTCCTTTTAAGAAAAAATCAAGCTTTCTTGGTGTGCAGAAGACCACTGAGGCATATCGACATAAAAGGGCGCAAAGTAAAAGCTTGTCCACTACACTGTCAGCTCTTGTCAGAGAAGGTTCTCATATCTTTAACGAAGACCGTTTTCTTCACTGCTATTTCCTTTAGCCAATGTAGCAGGTTTGAAACTGGCTTGGTGGTGTTTGCCCCTTACAGGGTAGAACCTGCTCATTGGTTAAAGTTGTAAGTAATATATATTCATAAATACCTTGGAAAGTTTCGCTATTCCTATTGGCGGATAGCACGTCACGTGGGTGTGTAAAAACCTTTGTCTATGACGTGAGCTAAAAACGCGAGCTTGCACCTGTGATTATAAGACAGTTTCTTCATTCCTATTGGTCGAGAGCAACGGCCGGGACAGTTGTGCTACACGCTAAACACGCGACGCCCACATCATTCCCTTATAAGGATTTGTTTACTCGAGGGCGGCGGAGGGCCTTACCATTTCATAGCTGGAGGGGTGTTGTGTTGAAAGATGTTTTTTGACCGAAAAGGTATATGAATGAGAATCAAAGTGTGTTGAATCGGTTTTCAACTAGTGGTTTCCAACCTGGTTCTTGATAATTTACTTTGACTTCGTCTCTGTAAAATTATCAAGAACCAGGCCTCGTTGGGATTAAACCACTAGTTGAAAACCTCTTCACCACACATTGATTCCCTTATTTATTTATTCGCCTAGGCAGTTGCAGGCATTTTTTATAATTAAAGGCCTCGACAATTGCAGGCCGGTCTAGTTCAAATTGTTGGTAACAATTATAAAGTGAATGAACTCTCACAAAAAAGCCTATGGAGAAAACATAATTGCCTTTTAAAGTCCAATCTGGCATGCAGAGCCATGCAATGTCAGCGAATATAGTAAACAAAATCACAAATAATTACAAAAACAAATTTTATGACCACACTTATAACCCACATATGTTAAAATGTGATGAAGTGCTGAAAATATATCAATTGCCTAAGAGCAGGGATAGGATTAATTACAACAACAAAAGAAGAAAGTCTTGAGTTTTGTAAATTTGTTTCAATGTCACACCTCTTGCCTGAATTTCAAAAAGCCACTTGATTTTGGCATGTACTCTGCCTCTCACCAAATCCTGAAGAAACTTTATATAGAATTTGTACTTTGATAGAATAAGAACATACCAGGACAACTTTTGTCAGGCAACTTGGGAGGCAACCATAACTTCTGTGCGTAAAAAACGAGATGCAGTAGCACAAGACAAAGTCTCACTATTCCCAAGAAAATTGAAAAGTTTTTTTTCCCCCTGGATGTTGCCTGGAACTGATTGGCTGTAGTTTGCCCATTGACAATCCCACTATTGTTTTAACATAAGTTTTAAAAAAGTATTTTATTGTTTAGTTTGTGAAGTTTAAACGCCCTAATAAATATGATAAAAGGTACTGGACATGATTGGAAACTATTAAAGATAGATATTCACATAAACCTACTTGGTAACGAACAACGGAGGGCTGTTGATAGGATAGAATGTTGTGAGAAGTGACTCCCTCTGAAGTGACGTACTTTTTGATACAGAGTTTATTTCTCACTAAAATATTTGAATCTGAGAAAGACTTCAGGCATGAAGCCTTTCTTAGAAATCTGAAGGCATACAAATTTTTGCAACATGGTTGTTTTTTCTTTCATTTTTTTTTTTGCAACTTCAATGACCAATTGAGCCCCAAGTTTTTACAGATTTGTTATTTTTTTGCACATGTTGGGATGCACCAAGTGAGAATACTGCCAAGCATGTCCAGTGTCTAAGCACTTTTCAGCCCCTCCCATCCAGACACCAAGTGAGAATACTGCTAAGCATGTCCAGTGTCTAAGCACTTTTCAGCCCCTCCCACCCGGACACCAAGTGAGAATACTGCTAAGCATGTCCAGTGTCTAAGCACTTTTCAGCCCCTCCCACCCGGACACCAAGTGAGAATACTGCTAAGCATGTCCAGTGTCTAAGCACTTTTCAGCCCCTCCCACCCGGACAGAGTTTTGGGAGGAGGTCATATCATGCATACCATGGTTAGAATGTCACCTCTGCAATGTCACTTACTAATTTCTTCATACTCCAAGAGAAATCCAGGAAAACTGACGGACTCGTCGCTTAGGAATCTCAGCAACATCACGTTACTCGTTGTCATGACGGGATCGGGGAGATCGTTACCGCAGTATCGTCCAATCAGCTTAGAATCTGTGACGATTAAAACACACCATTAATTAATGATTTTCTAGCTAATGGCATTCTGTGTCAACCCCACCAAAGTATTTTGAAAGGGCCCAAAAAATATATCCAAGTAGGGTCAGGAGCCCTTCCTAGTCTTGACAACTTTTTGTTTTTGAATTCTTTTGTTACTATGTATTCTTCAATTTTGAATTTCTTTTTACTATCTATTTTTCAAGATGCGATAATAGCCCGAATCCTGCTACAGACCTGACAAATTACTATTGTTCACTTGCGTTGTACCCATAACTGTTGCAACCCTCCAGTTACCCTTTTTTGGGGTGTGTGTTTTTGTACGTAAAATTTCTAGATCCGCGCCCGATTGATCAGTCAGGAAGAGCTCCGTAACTAGAACAAACCCACGCGATTTATCCCACGCGATTCATCCCGTGGTTCTAGCGAGAATCTAAACTTTTTGTAAAATGGAACTTCATAGATTTAGCACAACTCCTGGCCAGACCACCTAAAGAGTCAGGGGTGAAATGCCAGTGTATACAAGAGTCACAAATACCCCATGTGTGATGTCAAATTTGTGGCACCAGTTGAAACATTCACAACAGTTCAACAAAAGTTCAAGCTGAGCGAATGATTTGCTGACAATGTGCAATTTACTCATATTATCTTTACATGAATGTCCATAGCATAATCAAAATAGTATTATTTTATAAACCATTTTGTATATTTTTTACACTCTTTATTTTAAAAATATTTCTAATGCAGCCAAGGATTCTGAGTAAAGCAAACTTAAATACTATTATAGCCAATAAACCAACGGAAAGAAGACAAGGAAGAAAGTTTATTTTAAATGTGGGAGGAAACCCCCAGTTATCCAGAGAATTATCCAGGGAAAACCCAGACAATCAATAGGGACCGAAAACCCAAATCCACATAGTGCCCCTGGTGGGACCCGAACCAGCCGTCGATTTCACAAAGAGTTAGGACTCGACTTATCTCGAGTTAGGACGAGCAACTCTTCCTAACTTAGGATTAATCTTAAGGTCTGCATGCTACAGTGCGGGGTTGGGACTCGTCCTAAGTCATAAGATTAGTCTTAAGTTAGGAAGAGTTTTGTGAAATCGGCGGCAGAGTCCTAAAAGTGGTAGTAAAGGAAATTAAAATTCCACTATGCGTCAACTCCACCAACCCATCTACCTGATCTGACCGCCTCAAAATATAAAATACTCAGCTTGGCGACTTGCATAAAAAAATAAAAATAAAAAGTGGGGAGCATTCCTACTTGATACTTACTTGTCACTGGTCCATCAAATATTTCCAAGCTGTCATAGCTACAGTAAAATGGAGTTCCTTCAATTCCAAAGACGAGAAACTGCAGTCGTATCAACTTGTTGTTGGCGACAGTGATCTTATAGATGCAGTTTTGATTGCTCGGGTAATAGCCAGGGTAGTTTGGGGAAGTCAGTTGTCCTGACGGTTCGTCAAAGTTTCTGGAACAACCTGTTGAAAAGAAATGCAGGGGAAAAACTTGTAGGTAATTTATCAGACCATATCTACGCGTTATTCGGGTCCACAGAAGCTTATAAGCGACAACACCCCCATGGCCATGAGCGCCAAACGTGCTTAAGCCAACCAATCTTTAAAATCTTCAGCTATGTCTTTATTAATTTAATACCATACTGTTGAAAAATATTGCAATTTTGTGTAATTTATTGTTGAAATGAATCATGAAATTATTTAAACATTATAAAATGACACGGATCATTTTCTGAGGTTTATAAACCAAAAACAGGATGCCATTTATTCATTCAATATATCAGATCATAATCACTTAACCAAGTGAAATGAAATGGTCAATATTTAACGTCAGATTCTGCTGAATTGTACTCAAATGTCATCCAATATTTGTATCTTAATACTGACAACCAACATACTCTCAAGATAAACTTGATGTGAACCTCTAAATGTTTTTTGACATGTGTCCAGATCTTAAAATTTTTGACACAAATTCTTTGTACAATTTCTCAGCCTACTACATCTGCAAAACAACTCATAAAATTACTCAAACAAATTACTTTCCTCAGTAACCAACAGCGATTGTTGTGCCAGCTTTCCTCCAGCTATTGTCATCTGTCCTTGTATGGTTAAGATACATATGGGAAATATCCACTCTACCATTGGCCACAAGCCAACTGCGGCTGTAAATTGCGTACCTCAAATTCTAACCTTCCAGAAATGAATTAACTTGTATTAATTTTGTAAGCCTTTTCGGAAGTTTTTTTTTCACCACCAATGTGCGTGATTGCAAATCATGATGTGCCAAAATGAACAATTGATTACATGACAGGTTTGGTCAGATAGGCTTGTTCGAGGGCGGTGTCTTATTTATTTCGAGAAGGCAGATCTTGGAGGTAATTTTTTTTTTTTCAATGGTGTTAATGAAACTTGGCAATTTCATTGTTTTCAAACGAACTTAAATAATCTGCCCACTATTAATTATAAATTGCATGTAGCTCAAATTCAAGAAATGAATTAACTTGTATTAATTTTGTAAGCCTTTTCGGAAGATTTTTTTTTCACCACCAATGTGCGTGATTGCAAATCATGATGTGCCAAAATGAACGATTGATTACATGACAGGTTTGGTTGGATGCCGGTGTCTTAATTATCAGAGAAGGCAGATCTTGGAGGTAAATTTGTGTCGATGATATTCATGAAACTTGGCACTTTCATTGTTTTCAAAAGAATTTGTGTGATCTGCCGGATACTAATTTCAAATTGTGTGTAAGTTAATTGTTAATTAGTTTATCTCATTCAGATTAGTTACAGTCATTCTATTTTATTTATAAGCAGTAAAGACTGCACTTCGACCTTTCTTAATTTGAATTTCTACTAGATGAAATTGAATGGTTGACCGGCTCTGGCTTTTATGAAATTGAATGAGTCTCGCTGCCTAATGAAATTGAATGATCTTATTGTTACAGTGAATGCTAAACTGGTGAAACTGAATTACTTTGTTTGACTGTGAATGCTGAATCAACTGAGCATTAATTTTTTCAAATGGAATGAGCCAGGTGTTGAAATAAATGGATTTCTGCTAAAATTGGCTAGGAATACCTTTAATGATGCTTATTCGTAGGTTTGAACTATATTGTTAACAAACTCACCATCATGTTCTAGCCTCTGTCGTGTATTCTGTTTGTCTAGTCTACTGTCGTGTGTTTTCTGTCTTCTGTCTTCTGTATAGTATTTTCTGTTGTTTGTCTGTCAAAAGGTTAAGGCACAAAAGCCTCTGCTTCACCTTAACCTAATTGGTATCCTACTTAAAGCTTCCTAATAATGTATATATAACTATCTTAATCATTGTGAACTTTCATTTGTTTTCAGATCATAAGTTACTATGTAAATACTGTAAACTACTCATAATTTGAATATAATTAACAAACTTTGTAAAATGTATAAGTGTACATGTAGGGCAGCAATAAAATAAATGTGTGCAAAAAAAAAAAGGGAAAAAAAGAATAATAATAATAATAATAGCTAAAAGTGGTTGATCATTAAAAGACTTTCACCTGTGCTGAAGTTTGCGTGGAATCCCAGTCTAGCAATGGAAGAATCACTGATGAACTTAATGAGGAGTTTGGAACCTGTGGATGTAATGGTGCGTGGAGTTTCATCACCGCAGAATCGTCCAATCAGAGTGGCCGTATCATCAGCTCCATCAAATACCTGAACGTAATCGTAACTTGAAAAAGAAAGACAGAGAATGATGATTGGATTAGTGGAGGTATGACTTAAGCCATTGCTACTTCTCAACCAAGTGCAGGACTAAATTGCAGTCACAAGGTTGTGGGTTCGAATCCTACAAAGCTTACCGCTGATTTCACAATGACTAGAATAAATATTGTCGTCTATTTACGTTAAACCAATGTTTGTATGAGAGAGATTGGTTGTGGCCAGTTTGGTGCTTACATTCCCTTGTTCAAGCTTGCCTGGATGTTTTTTTGTTTCATGACTCAGGAAAAGCATTGAGTAAAAGAATGCCTGTCCATTTTTTAAACCAACCCGAAAAGTTATTCTTTATCCCCCGAGTTAAATGTTTACATCTATTTAAGTCTTTGTTGTTAAAAACTTAGTGGGATTAATCATTTTGAAATTATAATGAGATGAAATAAAATGGGACAATTGTTTCTCGGTGGGACACTTCTGGCCAATTAAAACTGTGGTTTCTGTTTCCATTATCAGTGCTCTTGTTATGCCATTTACTATTAATAAAATATAGTACTTGGTATACGCCATAAACTCCTGCAAGCTGCCTGCGTAGTACTTTGGCAAAACCTTAAGTTGTGCATAACAAAAATTAGTTTGCGCGAAAAAATAAACTTGCTCGCTACGATAGCTGACTTAACGCTGTGTGCTGCAACTTAAACTTATAAATTGTCACACTACAAACTGAAAATGCCTCTATGCATATACTTTGATATGTGTGTACAAAGCAATTGCACAAGAAAAGAGCACTTTTAAATATGCCCTTTTGTTTTGGGGTGGTACGCATACTCCACATACTTTTATAGAAGAGTAGAAGATTTATAATTGTTACACTTACTAGCAGCCTGACGACTCTTCCACCTCGAAGGAACTGAACGTCAACGAAACATGATTTCCTTCCTCCGAGGATATCAGCCAGGCACACATAGCATCGGTAGGATACTGTCCAGGATAGTTAGGGGAGGTGATTATCCCAGCCCCCGCAAACATGTGACTCCCGCAACGGAGTGATGCGGCATCGACGGTCCGCCGCGTACACACCACGCTGATGGCTCTGAAAGAGAGAACATACACGATCAATGAGAACCTGTGAAGAGTTATCCCTGCCATATTCTTACAATACACCTGAATTCTTGGAACGAGACTCAAGGAGCAAAGTATGTTGTATGATCTCGTCGAGGCTTCTGAATGAAACAGGTGATGGATGATGCATTTGAGGGGGAATATTCCTCTGCCGGGGAGGGGGGAGGGGGGGGTTTAAAGCAACCTGGAGCCTTCAGGGAATTTACCAATCAGTATCTAGAACACCATGGGTAGTTTACCATCTTGACGTCAATGGCTCGGATCACATACACGACTTGAAATAACTTTGGTTTCCCATGAGCGTGATGGAGCAGGAAGTTATAATCTATCCCTAATACTGAAGGATAAAGGGGGGGGGTGGTGAAGAAAGCACTCTAGGGTTGAGGTTATTAGTATTTCAATGGGAATAATGACAGTTAATTACAAACATTACTGTTAAACTTTTCATCAAAAACAGAGTTGTGCTAGTTTTCCTGTGAAAACAGCCCCTCTGAAATGAATTTATGTTCAAGAAAACTGTATCTGAAAATCTACAAAACACAACAGCTGATTTCAGTGTTTTTTTTGTAAAATGTCAAAATAAAAACATATATGATGCAGCAAAAAAATTGTGCATGGTGTTTCACTACTTTCTCCAGACTCACACAGCAAATTAAGCCCAAATGTTCACAGGTTTGTTATTTCATAGTATTGACCTATTTCATCTGACGTCATCATCAGAAAAATCTTGAATGCGCTATACTGGTGTGCAATTTCACTGTGCGTTTTCATATATAACTCTGAGCATAGAGTATGCTGTGCGTTATGCAGTGAAGTGCGCATTTTAGGCCACGCGGCGTTAATACACGTAAACCTACATGGTGAGCGTGGCATCAGTCGCCGCGTGTGACGCGCGTGCAAGGGGTCAATATGGTTGCATGATCACACAAAACATGCAATCTGCCTGTGACTATTCTTGCCAGCTCTACCAATCCTGACACTTATAGAGACATCAAACCCCGCGGACATTTTTTGAAAAGCAAAAAATACCAATGTATCTGCTTCACCACAAGACATCGGACTCCAATCCCACCAAGACACTAACCGCAGGAATGTACTTAATACTGGTCTGTCCCACTCAGCTCTCATCTGACAAATCTCACAATACAACTTTAAAGGGAAGGTTTAGCGTTTGTTTATCTTCCTGTAATGCAGGGTACTTCATCTTGAAGGGGCAAGGCCATTTTCATTCAGCAAAGAGCATTTCTGTTGGAAAGGCCATTGAAAGTCTGAGGAATGTTTTGATGGGGCACTGAGGTGTATGATCAAGGGCAACCGAAGCAACATGCCTCTGGGTAGGTCCAGGTCTGCAATGTTTGAAGCAGAACGTCAATTTGCCGCAGGCAGAATGATCCATGCTGGGAGCAAACAAGTTGAAGGCACATAAATGTTTCCTGCCGGCCGGAACTCTTTCACATCTTCAACCTTGATTGCTCTGGTTTTCAGTCATAATTTCACTGGCCCATTACTTTCAAAGATGTTTTCCTTCAATAAATGGTGGGTTTAATTTGGCGTTGGGGGGGGGGGGGGGCGCTGGGGCCTCTTCAGGAGCAGGATTGTATGAGTGTTTCATCTGTACAAGTGACTGCAGACAGGTATGCAAAGATATTCATATACTGTCTTGATACAATCAATGTCAAACTCTACATTACTTGACTTCCGTTTGAATCCATCACCTGCCTTTAACTCTGTGTCTAATACAACAAAACAACACTGTCAGAGGGGTGACACAAGGGAGGGGGTAAGTAATCAGAATAGAGGCTTTATTACTGGAGAGTGTCTACTCTACAGGATCCAGGGCTCTAGACTGACCTCTACAGCTGGCATCTTGACTTTGCCTTAGGTAGAGAAATTGCTTCAAATTGATGCTGTGGAAGGCTACGATTTTGGTGGTAAACTGTTTACTTTTGGGTAAAGAGTGCAACATAGGCAAACCTTAGAGTGCAAACAGTGAACCCGATAATATTTGCTGACACACCATCTCGTAAATGACAACTTTAATAAAGACTGATGAGTTTTTCACCTCAAACGGGGTAAACGGAACTAATGAAATATTGAAATGTTTTGACAAAACAGAAGTGCATTTTTGACAAGTAACCTTTAGTTGGCACTCACTGCAGTAAACGGGTCATTTATGGCAGTCGTCCTATGAAAGGTTGAGTAGAGGTCACTGTTAATACCTGTACTCCATGTTAGGAAAGGTTCCACAGCTGACTTTTTCATTTATAAACGTTTGTTTTTCTCACAGTAAGCAGAGCCCAATCTGCAATATGATTCTGCGCTTCGCAAAGTTGTTGTGCCTACCAGTTTTATTAAAATTACAAAGCCAAAAAATCTTGCTAAGCTTGAGCATTATACGTACAACAATGTTCATATTGTTTGTCACTGTGCATGGCTTACCAGGCTTAGCTTTAGTTCTCCTTTGCAGCTAAGCAGAAGTAAGTCCTGCTATCCCCGCTCCCCATCCCCCACAACAAATCTGAAGTGTGTACTATACTCACATCAACACGAAGTTCAACTGGTCAAACCCTAATTGATATTTGCTGTTTCCACTAAAGCACTGTGAAATTCCAGAAACCTGGCACCTGAAAGTTATGTCTCTGAAGAAAGTTTTCAGGAAGGGGGTGACTGGATCCAGGGTCTTACTTGGAGCGTGGAATGACGTACTTCCCCTTCAAATTATAAGAGTGCGTAGCCAACTTCGATATCAATTATGGTGTTAGTAACCTTTATCCCCCCCCCCCAACAGTTCCCCAACTGCTTCAAGTGCTTAGCAAGCTTTGAAACTTAAAGAGGAACTCCAAGATCAAGATTTAGTTTCGCAATGACCTCATTTTCGAACAGATAGAGTCCTTTATACAATGGAAAAACACATCCTCATCTTGATATGTTGTAAAATGCCACTGTGTCTGAAACTTTTGAGTGATTTTTTCGTTAAAATTTATGTCATGTTTAAAACTTCACTCTGAATGAGCACATCAAGCAAAATTACACTTTACACCAGTTTCAAAAGACAAAAAGACTTTCGAGCCATTGGACACTTTCGGTAAACAGTATTGTCCAAAGGCCCACACTTCGGATCACAACTTATATATAAAATAAAAAACCTGTGAAAATTTAGTTTCAATTGGTCATGGAGTCGGGAGAAGATAACGGGAAAACCCACCCCTGTTTCCGCCTGTTTCGCCCGTGTCATGACATGTGTTTAAAATAAATCCGTAATTCTCGATATCGAGAATTGAAAACTGTTTTAATTTTTTCTCAAAAAGTAAAGCATTTCATGGAATAATATTTCAAGAGAAGTCTTTCACCATTACCTTCTGTAAACCCAGTAAGTTATTTGTAAATCTGTGAACTTTTTTTTTTCTGTCCCGAAAGTGTATAATGGCTTTAATAATGTTATTTTGTCACCACTTTCATGAGGACTCAGGGGTTTAGATACCAGGGGACCAGTAGGAACATAGCATAACATAACAATTAAAGCTTATAAGGCGCTATTCCATCAAGATCAAAGCGCACTAGAAAGAAATTAACTTGGAAAAAGTGAGTCTTAATTGGACTTTACAAAAAGCAGATAGAGTATTAAATTCCCTAATGGCAGATTAGCCTAATTGGGAGATTGTTCCAAATCATAGGGCCAGCCACACTGAAAACCTTCCGACCTAGAACTTTGTTTGCTCGGGGAATATTCAAGCGAGTGATGTCTGGTGTGGACCGAAGAAATTGTGGAGGAGTGTAATGTGACAGTAAAGTGGTAATATAATGAGGTGTAGTTTTGTTAAAGCATTTAAAAACGAGAAGAGCAATCTTTCTCTAATTGGTAGCCAATGAAGTTCCCTAAGTGATTGGGTAATATGTTCTCTCAAGGGTGTGGAACATATTACACGACCTGTACTATTTTGTAATCATTGAACTCTGTCCAATTCATATGAAGTTGCACCAAATAAAAGGAGATTGCCATAGGAAGTGACACCCCAACCGCAGATGATTTTTCTCAGTTGGTATTTTAAACCTCAGTAATGACAAACAATTAGTAGTCAATCAAGTAGAACAAGAGAATCCAAACCAAAATTCAGTCTTTTGTCCTTTTAAAAAGAACACAAATTTGCAAAAGGAAAGTTGAGCAAATAGCTGCCTTAAAAAGTTGAACCATATATACATGTAGGGTCCCCATACACCATGACAGGAAATGTCAGTTGGCAAACTGGTTCCGATACACCTTGACAGGAAATAGCAGTTGTCAAATTGGCTTCCAATCGCCTAAAGAAAATGCCCTTGTCTACCCCCCCCACCCCCACCAGCAGCCCTTTAGCTCCCACATGAAAACAGCCAAACCCTCACATTTTGTATTTTGTACTGTACACCTTGGAGAATGAGCAACAGATCACACTCTTATGACAGCATACCATGAGCCTAAAGCAAACAACACCTCAACACAGCTGCCTCAACATGAAACCATTGTCAATGCTGGTCCAAAGCATCTCATCTACCCACTCCATCAACAACCATTCGCCGTCCAGCCAATGAACAGTCAACCCCCCCCCCCTCAAGAAACCAGTTAAACCATCAAACTTTGCACACCTGGGGATAAAAGTGGTCCTGGAATCTTGCTTCAATGAGAGCAGGCTAGAGAGTCTAAAACAAACAAGAGGTAGAGCCTAAATCATTCCTAATAGCTGGTAAATTCACCCCAAGCCAAAAAGTCCTGATCCAATGAAAAGGGGACATTACTCAGCAAGATTATTCAGTTGCCTGTTACGATATGCGATTCACATCCAAATGAACATAGCCAAACCATTAAAATTTGTACATTAAATCTTATGACATTAAGCCATTCTCAATGTCTACACCTTCCCCTTAATCTACACCCTACCCTCTGGGAGTGTCGTGGCCGAGCGGTTAAGAGCACCGAATTCAAACTCTGGTGTTTCTGATCAGCAGAGTGTGGGTTCGAATCCCCAGCCGTGACACTTGTGTCCTTAAGCAAGACACATAACCATTGCTTCGTCCTTCGGTTGGGACGTAAAGTCGTTGGTCCCATGTGTTGTGTAAATGCATGTAAAAGAACCCAGTGCACTTATCGAAAAGAGAAGGGGTTCGCCCCGGTGTTCCTGGCTGGATTGGCAGCATATTGCGCCATAGCACCTTGTAAACCATTACATGGTGCTTTAGGATTAGGTCTTATATCTCAAAATTCGCCCACTCCTTGCAGTAATAATACCTGGCGCTTTGTATCCTTTGGCAAAAGGCGCGTTATAAATACGGTTATTATTATTACAAACACCCCTCTCCTCTGTCTCAAGAAACCAGTTATAACCATCCGGATCTGGGATCTTGCAGTCTAAAACGAACAACAGGTAGTCCTAAACTATCCTCAATAGCTCAAGTCCTGACCCAATGTAAGGCCATATAAAAAAAAAAATTGTTGACTGTCCCTGCCCGACCGTTCAAAAACCCCCGACCCTATTTTTCTGTTTTTCTTTTTTAATCATAAAAAACAACCTTTTCAATGATATTTTTTTCAAAATGCACAGATTTGAAAAGATGTTTGAAGAAGGTTTTTATTCATGATGGCAAAGCAAGAACAATTCTTCAAATAGTTACATGGGCAACACTGTGCTTAGTTGTTTGAAAAAGTTTACAGAAAATTAAATTTTGTTTGACAAAACTATATATTGAAAACATCAAAAACACACAAACCCTCTGTTTTATAGTGATTGTGATGATTTCTTTATTCTTTATTTCATATTTGGCATGTCAACAAAACTATTTAAAAAAAACTCCCTCCCTCCCCATCCGCAAAAAAAAGGACGATCAACATTTTTTTTTTATGTGGCCTAAAGGTGACATCACTCAGCAAGATTATTATTTTCTTGCCTGTTTCATTGTGACATTCACATTCCACAAATGATTTTTTTGCTTCTATCTATGAAAAAAATCCATGAGAAACAATGTCAAGGCTTTTTTTCTTTATGATTTGAGACTGTGGTATGTGAACGGTGGATGCATAATATTTACACAAAAACAAAATAAACACAGGAATTTTCTATTTTTTATTACAATTTTCAATTGCAATTTTCAATTTAGATACTGTATGCATTTAACTATACATAGTTCAAGAACCTATCTTGACCTGAAAATTTGACTTCAATGTATTCTAGCAAGTACACAAAGACGTCACCCAAATGGTGTAAATTACCTTCTGCTGAAAACATTGGCACCCTGGCTTTTATTCATGCGTACAAATCCACTGCTATAGGCCTTCCAGAATTATTTTACTGGTATTGGTAAGAGAGATCAAGCTGGGCACTGCGTAGTCACTTAATGCGTTTGGTGCTGCATCTACTGGTGGCATATTACACTAAATTGCATCATACTGGGTCTCTAATTTGTATGTGGATTCATCTACCATAACTGTTTTCAAAGGTTGTCCTCAACATTGGTAAAGAGCAATATGAATGCCACAAATTTGAACACAACCAACATGGTATAAAAAGATAGAAAATTTCACTTGAAATCATTTTGCTCGAAATAATACCGATTCAAGAGATGTTAAATACCGATTCAGTTTGGGGAAATTAGGTGGAAAGTTTGTCTGACATCTGGGTTATTTTAGAAAAAGTATAGGTTATCTAGTGTTACACTATATGCAGCAGTATACATCAGATGAGTTTGCATATTCTGGTTTATTTATCCTCAAAGTTGAAGTTATCAGACTCTGACACTTTTGGCACAGTAACCTGTACATTGAGACTTTTGTAAAAACAACTTAACTTAAATGAAGAGTGCTGGAGAAATTTGGGCTTGGTAAACTTGAGTTTTGAGTGATTGGCAAGTTCTGGCAGAGATACATGTTGATGCAGTTTGCTTCCTCAGGCAAAAAGGTGTTCCCTACATGTTTATTTAATTGATCACTGCAACTTGGCATAGCAAAAAGAGTGCCCGAAGGTGCAAGATGGGTACCTGGAGATATATCTTTTGTTTGAATGTGAAATATGAATATGGGTGCCATTTCAGCAAGCAAATGATTTGTCATATCAATGATAGCAATGGTCTGTCTGCATGCATGGGCCCAGTTTCATAAAGCTCGTAGCACAAAAACTTGCTAAGCACAAAAAAATATGCTTAACAGAAACAGGTTACCAGCTAAAAATACATTAAGTTTACATTGTTGTGTCTGGTGTCCCACTCAATTTTTGCTAAGCAAAGAACTTGTCAAGCAGTATTTTCTGCTTCACAGCTTTATGAAATTGGGCCCATCTATTGTTGCATCAAAAGAGTTGCTCGCTGAAATGACGTCCAGTGAACAATTGACATTTCAGCCTTATTCATCTTGCCCTTCAGCACTCAACAGTCTGTGGTCACTATCCACTGACATAAGAGCCTGTATATCCTCACCCTGATTGGTCAAAAGTTTTGATACGCAAGAGCCATGCTTCTATTGCATGCTTCTTCAGTAGATCCAATAAGATATCAGATTTTAAGAAGCCCAACCAAACAGGAAGAAACACTTACTACAGAAAAACCACAAACCAAAGATGATCAAAATAAACTTTGCGGTAAATATTTGCCCATGACCTTCACCGTTTATCAAGGCAAAAACCCCTCCTTGAAAAGTACAGGTTTTTTTTTTTTAAATAGTAGGCTAATAAGTTGAGCCTTTTCCAAACTTTCCACGCATACTTGGCTCATTCTACCATCCCTTTCTGGTGAAGTAAAGTCATTATGGAGTAAGGTATAGGAGAAAATGGAATGCCCTGGGTTAAACTTGGATCAGTTAAATCCATCCATCCAGTATTTTTAGTAAAAAGTGACAATGGGAACAACTTCTATCAAAACTGAAAACTGCTTGTATTTTTTATTTACATACAAGAAACAGATTTCCAAAGTCACAAACAATATATATTTTTAAAGAATTTTAGCTGGTAGCCTGTTTTTGCAAAGCTTGGCCCACAACCTTGCAGATTAAGATCAGAATGAATGCACAACTCAATGGGTAATGGTCCCCCAGCTTATTTTGCTAATTATGTTGCTACGGTTCCGTATCAACACACGATTTTGGTCTATGTCTATTGCTTAAAACCATTTATTAGGCTTATGTTCTGGCATGGGCTTCATCCGTCAAATTAGTATTTTTTTAAATGATTTTTTTTCTTCGGAAATTCCACCAGGTGTATGGTGCTGTGACTGGTGCCCTGCTAATTCTTTGCTTAGCAAAGAAATTTGCTGTGAGCAGTATCTTCTGCTAACTTTATAAAATTGGGCAACTAAAAGTGCATGGCTGTCACAGATAACTGGAAAATCATCAACTAAAATACACCCTAGCTGTTCAGTTGAACCAAAGTTGAAATTAAAAAACAAATAAGTGTGTATAGGGGTTAATTACATGCATAAGGTCAATAAAATCTGCGAAGAGGATAGATAAATATTCTCCATTTTACGTCCCTGGATCCTTACCCTGGTTACCAATTTTTAAAAACCCTCCATGACGAGCATCTGCCCCGTTGCATCATCACCTCGCTTTGCAATAAGATTCAGACATAAGTGCCCCTCATTTCCGGATCGTATTAAAACTGGGCGGCGCTTATTGCTAATCAAACCCCCTGTTATTGAAAAACTCAAGGTAACCCAATCAGTCCCCCATACTTGTCTATGTGGCGTGCATGAAGTGTTGTCATAACTATTAGTTATCGTTTTTCAGTAAATCACAACAACTGGAAAGAGGACATTCCTTTAGCCATTTTCGTGATAACATCAGTAATTAGCGTTTCCTGGTTAATCTTCGACTCAAGGGCGTACTAATAATGTCTAGTATAGCTGACTCGAACACGATAAGGTACTGCTTTCAATGGAAATTTACCATTTCCTCAGAGGTGCCCTATACCATAGAGCAAGGCTATGCCCAAGTAGTAAATGACTAGGAGCCCTTGCCCTTTCACAAACAAAGCATCAGAACTGGCAATGTAAACCGAGATATAACTACACGTAGAAGTCCGTTGAAAGGGAGATCGCACTTTCAAAATATTGTTTTGTTAATACTAAATCAGATTATTGGTGATTTTTATCAACGATAGCAGTTTTGATTTGATACAAACACGGTTAGTCTACTCATATAGTAGTCTTGCTTTGAAATCCGTAAGCTGTTAATGAAGGTGAACGCTTCCCGACGTCCATTGCAGACAACTGAAAGCCTTGGCAACAGAAAAACACTTTTCTTGATAAATCCCAGAAACAACACCCACTGCTAATTGCTAATTTACTTTTTAACAATACACTTTAGTATGAAAAGTCATTAACAATCCTTAATTATTTAAGATGTCAACACATGATCATTTTTTGTTTTCTCATGTCTATTTATCAGAGGGTGTGTTACCCTTTGGCAAAACCTTCAATGGGTTCATTCTACTTTCTCTCTGAGATTTCAGGTAAATATTTTGAAACTCTTTTCCTGTCAAGGTGCAGCTGTCTTTTTTAATTATTCTGCAACTGAAATCAATGTAAGGCCAGTGCCAAATTTCATGGAGCTGCTCAAGTACAAAGATTAGCTGAGCACAACAATACTGTGCACGCAATTGATTAAGGTTAACAGCCACTTTTACAGGCCTGGAATATCATCTTTTTGCGAGAAATCTTAGGAAACATGGGAAACATTTGGAGGGGCACCAAGGCCAAGACCAGGAGCAACCTCCATGGCCTAGTGTAATACCATGCAAGCCTGCACTTGTGACTGGTATCCTGTTAATTTGTGCTTGGAAGGAAATCTTTAGGCAATATTTTCAGCTTAATATAAGTGTGCCCCGTGCCCTGGGTTTGAATTGGCACATGCAGCTATGGCTGTTGCTAAGGATGTTGTTACAAGCATCCTATGCTGCAATGCATTTTCACACAAGCCACAGCCACAGCCGTTAATTAGATCATGGCTTATGGCTGAAAAGCAAAATAGTCAGGGTCATATTTGTTTTTGTAAATATGCAGTCATTACTGTTATTGCATACCAGGAAACAGACAAAGGTGACAGCAGCAACACAAAGATCTACATTCGTACTGAAAAGTTAAACAAGACGATAATGAAGTCTTGAATATTTGCCAAGAAAGACATCATTAAGTAAACAAAATAAATGTGATTTATGAACCTGTTTGGTACCAGCTAAGGGACAAATAACTTTCATTTTCATCCAAAACACACATTACAATAATAAATCACAAATGCTCAACATTACTTAAAGCCATTATACACTTTCGGTAAACAGTATTGTCCCAAGTCGCATACTTCGTGTATCACAACTTATATATAAAAAAACAAACCTGTGAAAATTTAGGCTCAATCGGTCATCGGAGTCGGGAGAAAATAACGGGAAAACCCACCCTTGTTTCCGTACGTTTCGCCGTGTCATGACATGTGTTTATAATAAATCCATAATTCTCGCTATCGAGAATTTATATTGTTTTAATGTTTTCTCAAAATGTAAAGCATTTCATGGAACAATATTTCAAGAGAAGTCTTTCACCATTACCTTCTGTAAACCCTGTAAATTATTTGTAAATCTGTGCATTTTTATTTTTTTTTTACCGAAAGTGTGTAATGGCTTTAACAACAATATTCTGAATTCTGAGAAGTTGTTCGGTCTTGTACTAATCATTTTGATGAATGATAACTGGGACACAAGCCAAATAAATTGAAAATTAGAAAATGAGGAAACCGTGCAATTGCCAAGGTACTATATCTGACCCTCAAAAAAGGGCAGAGCAGAGCAAATCTTTTGTTCAATTTAATTTCAACTCAGGGACATTTATTGACCACAGCAGCTCTTCTTCTTTAATACACCCTTTTAAAAAACACTTTTATGTTAATTAACTAATTTCCTAGGGTTAACAGAAATAAAAATGTAAGATCATCAATCAGAAATGTATCTGAACTGAAAGTCACAGAGCTCCTCAACAGACAGTAAATAGGTTGTTGACATAAACATGACCTTCACAACAACCCCTCAATAGCTGGTAAAACCATTACGAGTATTGGCAAGGAAATCATAACCTAGTTTGCATGCACAATATTTAGCAATCTACGTCATCCTCAGTATGAACGTGATCTATTCAGGTCACAAATTTAATGTGACTTCATTTCCATGTCGGCAGGTATTCACATGGACACAACATTTATCTCCAGGATGCCCTCCAGCAATGGGGTGTTATGATGAGCTTAAAAGTCACGGATGAAAATGATATTTAACTGATCAAGCTTTGATTTTTGCTGATGTCTTTCCTGAAGTCATCTCTGTTGGTGTAACTGGTGAATGAGTGGTTAGTTCATGTAAACCTGTCACTTCATACGCAGGCCCGTATGCTTCGTTTTTAAAAGGGCAAGAAGGGCATCAAAGCATTTTCTCCTTGGTAGAAAGCACCCCATAGTAAATTGTAAATTTCTAGTGGAGCATTTCAAGGGCACCAAGGCAATGGCCAGGAGGCATGGAGGCAATCACCTTCATTGCCTCTGTGAAGTGTTGGGCCTGCTAACGTTTTACAGCCACAGAGAATGGCAGGCCCGACTTTGTAGGCTACACAGCCCAATAGAGGGAAAGCATAACAATCTTACATTTGTATGGCAATTGCATGTGTACAATTTGTTTATCAACTTATGATATGATGAAAGGGGGAACATTCTTGATTTTATGTGGTAGTTTTGAAAATGAAAATTCTCAAAAGGCAAGGGGCTTCCCAATCTATCCCTTTAAAGTCCGAAGGGAAGCTCAGAAGCAATGTTATGTTTTGGAGGTGTTTTTATAAGGTGTGGGGAAGGGCCATCATAGGGGGAAAAAGTCTCTCCAGGTCAAAGATTGTATCATTGATAAATCTTGGATGAAAAGGGAGAGAGGCACAATTCAAATTGTAATAACAATCTAAATATGTCTGGCAAGTGTCAGTGTTTGTTCACATTAGGAAAAACAACAAGGGAGGGGTATAAAAAAGGGTGGGGCTTTCAGAATAGAGGACAGGAGTGACTATTAATTCTTTGAGAAGTTGAACAAGAAAGGGGGGGGGCAAAACCACTTGCAATTCTATTGTATCAGTGTCAACAAAATGCCACAAATGATATGCCATTAAAAGGGAAAGAGCTCCAACACCAATAAATCAATGAAGTTTGGCATGGTTAACATAACATCCCAGTGGCCCAAATCCACCTGATCAAAAGAAAAAAGTCTGCAAATTTATTTGGGTGCCAGCACTTGCTTATTATCACACAATGGTATAAGGTCACCTAATAAAGATACTTCCTCATCGAAAGGCATTGTCTGATGTAGACCACAAGACAATCTTGATGTAAATATTTTTTTACAGAAGAAGGACCTAGCTATTTCTGAAATTCGAGAGTCAGGCAATTCAGTATTGTTCTGAGGTGGCTCTGGTAAAGTGAGTTCGCCTACTGGCCAGGATTATTTCAGATCATAATTTTTGAAGACTGTGAGTTCAAATCCAAGTTGGGTTTACATGAACTGCCAATTGATGCCAGAATGTTACGAGCTCCCGAACTGATATTTTGACTGATAGTGACAAGATAGTCAAAATATCAGTTTGGGAGCTTCAATCTTTGTTGTTTTGAGCTTTTCAAGACGGCGGATTAGTGAGAATGTGGGTTTGAATCCAGCAGGGTCCAAATTGCCAGGGTTCAGTTTTATATAGAGCTGCTTTACCACAAAAACTTGCTAAGCATAACAAAACAATGCTTACAAAAATAAGTTTACCAGTGAAGCTACCATGTCATAAATACAATTTGTGACAGGTACCTGCTCAGTTTTTCTTAGCAGCAAATTGTTAAGCAATATTTTCTGCTTAAGTAGCTTTGTGATCATTCGGCCCTGGTCTTGAACATGGAATCGAGACACTGGCCACAGGAAGTCCTTCAATTGAGGCATTTACAAAATAATTGCATATTTAAACATAACTGCTTCCCTCCACCTAGAAATATAAACTGGTAGCATTTGAGGATGAAATGAACTAGCTGTCCCATATCATCTCATATTCCTAGGTCAGCCACATGTATCAGTGAGAAATTACATCAGCTTTAATGACACAGCAAAAAAAGCACCTGTAAAGGGCGGCGCGGTCATGGAACTCAAGTTAACAAACTTTTCCCTTGTTTTTTGTTATTTCCATTTCTATACCCTGGATAACAATTTTTTTGTGGGTCATTACAAGTACATGGATCTAAGAACAAGTATTTGACAGCAGTAGCTGGCGCCAAGAAATTACAAGTTGAGTGACACAAGGGGGGAAAATCATTTCCCATGAGGTCACATGTTTTGGAAGCTTTCAAGTAAAAGTCATTTTCTGAGCATATGCGTTCAATACTTGCACTTGAGGGTTGTGCACCTACATGACAGTACAAAACCAATAAAACGAGACAAAAGCAATAACCACGCAATGTCTTTTGACAAACTTGGCACTGGAATAAATTATCCAGAAATGACTTAGAACTGCATAAATACTACAATGTGCGATTCAATCAATTGTTCCCATAACAGTGTTACTATGACTTCTAGTACATGTTGGTTTTGGAATCATTACTTTTACAACACCCCTTATAAGGATTCTATCTTTTGATTGGTTTAGAATGCGCGACAAGAAATGTCTCATTTTTACTAGGAAGGTGGCATGAACACGCAGCAAACAAGGTACTATACTTATACCTGTAGCAAACGTTGTATTATCCCATGGCAACCGATGTACATAATGTGAAATCCCAAGGCAACCAATGTGTTATTCCAAAAGCAATAGCAGCTTATAGTACCACAGTACCAAAAGGAAGACACAATAGGAAGCCTTGGGTGGATCTTGAGTTAGGACAAATTACTCTTCCTAACTTAGGACAAGCCTTAATATCTCCTAGGACTATCCTAAGTTATTCTTTGTGAAACTGACCCCTGGTCATATATCAAACACCAAATATTTACTTCAGTCAGCTAATTGGGGAAAAAACATACACAATGCATGGGTGTTCAGGAAATCCCAAACAAAAGCATCGATCATTATTCGGTGTTTCCTGAACAACTTACAACCAAACGTGGTGAAATTGTTACTGGTTGGTTGTGTGGTAAGTATATTTGAACACTAAAAGATCAAAAAGAAATCAATATAGGTTTTGCGGCTTTAAACGTTTTCAGTTTGTGGTAACACCATGTGTATTTTTATACTTTGCTGGGTTTATTGTTCTTGAGACCTTGTCCCAAGGCAGCACTGAATGAGCAGGACGATTCCTTTCAGAGCTCAGTAGTCTCCTGAGTTTCCAAATGTACTCTGCCGGCAGCAGAATAAACAGCGAGACAAATTCTCAAGAACAAATCTACACAGCAGAGTTTATATACACACATGGCGTTACCGCAAACTGCATCGTGAGTTTTATAACTCATCCAAAAAAATACAATATGCATGTGTTATGATTGAAGATGAAAAGGTAACTTAGACCATGGAGGTAGAAAATAAAGCTTATCTCCATGCATGGACTTGTTGTTAATTTATCAAAGGTGTCATACACCCTCATCACACCTAGGACCTTTGAGGAGTTTGTAGAGATCTCTATCCCTTTTACTGAATACTTCCATTGGCTCTCACAACATTTTCTTGGCAAAACTCAAAAAGATTCCAAGGACTTTTTGCGGCTTTAAAAAGTACAGACAGTTGAAAAGTTGGTAGAGTTGCTCGATCATGGTAATCTAAAAGGGTAGGCCTATGACTCTATCAATGCTTTGAACACAAACACTAGACAAAGTCACCAGTTCAGTGAAAAATGTTGTGCTTTCACCAACTGTGAATAATGTTGAATTTAGATGGACATTTTTAAAAACTGCAAAAACTTCAAGGACATCTCCTTGACTTCATTATTGTCGTTCAATACTGTGATCAGATATTTATTTTTAAAGAATCAGATCAGTTGATTGTTAGTTGACAAATTGACACTTAACAGTTTTTCAACTTAACCCAAAGAAAGGTAAAAAGATGTAGAACAGAATGCTACTTTCTCAATGAAAGCTATAAATTTGGGGGATAAATATCCTTTGATTTTAGAAAAAGATGTCATAGTTGGATTGAGGGGTAGCATAACACAAACAGAAATTTTCCATAACTCACCTGTGTAATTTCCAATAAGATATTATAATTAATAAATTATGTGTACACTGACAAAGTTAACTCTATTTAAGCATTGTCCTTTAAAGAAAATTGGCATCACTTCCTTGTTTTTATGCAAGTTGCATATCATCTTGGCAAAGGGTCTCGTTTGAAATTCCTGTGCATTCCATGTCAACTTCCTTTTTTTGCCAAACAATCCCATGATTTATTTTAGGACATGGGGTCTCACCCTTGTTGTTAAGCCCATAATAATTTATCTCTGACAAATTCACAACACAATGTGTAATTTATCAAAGGAGCCATAACATTTAACTGGGGCCTAGCGTGGTTTGGCACAAGCCCAGTTTTCTACCACACAATGGGATCCAAGTCAGAAACCACAAAAAGGAAAATGCTGCTGCAATAAGTTGGCTTACCAGTCTGATAAACACTGTGTCAAATAATAAGTATTATTTTAACTTTTATTGGACTTTCAAAGGATGGGTTATTATAAAACCTTTGTTTTGTGCAAATAAATAATGAAACAATGAAAGTAAAAGTTATGCAAACAGAAAGTATATTTTGCTTAGTAAATGATTTATTCATTGTATTTTATTTTATTACATATTTATATGTATTTATTTGTTTTTTTCTTTGTTTATATTATTGTTTTCAACGTTAAACTATGGCCCTTTTCGAAACCACGGCTCCAGATTTGGCTCAGGCTATGTTGGCCTCGCGGTTGTTTTTACAGTTTTGTGCACGCTTTGCGAATGTGTTCGAGCGAGCCTGAAGCCGAATCCAGAGCCAAAGACGTGGATTCGAAAAGGGGCACAGTGTGAAAAATCTCATGAATAAACCTTTGGTCAAGTTAAACTTGTGACTATAGTTTAACTTGTTAAATCTTTCGAGCCCTGGTGCATGGACAACTGCAGGGTCATACAAACTAAATCTAACAAAGCTCAATAGTAAATGCCAATCCCCGTGATTGTTGACCTCTTAAACTCTATCCTACTTCCTAACCCAGCCTCAGTACTGATCACAAATTAAACTTCTGTTTTCCATCAAGCGCAACCCATTTACAAACTTCTCAAGGATGAAGACTTGCATCTTGCTGAGAGTCTCATTAAAAACACATGGAGAAGATAATAATTATCAATGGTTAACAAAGATGGTTTAGCACACATACCGCAGTGCAATTTTCTCGGACTTTCTCAACTCACAAAAGAGCATGCAGCCCCCAGCTCGTTTTGGGGCTGAAGGGTAATCCAACACAATACTGTCTCAGCCCTCTCACGTTCTCATTTACATATATACCTGTATTTATAGACCTGGTTTAAGGGAAGCAATTATGGTTTCGTGCCTCGCTCAAGGACACAAGTGTTATAACTGGGAATCAAACCCACACTTCGATGACTCAGCCACCAAAGTTTGAGTCTGACGCAGTAACTCGACCATAACAACCTTTACATCATACCTTTGGTATTTAAACGTGGCGTTGATAGAACTACCAAAGCATGAAGGAGTTCATGTCAGCTTTCAAGACCTGGAGATAAATTTCTCCTTGGTAGTAAAACTTGATATGACTTTGTTGTAGTCATATTGTTACCTTTGATGAATGATACTTCTATTTGTGGAGTAACTCTAGACTATCAAGAAGTAGGCCTAAACAAATTAAGCAAGGTTTGTACATTCTTGACTGCCGAGTCATTCTTATTGATGCCTGCTCAGGTACAGTCTGGGTATGATCAAGTTTTGCCCTACAATGACATTATTATTATTTTTTTTGAAGCACTTTTAGACCAAAAAATCCAAATGTCCCCATTATGCAATATTCAGTTGGTTTAAAATAACTGAGCTGTGAGACCATCCTTTCTCTGTGTTGAGACCATTGTTGACATTCTTCGCAAATTGTTAGTATTCTTGTTGAGGGAGGGTGGGGGAGGGGGGCAACCAAAATGTTCTCTCTCTGGTTAATAATCATACAATCATTTCATATTTAGTACCTGCTGAAGTGATTGATTATAGACGTCCCTGGAGCGATTGTTAATAGTGAGGCAGGAAATTGTTTATCTGTTGGGGGCACTTGGAGGTCACCCAAGTATACATTTAGGAAGTGATAATATGATGATTTGAAGATAGGGCTGTGATAGAGCGCAGGTGCTGAAAGGGTGCATGGTGAGAGGGTGAGAGGGGTTGGTGGAGTGTAGGGTAAAGAGGAATGGAGCTTGAGGAGGATGTAAGATCGGCCTGGGCCCAGAGGGATTGGTGCGGGGGGGGGGGGGGGGGGGGGGGGGGGACACAAGGTGGGGCTGTGATATAGAGCACAGGTGGTGAGATGGTATAGAGAGGTTTGTGGGTATAGGGTATAGAGGAAGGGAGCATGAGGAGGATGTAAGAGGCATGGGCCCAGAGGGATTGGTGAGGGCAGGGTGGGGGACAGGGTGGTGAAGATAGTGCTGTGATAGAGCGAAGGTGCTGAGAGGTATAGTGATAGGGTCTGGAGAGGCTGAGGTGTAGTATGGGGTGTATAGGGGGGGGGGGTCCAGGGGGTCCAGGAAGGGAGCTTGAGAGGGGCTGGTGGGGGGGGACAGTGTGGTGAAGATAGGGCTGTGATAGAGCTAGTGCAGGTGGTGAGAGGGTAGAGAGAGGGTGGTGAGAGGTTGGAGGGTGTATGGGGGTAGAGGAAGGGAGATGGATAAGGATGTAAGTGGCCCTGTGACACCAGAGGGTTGGGGATGTGTATCATGACAGGGATTGGCAAAAGCTTCCATAATCTGAGGACAAGGTAGTGACATAACTTGTACACAAAACTCTGCTAACAATGGAGGGGGTTAGTTTGACCATGGTTTGACCAAGGATGATCCCAGGTGCAGAATAGACCGATCCATTAAAGTCACCTGGAAGTATAATTTTGTTTTCTTCAAACATTAGTGTATATGTTTCTGAACAATAAACAATTTTTTTAAGTAATTGTTTTAAATATGTTTCTAAACAATAAACAATTTGTTTAAGTAATTGTTTTAAACGATTTATATGTTAAGAAAAAAAAAAAAAAAAAGTTGTATGGGGATGACTCCGCCTACCCCTTTTGTGATGTCAATCGAGGCAGACTTTGCCTCGATCGAACACCGAACAGATGTACGTGCAAGTACATTCAAGTCCTAGTCGTGAGTTTGCACATTTTAAAAAAGGTTTTTTTCTTGCATTTTTCTGGCAATGTCGACCAGGTGTATTGATGCTGGATGCAGGAAAACAACTTAAGGTGGGGTCAGTTTGCAAAGTTGTCTGGTCTGACGTCTTTTCCAGCGCTGTGCAGCAAACACTTTGAGCCGTCGTGCTTTGAGAATCCGGAATACACTACACATTTTGACATAAAGAGAAACGTTTTTTTCTAAAACATGACGCCATCCCAACAATTTTTTAAGTCGAAGGTACCTGAAAGACGTTACGAACCTGTAGGAGCATTTGCCTAATGTGAAAAAAATCAGGCAGTGTTTCAACTTTTAGGGCATGCTTGCGCCAAGCATTTGTAAATAACATGGAAACTAATTTTTTAAAACCTTACTTTATTGTTTATTCATATTCCACCCATCAAAACACATTAGTGGCAAAAGCTTTATTTTGACAAAATACCACTTCCAGGTGACTTTAAGCGCCGCCCCACATTGCGTATTGACCAATCACAACCCATAGCACAACCAAAAGCCGACACTACAAAGTCCGACATGCGTGCGCGTATGCTTGGCGTGCGCGGCAGAGTTGTGCAGAATGGCATTGGAGAGGCTCATGTGTTCTTGCTCACACGTGTGCCGTGGGCGGAGCCTAATGGATCGTGGAATAGGCAGAATCAGGCTTTATGAAAATAGCTGCTGAAGTAGATCAAAACAATAGGTTACATCTTTCTCTATTGTTACATTCAGCAAGGTTTGTTAGCTTTGAAAACAGCTACTGTGACTTTTTAGTTCAATAAAATTTTAAAATCACCAACAGGAACTGCAAGTTGTAAACTCTCATCCTTTTTTTGACAGTAGAATCTCTCCTTGGTTTGCTATGGTTTGCTTGACCCATTTTTCGTCTACTTCCTAAACAAAACAAGACTTTCATGGATACGGCGGTTTCAGAGTCTTACAAAAACACAATCAGGTCAAAAACCCATGTTTTGTTTACGCTTATGTTAAGGGAGGAACTTTTGTTACCATAGTTACATGGTAACATTTGGCCATGTGTCAGCAAGCTGTCACATCCTGGCATTGAACACAATTGATGGTAATCTTACAATGTTTTATCGCTGAAACAAGTTAACACAGGACATACCGTGAAGACATACTAGGACCAATAACTGCAATAAACAGTACTTATTTTGAAATCAGTTCACCACCGGGGCTGTGTGAGAACTCTGAGATCATTTTATGTCAAACTACTAGAAGTAATAACTACTTCAAGTAGGTACTTGAGCCATGTTAAACATAACTCTACATGCTTTTAAATTGTTGACAGCGTTATTTAGTTTTGACAGTATTTCTGGGTGCTCCTACCACGGAAGGTTGCCACAAAAATCTTGAATGGCCCGACGTTTTGACCCTAGCAATTTGAAGACTAATGTAGGTGTATATAAAAAAATCCTTAATAAGGGTCAGTTCATACCTGTCAAGACAGTTTAACGACAGGGTTCTGTGGAAACTAAATTGGGATGCCACAAGAGAATGGGATGCCGCAAAAGAATGGTGTGTAAGTTAACTACCTGACGTTTCGATCTAAAGGCTAAACGAAAGGTGCAGGCCTTCAAGGAAATACATTTACTTAAAGGTCAGTTCATGGCTGTCCAGAAAGTTTAAAGGCAGTGGACTCTATTGGTAATTACTCAAAATAATTATTAGCATTAAACCTTTTTTGGTGACAAATAATGGGGAGAGATTGATGGTATAAAACATTGTGAGAAACGGCTCCCTCTGAAGTGCCGTAGTTTTTGAGAAAGAAGTAATTTTTCACGAATTTGATTTTGAGACCTCAGATTTAGAACTGAAGGTCTCGAAATCGACCATCTAAACGCACACAACTTCGTGTGACAAGGGTGTTTTTTTCTTTCATTATTATCTTGCAAGTTCGATGACCGATTGAGCTCAAATATTCACAGGTTTGTTATTTTATGCATATGTTGAGATACACCAACTGTGAAGGCTAGTCTTGACAATTACCAATAGTGTCCACTGCCTTTAACGACAGATTCTGTGATAATATGAAAACAAATAGTTAATGGCCTGATGTTTTGACCCTAACAAGTCTTTCTCTCGCAGGCTCAATGAAAGGTGATATAGAAATGCATTTCCTTAAGGGTCAGTTCACATCTGTCAAGACAGTTTAACGACAGATTCTGTGAAAGTTATAATGAGATGCCACAAAAAAAAGGTGCCTAATGGAGTTAATTTCCTGATGTTTCAACCCTATCAAGGTGTTTCTTGAAGGCTTTAACTACAGGTGTGAAGAAATTCATTTCCTTGATAATTTTGTGGCCGTCAAGAAAGTTTAACAACATATTCTGTGGATACTGTATTGGAAGTCGGGACATCACAAAAGAAACGCGAAAAGTAATGGTTAATTGGCTTGATGTTTTGACCCTAACAACAGAGTCTTTCTCTCAGGCTAAAGGAAAGGTGATTAAGAAATACATTTCCTTTGAGGGTCAGTTCTTATCTGTCAAGACAGTTTAAAGACAGATTCTGTGGAAGTTATAATTGGATGCCCAAAAGAGAAGGGTACCAAAAATACATGCCCTAAAGCTCTGACCCTAGCAAAGTCTTTCTCAAAGGCTAAACGAAAGGTGATAAAAAGATTTCCTTTAGGTTCATCTCATGTCTTTCAAGAAAGTTTAAAGGAAAAAGCAAGATCTATGGAAAAATCCAGGCCTCCAATATACAGCTTGAACACATAGCTGTTAACACTATGAAAACACACATAACTGTTCCCACCTCCCCCAAAGTATCAGCGTGACATAGTAGCATTGAAGTTTGATCACTTGTATGTAATTCATCCTGACATATAATTCAACCCCACGTCATGAATGTTAACTGAAGGAACGCAGCTTGTTCCCATTCCATGAGGCTGTCCTGAGCACATGAAATAGAGTGTGTGGAGATAAATTATCAAGACTACTCTCAGGGACCCCATAGCCTTGACTTGGGGTCTCTACTCTGTCTCAATTGGTAGAGTGAGGAATCACACACTTGCACAGTAATCCTCAAGGTACTGCTAAGTTTTCCTTTTTTTTTTTTGCAAGTTTTTCTTTAGATCAACCATAGTCTAGCCAGGTCCTTATTATGTGATTACACCAGGCCAGGCGTCGATTTCACAAAACTCTTCCTAACTCAAGACTTATCTTAGGACTAAGGACGGCTCCCAACCCTGCACTGTAGCATGCAGATCTTAAGATTAATCCTAAGTTAGGACGAGTTACTCGTCCTAACTCGAGATAAGACGAGTCCTAACTCTTTGTGAAATCGACCCCTGGAACTTAACATGGACTCCAGCCTCCATTGCCCTGGTTTTGCCTTTCTGCCCCTTCAAAAGGTACTGCTAAGTTTTTCTTCGATCAACCATAGTCTAGTCAGGTCCTTATTATGTGATTACACCAGACCTGGAACTTAACATGGACTTCAGCCTCCATGCCCTGGTTTTGCCTTTCTGCCCCACTAATCAAAAGTTTGTCATAGACTATATGATTTTGCAATTAGCCTTTTTGAGAGATGGTGGACATCACTGATTGGGCGCTATTCAGTATGCATTAATTTGTTGATAGCATATCCATTCTTTATGTAAATCTTGTGCTTTTGGCAATCGTAAATTGATCTTTTTTTACATTGTATTTGTACAATTTTTCTTTGGGGCTATCCTTGGAAAATTTGGTGCAGTTTTCTCTCTTGTTTTTTTTGTACTTTCATTTATTTATTTCCATTGTTATCCTTTCTGTTGTTACTGCGTTTTATCTGCATAAATTCCACACAAATAAAATCAAATCAATTGCGTGTTTTATGACATAGTGTAGACTGGCATTATGGCGAGCCCCTTCCTTGTTTTAAACCAGTCTAACATGCAGTTTCAGATGCCAATCATATTTGTGGTTAACCAGAAACACGTACTCAGGTTTCTGTCAAGTGGGAACTATTAATAGTTTCTTTTTACAGGAAAATGACAGCTTTGCCAAAACTTTCTGCTGGGAGACTGTTGACACTGTCACAGGCCTCAAAAGTGTCCAAGTAAAGAGGTACACAAATGATCAACTGCTAAATAATGCTGTTCGCTGTTCCCTTCATGTTGTTTTATGAAAAGCAGTCTATAATAAATACTGGTGTTTGTTTCCTCTTGAAATTGCTGTGGTATTTAAGTCTGCAGTTATGTTTTTTTCCCTAAAGGCAGTGGACACTATTCGTAATTACTCAAAATAATTATTAGCATAAAACCTTACTTTGTAACAAGTAATAGGGAGAGGTTGATAATATAAAACATTGTAAGAAACGGCTCTCTTTGTAGTGACGTAGTTTTCGAGAAAGAAGTAATTTTCCATGAATTTGAGGTCTCGAAATCAAGCATCTGAAAGCACACATCTTCTTGTGACAAGGGTGTTTTTTTCTTCCATTATTATCTCGCAACTTCGATGACCAATTGAGTTCAAATTTTCACAGGTTTGTTATTTTGTGCATATGTTGAGATACACCAAGTGGGAAGAGTGGTCTTTGACAATTACCAAAGGTTTCCGGCCATCGTCTTTAAGTAAACTTGAGCATTCTTGAAAGAGAAACAAAAAGAACACCAGTCAGCAACCCTGTGTGTTCTGGGTTTACTTATCACTTCTTTCTGGATATTGCATAAAATTGCTTCTCGTGACCAAGACAAAATGTTGTTGTTATTTTAAACTTCCACAAACTTCCACAAAACCATTTGTGGACCAGGGGTCCACAAATGGTTTTTTTTAATTTTTTTTTTATAAGGACAAATGTGTTGCAACTTGCAAGCATCAACTTTGTAAGGTGTTTTTCACTTTTCTATGGACGTAAAAAGAAAAAGGAAATCAGCTTCTCGGGTGAGAAAATCACACGCCAGCCCTTCTCATTTTTTCCTAGGTAATCTATTTTTGCTTGAAACAAATGGTTTCAGCCTGTTGTTGTAACATTTCTGACTAATGTTGCCCTAACACTAACAAAAGCTTCTTTACAACAGACCCCCCCCCCCCCTAAAGGTATTGAAGCGATGTGCGTGCCACGCAGCGAAGTGGAAGTTTGTTTTTGGACAAATAATGTGTACTTTGGATTGATTTGTTTCCATGAGGATATCCTTTTTAAACCGGAAGGTATACCCTTGAATTCGTTAACCCTCAAACTTGTAAGTAAAGAATATCTCATGGGCACCTGAAACGTTTTTATCTGTTTAGACCATAGAGCATGAGCTACAATTGCTGAGAAAAAAATGTAAAAAATACAGGAATATTATTGGCACAATGTCTTGGGCTCAATGTTCAGCTCATTGATATGTTATTGTCAAATGGGTTATATAACAACTAGTTGTAATTTCTATATTTTATAAATAAATAAACAAATAAATAAATAAAACTACAACAACAAAACAAGGAATGTTGGTCAAGTTTGGAAATATTTGCTTGTTTGACCACTAACCGTGTTTTAGAGTATTATCTTATAATTTGTTTTTCCTCCAATAACAATAATACAAGTTTTTGGTAAGAAAAATGAAGTAAAACTGACACCTAACTGAGGCAATGGAAGCAATTGCCCCAATTGCCTCCAAGCACCTGGGCCCAATTTCATAAAGCCTGTAAGCACGAACATTTGCTTAGCATGAAATTTCTTCCTTGATAAAAACAGGATTGCCAACCAAATTTCCTTATCAATTTAAGGATAAGCAAACAACAGCTGAATACCAGTAACAAGCAATATGCTACAAATGGAAATTTAGTTGGTAAGCCTGTTTTTAGGCAGCATGCAGCATCAAAGTCCAGCTTTCTCCAGAAGACCATCAGAGCATACTGATCGAAACGTCGAGTTGAAACCAACGGTTCTTTTCAGAAACACCCCAACTCATTAGAGATAGTCATTACATGATGTTACCGCAAACCTTTCTATATCGTATTTCCACCATGCAAAGTTTCAAATCCTACTTAAGCCTGTTTTTATCAAGGAAGAAATTTCATGTTAAGCAAATTTTCATGCCTACAAGCTTTATGAAACTGAGCCCCTGGTCATGTTCCAGCAGAACCTTAAGAGCAAGCCTGAAACAACAATCCTCTGTGAGAACAACTTGAGGAAAATATCGATCAGATCACCGGAGGTAGCAAAATACAATCTGAACAGATGGCTTTTAAATTGACAGAAGCAAAGGTGAGCTATGTGACCAAAATGGTATTTATCAAAGGCTAGAGAGAGAACACCAAAGGTTAAAAAGTCAACTTACAACTTCAGAGATACAACAGGGAAAATATTGGTCAAAATTGCACAAGGATAAGGTTTCAGGTATTTCAAGGGATATGTTTGGTAACACTGTCATCCAGGGCTCCATTTATGGAGGAAAGCCACAATACCACTATGGGCTCAGGGGTCGATTTCACAAAGAGTTAGGACTAGTCCTAACTTAGGACAAGTCCTACGAGATATTTAAAAACTTAAGGCTGGTCTTAAGTTAGGACAAGTAATTCGTCATAACTTAAGACAAGACAGGTCTTAACTCTTTGTGAAATCCACCCCAGCATTTTATGAGGACCAGAATTTTATTTTACAAGACCAGAATCAAAATTGAGAACTTTTCTTTTGCTTCTTTGAAGGAAGACTAATCTCATTGTGTTATGGGTGTATCACTTTAGTACAACAGAATTATAATATATTTATCGGACTCAAAGTCAACACTTTAAACTTTTTCCCAGCAATTATTTTGAAAATTCAGGTACAGTCACTTATACAAAAAGATGGTCAGAGTATATCAAACGTCACAACAAATTCCTCCAGCTTATCTCAGAGTCCACAACAATCCCATTCAAATGGTGCTCCCGTAAATTTACACAACTAAGTATTTTCACTGAGAGTTAAATCTAGAAATAATCAGAGGCCATTGCCGCCGTTGCCTTCGCTCCCTTAAACTGCTCTCAGACACAATCTAAATCTCTAACGGATATGCCCTTTACTTACTTTTCAGAAGTAACCTTGCCCTTTAAAACTGTACCAGGCCTCCAAAGTTGTACATCATATTGTTGTTGATCTAATTGACAAAAGTTTACCTCCCTCTTTTCCTGACTGACTTTTACTTGATTTACAGCCGTGTGAGTCAAAAGAATTTGTACAGAGAAGTGACCCCTAAACGAAGTACAACCCTTCAATGTGTTCCCCACAACTATCCAACAGATAACCAAAATTTCACCGGCCAGATAGAATCTCTACCGCTTAACAGTATGTGGACTGTCGCCAGTGGGATTGTTGTTAGTGATACCTGCCAGATGAAACTGTATGATATCAACGTTGCTAACCAAACATTGTTCAAGGTAGGAAGTGCCCAGGTCTGGTGAGTCATTGAAAAACCTTGCAAAAACTTTATAAAACTCATTAAGCAGTCATGACAGGTTTGACAAGGCTCAAAGTTACTTTTGGAAAGGGGATACAAACATTAAGATGAAGATAACTTAGGGAGACGAAAGAATTGATGTTCTCTTAAAAAAGTATAAATTGTACAGGATTGAGGGAAACATGAACAGCAGGCAAGAAGTTCCAAAGAGATGCAGTAGGTGGAAACTTTCTTTGAGGAAGTTGTAAATTTCTATTGGACCAATTCAAGGAGCATAAGGGGCAAAGGAGGCAGTAACCTATTAAAACAACCACTCGGTCTGATATTTAGCATACTACCGGTAAGCTAAAGCTTTCAGCAAGCAATATATTTAGTGTCTTTTTAACCCCTTATCAGACTGAACGTTTCACTTTACATTCAACTTCAATTCAACAATATTTATTTCCAAGTTCCTCAATCAATATCAATAAATCGTAAACAGTGATATGTGTGATACAACAATTTTAGGAATTGGGGGGCACAACCAAGTCAGCATGGTTTGTGCATAGTGCAAGCCTTGCTCTATGGTTTGTGTTACATTGAATGGAGTATTATGGCTGAGCAATAATTTCAACACCCTGTTTTGAACTTTACAGCAGATCTCCCCTCACAATTTCAAAATCCTGGCTCACCCTGATAACACTAATAAGCCGAAAGCTATCAGCAAACAATATCTTGGTGTCTTTCGAAACTTCTTATCAGACACTCTACTTTCCACTCACAAACATGGCTGAGCAATAATTTCAATAACAGCAGATCTCTCCCTCTGCCCCCCCCCCCCTCCTCACTATTTCTGAATCCTGGCTCACACCCTGCCAGCATGCTTCACCGGGAAGCATGTCTATTAACAATACTCCACCAACGGTGCATGTTACTCAGACACCCAGACACTAGAGATTTCCCCTTCCCAACGTGCACTCCTCCCTTGTTTACAATGCTACCTTCGTTCCATAAAGGTCACTGAACCCATGCCTTGTTAAAGTGAAAGTCCCTAGTCAGAAAAAAAGGGACAAATGGATTTTATCCCAAGCCAACAGAACTCCTTTAAAGGGTTTGATACCTTTGTTTTAGATCAAGTTTTTGGCCGTGACATGAATCGCTACTCACTGTGAATGAAGATGTACGAATAATTTACCTGAAGTTTCAGCTTCATTAGCCATCAAGGATTTAAGAGGGGGGGGGAAGTGAAAACCACCAAGCAATGTTTTATCAGGAGAGTCCATAAACTCAGTTGTTAATGCTGAAATAATTTGTTTTTAAATAATTTACTAATTTCACAAATACTACAGCAAGTCAGCAAGTAATATATGAAGGAAAGCTTTGAACTACAATTATCTTTAAGTCGAGTAAGTTTATTGTAAACCTGTGGACATTTGTATTTTGTGTTGTACTCGAACCCTTTAAATAACTCTGTGAACATAATGAGGGAATGTGAGGGAATGTGAGGGAATTACTTTGTGAGAATGAAAAGGGTACAAAACAGGAATCAACTTTTTTAGAATTGATCATTTCAATCTGCGTTGAAATCGATCCTTTACAAATAGAAGTGACTTTCAAAAGAACTAATTCCCATAAGGAGTGGGTTGCCCAGCACACGCACCGTCTATTTCTGTACATAATGATGGCCGACACAAGCAAGATTTTGTTTCATCAAGTTAAACAAATTAAATAATATATGACACCCACTTTTGTCACTGAAAGAGGAAAAGACAACTCAGCTATTCAATTTAAATTGTCTATACAACTGCTTTCTCCTCTTCAGAATACCAAACACTTTCATTTCCCATAGATATGAAGTAAAATTAACTTTAATCAAGCAAATAAATTGTTTGCATCTTAAATTGAAAATTTCACAATTGACAGTAGAGTTTATTACATTTTGCTAAAGCAAACCTTGCTATAGACAACAGACACTTCTTAAGCTTTTAACACAAATATGTCTGTTGCACTTCATGCAATCTTGCAAAATTCAATCAAAGCCCAATTTGAGCAGAAAGGGTCATCTTCCCTTGGAATTTAAAGCAATCTTCTCTTAAAATTGTAAGCAATTTTGTTTCAACTCAAGTAATCATAGATTATTTTTGTTTAAGATCTGAGAAAAGTATGTACTCACATTATTGCCAGGCACTTTACAATCGCGTTCATCTTGATTTGTAGCATCAGTAATCAGCAAAAAGTTGACTTCAAAATGTTAATCAGATTTCTCCAGATGAATGAATAAAAAGCACCTTGGTCCTGTGCCAAGCTTAAGAAACTGAAGCTTGTAACAGAGTTCACAACACAAGAGAGCGGTGTGTCTGTTGATCAGCAGCCCTGTGTCCACAGATGATGATCACACAATCAGATCTGTAGTACTAATGGGTTCTGGCTTTTGATGGGGTACGCACCATTGGGTAGTGATCACCGCTTCTGACTGTGTCACTACAGGGACAGCTGCTTGCAACAGGTTTGAGGGATTTAAACCAGACACGCTGAATCAACAGTCTTGGGGATAGTTTCTGGAGATCTCTCTTCCACAACGGCACTTTTTATAGGAGCTGGTGGTTTGCTGGGTCGGTGGTGGTGGTGTGTACCTCACTCGTAGGTGTACATGCCGCAGGGGTTGCCCAGGGCTGTGAGTGGTATAACCACGGATACTGTTACGCCTCGTGGGACACTTCCAACTTATTTTTGTGAATGACAGTTAAGAAGCAGAGCTGCCGGGTAATAATATGGATGTTACACCCACTCCACAGTCAGGTGCCAAAATTAGACAGCTTGGGAGGGTTGAGCCAATCTATAGTTAGAGAGGCAAGGTCAATGCCCATAACTGTTAAATCTAATTTACTTCAAGGATAAAAATGAAGACATTTAGAGTTCAAAAGAGCTGGGTTGTTATGGAGTTAACGGTGTTTTTAAGCGATTCTACGAAACAACTTTTTTTTTTTTTAGTGTGCCAAATGTTCAGTGAGCAGTTTTTCCCGGTCCCCAAAGCGACACAAAGAGAGAAGCAACAAAAACATGGGCAGTTTGCCGATACTAAATTGAAACCAGGAACTTTTTACATTTGTAAATGGGTCAAGGGAAACTGGTTTGTTTTCGTTTTGCTTGATGACGTCCATTAAATATTGCAGTAAGTCCTCAGCCCTGAGTTCCACACCACGACGGACAAAAAAAGGAAACAGGAAATTTTTCCTAATTATCAGTGTTTATGTGTGCTGTGACAAAAAAAACTAAATAAAGTAGTCAACATGTGTTCACAATTATGATGACATTTTGTTGAAGAATTTGGAACTTGGCATTTAAGGTTGAGGTTGGCAGAAATTGCTCCCAATAGAATGCCGGCATTGCTCTTGAGAGCGAGCATGCTGAACATGATAGGTAAATGTTAGCTATGGTTTTTGGAGTCATGCATGTTTGGCCCAGTTGTGTTAAAGGCTGTTTAACAGAAAATCGTACATTGCTAAGAAAAATCTTGCTTAGCAGAAACAGGTTACCAGCCAATATACTGTTTGTGACTGGTGTCCTGTTAATTTTTGCTCAAGTACTAGTTTATGCTTGTGGGCACTGTTTGGTTGCTTAGGTTTTTTTAAGTGACAGCCTTGTTGACACGAAGTCTTGCTAATAGCTTGGGTGGTAGGCTAGACATTTGGTATGCCTGGCAGTCAAGTTGCTGACTTGGGTGACAGCAATTGTTGATTTGGGTGGCAGGCATTGATAGCTTGTGTGGTAGGAAAAAGTGTATTAAGTTGTCAGGCTTTGGTGGCAGGAATTGGGTGGCAGGCATTGTTTGCTTTAGTGGCATGCACTACAGCCTTGACTGGTCAGCAGGACACTTCAGTTATTGTCATCACACCATGTGCACAGGCCCAGGTAGAAATATTTGGGTGAAGAGAAGAGAGGGTTTGGGTTGGTCGATGTTTGAGCTTGTTAGAGTTCCTTCAAGCAAAAGGGTTACACAATAAAATGTCAGTCACCAATCACCAACTAATCGTCGCACATGTTTACTTCTGCAAAAACAATGGAGCTGCAGTACCTGTAGTTCCCGGAAAGGTTTATGGTTTTGTAACAACCTTTTCAAGAATCTATAATGTACAAAATACGTAGCCTTCTGATTGGTGGGAATTCTGGAGTCAGTGCAATGGTGTAATGTTGCACCATAAGGCTACAAGCCATTCTCATTTGCAACTTATGCAACTTATTTATTGATTATACATCCACAACACAAAAATTGCCAAAAACAGGACAAGTAAGACACGAGAAGAAATGTTCAGTTTTAGACATTGAAGGAACGCCCAAATGAAGGAAAACCATGCAGCCAGGTAGACACTGAAAACCCAATCCACATGCAAGGGCCCAGTCTGATGGATTTGAACCAAGGTCAAAAGACGTGAAAGGCCGGCAAAGAAATAAGTGAGCAAACTTTCACATTTTTTCTTTCACAATGGTTTAAGGGCTATTGCTCCATGATGCTAGTAATTCCTGATTGTTTCAAACTTGAATGAAATGAAATCAGCTAAATAAAAATCTTGTACAAGGAATTCTAAGGGAAAAAAAGAAAACAAATGAAACTCATAGTTTCAGGTTGAAATATTGTTATTAGAAGAAGAAAAAAAGGGTTCACCATAAAAGAAATCTATTCCTAAGCATCAAACTTTTCTACCGGAACACTCAACTGCAAATGAAAAAAAGAAAATACAAATCTCCTAGGAATTAGTTCTGAACTCTTGCAGTTGAACCAAGGTCGTAAATTTAGGATCTACTTTATGTATTCCGAAAGCACCATTATCATACATTTACAATCTTTTTTCTGTACCCAAAAAGTGTCATAAATCATACATGTACGCCCTATCACAAGAGGGCATTCTTAAACTCAAGAAATACTATTGACTTTGGGATGTACCCAGGAAACACAAATCAGCAAGATACATCATGTTTGATGAAAAAGACTTGGAAAAAAAAATTGATTTTGAAAAAACCTCAAAAAGCTGGGCGTGTTAGGTTTAAAACTCAAACAAATGCAGGCACAGACAAAGTTGAACAGATAAAAAAGTAGCTCATAGATTTTGGTTTAATGATAATAGAAGGAAGAAAGCAAGAAGGGTTTACCATAAAAGAAGTCTATTCCTAAGCAACCTACCTTAACCACAAGTTAACGGCCTTAGGAGGGCAACTGCTTTCTTTAAAGTTAAATATTGATCACTTAGTTGTGTTCCTCAAGCAACATGGCAAAGAATCTTCAACTTGTCAATGTGATCATGGATTCCATTAAACTTTCCTCAAGGAAACCTACCCTGATTCTCACAGAACACTTAGTGGTTGGTCCCCAAAACCACAATAAATAGATTTTCCACTCTCCCACTTTCCAAAAGAGAACACGGTTAAAGACATTAACAAATATTGGCCCAAATCTACCCACTCCTAATAAAAGATAGCAAATTTACACAGTGCTTACCTTGGATTAACTTAACAAACCGCATCCAGTTGAGTTTCGGATGTTGACTGTTAAATGATCCAGTGTCCGTTAAATTACAGGTGTTATTTGAAAAAGATATTCTGTTTTTGGCTTAGGCATTGAACACATTCGGTAATTGTCAAAGCCCAGTATTCTCACTTGGTGTATCCCAAGTTTAATATGCATCTAAAATAATGAATCTGTGAAAATTTTGACCAATTGGTCCTCAAAGTTGCAAGAAAATAACAAAAGAAGAAACATACTAGTTGCACAAATGTGTGTGCTTTCAGATGCCTGAGAAAGGCTTCAGGCCTGAAATCTTCCTTAGATTCAAATATTTTAGTGAGAAGTTACCTCTTTCTCCAAAACTACATTACTTCAGAGAGAGTCGTTTCTCACAATGTTTTATACTATCAACAGCCCTTCGTTTCTCATTCCCAAGTAAGTTTCTATGCTAATGAACATTTTGAGTATCCAGGCCTGTCAACATAATTCAAAACGTGGAATTAATGTAAAAAAGTGCGTGGCCTTCTGGCCTGTGCATACTATTCTCATCCTAAAATGTTCGGACAGTTTGTGGTTATTATTTGTTTAAGGTTATGAAACATCAATTATTAATGAGAAATGCCCTGCTGCCGATTTCACCAAACTCTTTCTAACTTAGGATTCATCTCAGGACTTAAGACGAGTTCAGTTCCGTATCCAAAGCCCTTCGGACGCATTGAACCCATCCTAAGTTAGGACGGGGGTTACTCATCCTAACTCAAGATAGGAATAGTCCTAGCGTTTTGTGAAATAGGTTGCAGGTCATGTTGTCTGTGGAATTGTTCCAAGATTGATTGGAGGTGGGGGGGGGAGAGAAGGCATACATACAGTAATAATAATATTGTTGCTCATAACACATCAAAAATCTTGGCTTTTTAAACTCTTCCTTTATATTTTTGTTTCTCATAAACTGATAATTTCAGTGTTTTTTTTTCTCCTCAACCCCTCGACCATTAATTGAGACATGACCTGGTCTGTTGCCTTAAAGAAACTGGACACTATTAGTAATAAGTCAAAATAATTGTTAGCATAAAAACTTACTTGGTAACGAGTAATAGGAAGAGGTTGATAGTATGAAACATTGTAAGAAGCTGCTTCCTCTGAAGTGATGTAGTTTTCGGGAAAGAAGTAATTTTCCACGAATTTGATTTTGAAACCTCAGATTTAGAATTTGAGGTCTCGAAATCAAGCATCTGAAAGCACACAACTTTGTGTGATAATGGTGTTTTTCTTTCATTATTATCTCCCAACTTCGATGACTAATTGAGCTCAAATTTTCAAAGGTTGGTTATTTTATGCATATGTTGAGATACACCAAGTGAGTGGTCTTTGACAATTACCAACAGTGTCCAGTGTCTTTAAGGTTTTATGCAGCTCGCATGAGACTGGACTCCAGCTGTCGATTTCACAAAGAGTTAGGACTCGTCTTATCTCGAGTTAGGACGAGTAACTCGCCTTAACTTAGGATTCATCTTAAGGTCTGCATGCTACTTTGCTGGGTTGGGACTCGTCCGAAGTCCTAAGATTAGTCTTAAGATAGGAAGAGTTTTGTGAAATCGACGGCAGGGATAGAAAGAAAATCTTGAACAACGTTGGGACTCTCAGAAACATTCAACCAACGGTTCTTTTCAGAACCAACCAACTCATTTAGAGATAGTTATTACATGGTGTTACCGCAAACTCTTCTATAACATTCATTCAATCTTACAGAAAAAATAACAATCTTTCCGGGGGGGCGGGGACTTCATTCCAATGGTTGCTACAAGTTGGAAGTACGTCAACATAATTCTAGAAAAGGAAGTTGCGCTTCCACAATAAATACTGTCAATTGGAGTCAACAACAGTAAAAGAGGAAGGATTGGTCAGCCTTTGGACATGTGAAACATATAAAGGAAGTATATAGGAAGTTGATATTGTATTCAAATGGCAACACAGTCACAGATGGTGCTTCCCGGCTCCGATCAACTTTGCACGTTATAAACAGATGGGATCACGAGTCATGAGATGGACCCAGGCGGAATTCCAAAAATCCAAATCGGATGATCAAACTTTTGAACAGAATGAACCGTTGGGGATGAGAGGGGGGAGGCAAGAGGTTGTGCAACACATTGTTGCTTATACCACATATACTACATATCTAAAATCAATGCTTTTTTAAAAGAATTTTTGCAAAGATCACTTTTTGCCGTTTGCATTTAAAGGGTGGCTGCAGTGTTTTTTTTTCTTTATTTAAACGATTAAACATGACTTTTTAAACCTGAAATATTTTTTTATATTTTTTATTAAATGCGCAAGTATTTTAAAAATGGTTTTTAAGAGATTAGGAGAACCCATCCCGCCCCTAAAAGGGAGCCTTCATTTGCATAAACGTGACGTCATGTCGGTAACCCGAGCCGTCGGGCCCCCTGGCTGTGTGCATATAGAGCAAGTGCACCGTGTGGCCTGGTACCTAGGCGCGTGTAGTTAGGGACCAGACTCTTTTTGCCGATGATATGTTTGAATTCCCGACGTGACGTCTATGGTAGGGGGCGGTAACAATCCACAAAGGGGGGGGGGGGGCCATGATTTATTCGCTAATTACGTTACGTCGGAAATAAACACAACACATTTTATTGATGTTCAATACATATATAAGAAATAAATGACAGCACAATTAACTGTTTTATTTGAATTCACTGCAGCATCCCTTTACGTAGGTCTTAAGCAGATTTCAATAATTTAAATTAGGATGATCAAACTTTTGCACAGAATGAACAGATGGTTATGTTTCCCCTTTTCTTTTGCAATGGTTAAAAATCTAACCCTTGGGATTTTAATTCATGTCAGGTTTCAAAAAACTATTTATCATATTTTTAAGTATTTTTTAGCACGAGAGCCAAGGCAATTCTGAATTGTATGTAAATAGCAATAGACCAAATCTAATCTAATCTAAAAACAGTTTTTGTTCTACTTTCATGAACCAGTAACCTTGCTGTACAAGAGTCATGAACTGAACTATGATACAGTGGATGTGATGGAAAGCATTATTTACAGGGACGTTAAAAAAACAAAATTAAAAACTAACAAGCTGACTGTTTCTGCAAACTAAATTAGGGACAACTGCATTTAGATGCTGAAAAATGTGCATGAGGTTTATCACTATTTTCTTATTTAATGTATAAAGTTGACAACACAAAACCTGAATATGTTTTACTTTTTGAGGAGTTTTTGATCCCGGTTATTTATAATTTCATCCCACGGATTAAGGAGGATTTGAAACTTTGCATGGTGGAAATACGATATAACTGAGTTGAAACCAACGGTTCTTTTCAGAACCACCCCAACTCATTAGAGATAGTCATTACATGGTGTTACCGCAAACCTTTCTATATCACACAGATTTTTTTCACTTAACTTTTATAACGGGAATGCGATCTCGTTCCCAACTACCATGGTTTAGAAAGCTTGTGTGAAACAGGCTATTGTAATTTAAAGTTAGGGTCATAGATTAGTACTTTTTTGTGTACAGACCACATTTTTAAGAAAGATACAACAAAAGTCACATGTGAAAGTTTCAGCTGACTGCAGTGTCCACTTGTTGAGAAAACAGCAATAAACTGGGTACCAACCACATAAGTAACATTTCCAGGCCTTTAGGAAAGCCTTGTTTAATACCCACTTTTCATACTTACAACAAATAACTTAAATTTGGACAATGAAGTTGAGATTTCTCTACAATGTTTTAATTATTTTTGTAATTAATGAATGATTGCTAGGCACCTTTGAACAGTGTTTCCCAGGTTAAACAAATAGCAAATAAATAAATTCTTAGTTACTATATTGCACCTTTTAAAAATTTACTGCAAACTTGGAATCCCTGTTTCTAAATCAGGCCCTGACCAATTCTAAATCCTGACCAAGAAGCTGATGCAATTACTGAAAATGTCAACACCATTCCTTACACAATCCCCAAAGCTTGGGGATTGTGTTTCAGTGATTCACTCATGTCACTGTCCCATCAGATCATGTGTTTAGATCGTTCAGAGAAATCATGAAGCACTTGTGTTCTTTGCTGTGTCATTTACTCATTAAAAAAATAAATAAATAGACTGTCAGAAATCTGATGCCGTGAAGGACTTGTATGTTTTAATAATACTATAAAACAATTATGTGGTAATGGGGTTAAAACTAAATGTTCATGTTTATCATCGATGCAAAAATCTAGCCTCTAGCCATCAGGCTAGCTCAGTGGTTCAGTGGCTCAGTGGTAAGACATCTGCTCTAGCAATGCAAGGGTTGTTGGTTCAAATCCCATCTAAGTAATTTGCCTGTGGATTTTTTTTCTTCACAGAACTTGAAAAAGTACCGAGTATACAGTGCTTAATAAACATCGGTGTAAGGGCAAACACAAATTATAAATGCCTTTTGACATCTGGTTTGACAATTGGATAAATTATCCAAACCTCTATTGTTCCATCTAATCATTTTTAACGAGCTGGATTATGCATTACATCATCGAACAATGATGTAAGATTTCACAGTAACAATTCATGACAGCGACAAACAAAAGGAAGTCAGCAATTAGCAGAGTTTGGCGCCCCAGCAGCGACATGCACTTCCATTCCATTAATGTTATCACATCGTCAAGGACTTTTCATTGTCGTGAAGTTTGTTTACACCAAAAGTTCCCTTGATGGAAATGAACTTTCAGGATTTTTAGAAAAAAAAAAAAAATCCACTAGAGTACAGGTCTCTATTGCATTTCAGCATAACATAGTGCGTCAAACATTTTCTGCTCAGCAAAAATAAACAGGATACCAGTAATTGGTACATGTTGAATGCTATTTTGGTTGGTAACCTTGAGTTCTGGTAAGCATTTTGTGCTTAAGCAGCTCCATAGAGGCGTTAAGCGCAAACAGTAGCTAAGTAAAACACAGTTGTGCTTAATACAATAATATGGTTATCAGCCAAAATATCCAAAGTACAATAAGTGGCTGGTGTGTTGCCTTTTCTTCTCTAGCTTAGCAGAATATTTTTCAGCAATGTTTTCTGTTTAAGCAGATACATAAAATTGTGCCCTGTTCTCAGATCTCTCTCTCTCTCTCTTCACAAGAACAAATGTTTTTTTCTCTGAAATTTGCTGAATTTCTAGTAGTAGGTTTGCTCCTGAAAATCTAGAAAGTAGTAAATCTTTAAGTGTTTGGAAAAACACAAGACCGCACTACATATTCCATTGGAAAATTACTGGCTTATGCTACGTGGATGGCATGTGATGGTCCGATGGGTTTCTTGAGCCCTGGATGTTAAACAGTTGTTTTGGGAAAAGTGCATTTGTTCTCACGCAAGGAGTTTCTTTGATTTAGTGCTGCGATGAAGATATAGAAAAGACATTACCACTTTTAAAAAAAATGTGAATGAGTCATGAACTGCCACGTTTCAGGTCTGATAGGATACCTCTGGGCGTGATCCTTGGCTAGACAGTGTGAAGCGGTTTCAACAACTCCGTCAAGTGCCCCCACAAAAAACCAGGATGCAGAGCCACCTCCAAGGAAGTAGAACCCAAAGAAATACCCAGGGACTTTAACCCCTAGCCACCCAATGTTCCGTTAAATGTGTGCCACAATTCTCCAGGGAACAATGAACACTCAGTATGTAATACCCAGGGGTATCCCAGACTAATACCCAACTCCCAGGGGATACTTGAGTAAGTCTACGAGGGTTAAAGGGGAAGGTTTTAATGTCAAATTCAGTTTGTGATGTACTCATTCTTTAGTCATAGAGTCCTCATGATAGCAAGGCTGGAATTACATGCAGGCCTTGGAGACCATGGCCTCTGTTCAGATCCACCTTCAGTCTTTATTAACTAAGTAAAAGCATTACACAGGGGAAATGGCATAGCCCCTCCCCACCACAAACACAAACAAATGAACAACAAAATGTACCGTAGTTCTTAAATTGTACACTTGAAGAGTTTTTCAAAAATATCAGCAAAAAATTTATTGCATGATCTTCAAAACAGAAGAAGCTCAATTTTTGAATTTAAAGTTTCCCCCAAAACAAAGTGCAGTAATTATTAAGTAATTAAACTGATTTTTCTTTCATCATGGCTTCTGGCTGCAACAGCCGAAAAAAGATATTGACAAATAAGAACATAAGGGCGAGAGAGCTCAGTAGGTAGAGCACTTGCACGTTCATCCGGAGGTCTCAGGTTTAAGTCACGATCTAGTCAGTTGGTCTATGTGTAACTCACAAAAAGTAAATTTGATATTATTACATATTGTCAGTGGGGATTTCAAAAAGCCCAATTTTTTTATCAGAGGAAATAATAACAAGTTTATAACCTATTTATTTGACAGACATCACAGACCCTTCACACAGCAGGTCGCCAATAAAAGCATTCCACTAAAATTCCTCAAATCTAAAATATATTGTACAGAGAAAAACATCAACATTTCAATCCAATTCAAAATACAATGTTACACCTCATAATCATTAGACTTGACTCAAGTCTCAGATCGCGGTTATTCTTCTGCATCTCAGCCACGAAAACGCCCCAACATTATTAGCTATCACGAAGAAAGATCACAAGAGGGCGCTGTTTGTAGCGGCTATCAGAACGACTAAAAAGCCACGATCGAAGAGTTGGAACCAAGTCTACATAATCATAGAATACCATCGAGCGCTTATCAAAACTATGCACTTTGGTCTCACTCCAAGACCACAGGAAAGATCTTTGCATCAGCTTTGCAACAAGATTGACAGATTCTGACTTGTTCTGTCAGTGGTTGCCCAAGCCAAGAGGATGTGGTGTGCAAAATGATGATGATAATTCATTTTATCGCGTAAGCGATAAAATTATTTACACTCTGCATATTGCTCCCTGTTGGTGTTAGCTCACATGAGTCATGGCGAGACTTGTGTTCCAGTCTAGGTTTTTTCCCTATGGCTTGCATTTTCACGATGGCATATCATGTGTGTGGTATTATGAATGGTAATGTTGGGTATTCAGCAACCAATGGGAGCGTGGCTTACATAAGTTTGTGTTGGTTTGGTTTACATGCTTGACCAATTAGGATTGGTCTTGCAATTGAGTGGCTGAAAGTTTGGCGGGAGCATAATTATTGTTTGTCACAGCTTAATTTTGGAGTAAGTTCATTTGTGTTTGGTTGGACGTGGTGTCCATATTTGTTTTGGGGACGAAGGTAGTCCTCAAAATTTATGTTGTAATGTATTGGTTGATGTGTGTCTGTTTAGCCGGTTTGCCCTGTGTTTGGTGTCCGGCTCATAACCTACTACTAATCTACTTAGGGGAACATTTCACAATTTGGTGCGTGAATAAATTCGGCTTTTAAGCTGTGGCCTAAATCAAACTACTTTTGTTATTGTTTAAAGTCTGTAATGTGTCTGAGTATAATGGTTTATTTACTATTTGAAAATACATAAAAGACAATTCAATTGAGAAACAATAACATCTTCTTGAAATTATATGAAGAAAAAACACCCCAGAATAAGTTGTCCCATACCTTACTTGGTCTGTACTTTGAACCAAACATAACGTTCTTTTTAATTAATGTGCGATGTATAAATTGCTATCTTGTTATGTGTTAGTTCCATGTGCAAGTCTGGTTTTTATTTCGAGTGATTTTATGTACAGTATTCTTAATTTGTAAACCTTGTAGTCATTTAGCCTAATAAACCAGAAATAAAATATAACCACAATAATAATAAAAATGTGTTTCCTAGATTTTGTGGCTATTTTTCTAAAATAATTATTATTATTATTATTTTTTTTATTTTAATTGTTTAGTTTTGTTTGTATCTCTGCACATGATGGGGACCCTTGGGAGACCAGTGGTTATCATTGAATGGGCCACCCAGCTGAAATAAACAAATAGATAACTAAATAGTATAAATAATGAGTAAAAAGGGTGTATGGGGACAAACTGCATCAAGGCAATATCAAAAAATCAGAAATATTTTCACAAATTTAAATCACATCTAATTCAGACTCCAGGCCAAAAACATATTCTGGTTTCCAATGAGAAGAATTTGGACAATTTCTGACTAATCATTACCAAACCCCCCTCCTTGCCTTCCCACCAAGAAAATATGGATACAATTTCATCCACAGTGGACTATTTTTACATGGGCTGAAATTCCTGTGGTCTAACCAGATTGCTTTTCCTGTTTTCTCGGCACAACAACAATCCCTATAAGCACCTGTAAATAGGACAATGGGTGTTTTTAACCTACCAGCGCACTTTAATAATTATTCATCAAGTACGCTGAATAAAAATCACAGGTATCAGGAAAAGACCTGCGACCACAATCTTCTGGTTTTTAGTTGAGCAAACATTACACAAGTCGGCCTGGTGTGGTTTGAGTGTGATGTTTGGCTTTGTAATTGCAAACCACACACCAAAGGCATGTACTTTTGAAAACGCTTTAAAACTCCTTTGAAATTTTGTACTATTTGTTTTGTAATAAATAAATAATCATGTCACACACCAGAAGCAGGAGTTCGCACTTTTAAAAACAGATATGGCTTTGCACTCTAAAAAACAGATGTGAAACTTTGTAATTCCCAGCTCCCCCCCCCCCTAAAAAAGAGGAAAACACTGCGGAAACTGCCTTGCACATTTCAGTTTTTAATGGCTCTATAACAAACAAATAAGAGGATATTGGCTGATCAGCTGAGATGTTGCGTGCTTGTTAAATTGGGGCAAACAGTGTTATGGAACACGAATTGTTCTGGAACTAGGATTGTTCGGACCGGGAAAACAGGAAATAGGAAGAAACATTCACTGGAAGAGGGACACACGAAAAAAGAGGACACCTGTACGTCGTCCTTTGAGGCAGGGATTGTGACCGAGTTGGGAGTGGTGGTGGGTTAGGAAGGGGGATAGGTATGGTGCAGTGGACAGAGGAGGGGTGAGGTAGTGATCATGGGTTACTAAATGGGGGGGGGGGGGGCGGGGGGGGGGGGGGTAGGCAGGAAAGGCTATTACTGAGTTTGAAGAGGTTGGTTGGAGAGGGTAAGGCAGGAGGTAGGGATCATGGGCTACTGAGTGTGGGTAGGAGCATAGAGGTCCTTCCTCTATGGTAGGAGCTAGGGTAAAGCCATGGATAGTTACTATCTTGGTTGTGGTGGGTAGGTCGGGTGGTAAGGCTGGGATAGTTGGTTTGTGTCACTGAAATGCTGAGTTTCAGGCAAAGCTATCAAGAAAGATCCAATAAAAGTCAAATGAGAATGTTTCAGCTGCCCGAGAACGCAGCAAGGAACTGCCATTGAGTGACCTTATTTTTCACAAGAAGGCAAAATCCATCCCATTTAGCAAGGTGAGAGTGGGTACCAACCACATCTCTAACCACCACATTCACGAAGAGAAACCAGCCCTCAGAAAATGTGACAAATTATTCCTTTATCATGTTCAAATATTTGGGGGTTAAACATTATCCATTACTTCAAAGGGAATTCTATCAACAAACATTGTATACTATCAACAGCTGCGATACTTCTCACCAAGGAAGTCTTTATGGTAATTTTGAAAAGTGACCAACTCATGACCCTAGACAGAAAGATTAAGTGGAGGAAAAAAAATCATCAATCTCAAGTAGATGTCTCAACAACTTGACTACCAGACAAGATTATCTCGGAATCGTCTTACGCACAACATCGTCTGCCCTGTCAACGAGAACTTGGTCAAGTGCACTTTTTTCCTCTCAAATCAAACAAACAAGCCTTTCAAAGTTTATAAAAGGCAACCAACTACGTAGATCGGAGAGTCCAGGGATTGGGAAATTCCCATTCCAACCCTGACTCATATCCTGACCATATGCTTCAATCCAGGACCCCATTGTTTCCAAGCGCTAAGGAGAGACAGGTGCCCCACAACTGACCTTGCGTGACGACACTAAATAGTTTTTTTTTTTTTTTTTTTTCTGGGGGACAATGGTTTATTTACAACATTTCACAAAGTCGTACATCAGATCATCAAAACAAACATACAGTAATAGTGAAAGCATGACACAGCTTTTTTAAGAATTAACACTTAGAACATTAATCTTGGAACAGAACAGAATAGTAATCCCATTTATGATAGAAACTAGCCAACTTACAAGTGGAAATAAATTTGTCCATCGCATAATAATTTTTGAGTATGGTCTGTTTTTAGACATTTTCATTTTGTAGATATGAAAACGGCAAATTAATAAAATACTAAATCACTAAATAGTCTTGCCATACAACGAAATTGTTTATAACTCTAACCGCCTCGGAACCTTCTGCATGTTTTTGTCGGACCACTGAGAAAGGACCAACAGACTGAAGACGCACAGTTAACTGTTCATGGCTTTACATGGGATCAAGACCCAATTTCATAGAGGTGATTGAGCACAAAAAAGTAGCTAAGCACAACAAAGTTATGCTTACCAGAATAAGGTTACCAGCCACAATACCATCTCGCTTGTATGGTCTGTGGCTGGTATTTTGCTTAATTCTGCTAAGCAGAAATTGTTTTAAAGCAGGATTTTTGCAGCTCTATTTAATACCACAATTAGAACCCAATAGTTTGGCTGCTGAGTTTGGTGTTGGATTTTGTTTAGAGTGTGAAGGACAATTCTTAAAACCACCAAAAGGGAGCTACACTCCTTTAAAGACACTGTACACCTTTGGTAATTGTCAAAGACCAGTCTTCTTAATAATTGGTGTATCTCAACATTTGCACAAAATAACAAACATGTGAAAATTTGGACTCAATTGGTCGTCGAAGTTGTGAGATAATAAAGGAAGAAAAAACACCCTTGTCACACGAAGTTGTGTGCTCAGATGCTCAAAATCTAATTCTGAGGTCTCAAAATCAAATTCAAATATTAAAGTGGAAAATTACTTCTTTCTCGAAAACTGTGTTACTTCAGAGGGAGCCGCTTCTCACAATGTTTTATACTATCAACAGCTCTCCAATGCTTGTTACCAAGTAAGTTTTGACCAATAGTGTCCAGTGCCTTTAAACAACCTTTTGTTAATTGTACCTTCTCCTTTTTTTTATTATTAATCTTTCCCACTCAATAATGATGAACTTTTCGGTTGATCTTATTATTTTGTGTTTCCAACCTGTGGTAATTAAACTAACCCAGCAACATGGTCTATTTTCTATACCATCCGCCCTGGTAATAGTTAAAAACCAGGACAGTTCCGTTCAGAACTGGGAAGTCTCCCGAACCTCTGATTATCTACTCCACGGCAGTAGAATAAAGCAAGACAGTTCTCTAAGAACAAACTCTACCTGGCAAGTAGATACACACATGGTGCTACCGCAAACCAATTATACATGATCTTGGTTGGTAAGCATTTTGCATAAGCTAATTCTGTTTTCTAACAACAAAAATTAAATATGGTACACTGTACACAGAAGGATGATAAAAAAAATATTTCTACAGAAAATAAAGTTGGTGAAGCTTTCTAATGCTAACATGTCCTTTTACATAAACTGTGGCACACCACACCAATAAAAAGCCGTTATTGATGTTTACATAACCAAAATTACCAAAAGGAAGCTCCAACTGTTCTGTGGTAACACAAGTTTGTCATTTTCTATTTTCAACTTCAAAATGTTTTTTAATTGCTGTGGTAACAAAAGAAGGTAAGCACAATTGCATATTTATGAGGTAACAAAATACATAGTGTGGTTAGTGCACATCCTAAATGTCATTTGGAATAATAATTAAAAGGGTTCAGACTTCATGTGAATTCGGAAGAGTGATTGATGTGATTGTTCCGTCTTCAGGAAACACAAATGGACAGTACACAGAGTGATGTCAAAGTTTTACCAAATTTGCATTTCTAAATGCACATTATGAGCTTTTATAGTTTTAAATTAGTTCTCATATTTTTTAAACTGTAAGCCATGTTTTAAGAATTTCCATGATGTTCTTTAATATTGTCTGTTTCCTAAATTGTGGCATCATGTAACTGACCAGATAGTAATTTAGTTTACTTTTTTTGAAATCCATCAGGGGTGCTACTTTTTTGTTTCTCTCCTATGTGGATGTGTCTATATGTTTTCCTTTTTGCTCTTACCTGCGAAGTTAATAAATGAATGAAATTAAGTTGTATGGACTCAAACCCAGTCTTGGTATCTATACCGGGCCTTCAACCCAATTGGTTGGGGTACCGGCTGTTTCCAGGTCTCGATTTTTGAAGAGTCAGTCTTTCTCTTGGAGAAAATGTTCTGGGGTCTTGTGTTGTGACCTTCCGAGACCTTAACTTATTTTTAAAGCTTATTATAGTTATCAACTTCACTGCCAAGGAGGAATTTTTTTAAATTAAAAATAAACGCATAGGATAGATTTTGTTCTTGTTTTTTAAGAGGCAATGTATTCTAATCTTCTCACAAAAAGGGGATGGTTGTACAGTATACAAATAATTCATTTTCAAAAAAAAACACAAAAAAAACTTCGTTTTAGAAAACATTATTTGCTTTTTTATGAAAAATGTTGCATCTTCATTTATATTTTAACCGAAGCAGAAAATAAATAAACTAACAAACAGACTGGCAGAAATCTTAGTATTGTATTTTATTTTATTGTATCTTATTCATATTAACATGATTACTTTTGCCAAGTTTTAAATTACATGAGAAATTTAAATTGTAAAACCATTCTTTAAGGTTAAAGTGAAATAAAAAAGGGCCTTCATGGTCAACTTTAGTTTGGTGAAAAAAAAAGAGTCCGTATCCATGAACTGCAGACAAAAAATACCAGTCTCTAACCTCACATTGAAATGATGTAAAATGCCACTGTTAAAAATAAATACCCTTCAAAGACAATTCTGTCAAAATCCAAAAGCATTTGATGCATCACATTTTAAGTACATTTGTCTACAAAGAATTTTCAGTTCATTCCTGAATTTTGATGCCATTCAATCAAAATAGCAGTGAATCTGTCCTTTAAACTGGCCCAAAAATCCCACTTTGGAATGTACAAACCTGTTTGTTTTTGCTGTTCAATCACGTAAATTTTCAAATTTTGCCCAGAAAGAGTATTACAAAAAATGACATTTTACATAATTTTACTGTGAGGTTGAAGCATTTTTTGCCCACATCACAAAACTTACTTTTACCTCGGGAGTCCCTCTTTAAAAGATGGCAAGGGTGTCACACTCTTAGAATTTAGTAACTTTTTGAAAACAAGAGCTTAACTTGTCGACATGTGATCCTGAATTCAGGGAAACTTCCTAACTCCCGACAATTCAAGGCCCTGCAGTGATGGTTGTAACGGCCCTGTGGTACATTGTAAGCACATGCTGACAAGGTTATGCTAATTTTATAATCTAATTTCATGCTGACATTTTTCCCAAGAAAACGAGAGGTTTTGTTAAAATTTGTCACCAATCTTTTCATCTTGCTAACTTGTCCAGGTATTACCTGGCTGAAATTAACCTTATTTTGTTGGCTCAAAGGAACGTTACAGAATTGGTAAGAAAACAAAATCGTGAAAATCACAGATTTACATCAAACTTGCACGGTCTAATGATGATGATAGTAGAAAACATCCCTTGAAATACTTCTGCCTGAAATGCCATATTTGATGTGAAATGAATAATTTAACTTTGCATTTGGAGTTTATCGTTCAGTGAGCGTTTTATTACTTTTTTGTTAGCATTAATGTCATGCAAAATGTGTAATCGGTTTTTCACTATTTTCTCGTGACCCAGATGGGCAATCGATCTCAAACTTCTACAGGTTTGTCAGTTTATGTAGATGGTGGATTACATAAAGTGCTTACACTGCCCGCAACTGCTTTGTTAGCAAAACCAAATCTGTAATGTTCCTTTAATTGATGAAGTTTTATAATTTGATATCATCTACTAATGACGACTTCATTCTGCCCCCTTCTAACCAAATCACAGACCAGAGTTGATTGACACCCCTCTAGAAATAATGGTCTGGTCCAGCTTAGGATATCATGGCCCTCACTGCAATGGTTTTAAAAGATAGATGAACTGGCCTCCTATAATTTCTCTTTAATTGTGATGCCCAATGACAAAATCAGTCTCTTCTAAAAAATTAGTGACGGCATTGAAATTTCAAACAACCGAATAATTATTCTTGGTACCAATGGGATGTGACATCCAAGCCTTGCAGTGCATCGTATCGCTACACCTCGTCGCTAACCCATGGAAGGGTAAAAACTTAAAAACAACGCTGATTGGCTGCTCTGCGAACATGCTTGTCAACAACTTCTGAGCATTTGTAGGGCGCTGAGTTCGCATGTATAAAAACAAAATTATTTTGATGTAATCTACTTCAAATGAACAATGTTTTTACATAACTACCTTAAACTGCATTATATACAGTAGACATGTCACATGAACAAAAACGAATGAAAGGGGACCCGTTGCTCTTATAACTTGATCCTTTTTTTGAAGGGGTTGGGGGGGGGGGGGGGTTGGGCTCTGACAATTTTGATCAGCATGCTCAGAGTGGATCAATCACAGGACTAATTCGAACATCCAATGGGTTTGAATCCCTCACAGGTGATTTGCCTATGGATTTTGTTCACAGAACTCGGGGAAAGTATAGTTCATAGTTCAAAGTACTGAGTATACAGTGCTTCACACATCGGTGTAAGGGTTCAAAGCAAATTATATTCTCCATTCTACTAATCCATTTAGATGAGCAAAACAAACTTTTTAAGTTTTGACAGGAAGTGCCTGGTTTCGGCACGGTGCCTCACAAATGACCAAAACTTAAGTCCTGAACTTTAGGTCAATGCCTTTAAGTTGACTTCACTAAAAAAGTGTTGGTACAGAGGATGACCCATCCATAGACAACAAAGCAACGAAATCATCTGATATTTCCTCATCCTTGTTATCTCTCTTATCAAAGCCGACCTTCTCCGTCTCGTGACAACACGCAGCGGCACAAGCATTGTTGTGGTTTCATCTTAAGAACTGCCTTGACGATTCCAGCGGAAGAGTTCCACTTTTGAACTCAAGCCAAAATAATTTGCAGATTTTGAGATTGACAGTTTTTTTGTTCTGTGTCTGTGTCGCCTAACACAGGGTCCTGTGACGGAGGATCTAGGAATCCAAGAAAAGAGGATATGACAATATTTTCCATGCAAAGAGAGATCCTGGTGTTATAGTTCCAAAGAATAATGGGCTGGTCGTAGGAATTTCTTCTCGTGTAGATAGTTGGCGCCGTACAAGATCTTGAATAAAAATAAAAAACAACACTTGAAGATGTGATGATCTGTATCCATGTCTTGCATCACAAATGCCTATGGTGGGCTATTTCATGCAGATCTGAATTTTGTAGTTATGTGCAATCCTTGTATTTCTTTTTCCCTCAATGTTTTTATTGTATGGTTGTAGACTCTTGCAAATATTGAACAGTATTGTATGTTTTTTTATTGGTCTGCCTGAACAGACTTTTATGTGTTTTTTTTTAAAGCCGTCAAGGGATTGACCCCTCAAGCACAATGTCGATTATGTTCTACATTTTACAACACCCCCCTCCCCCATCACTGACCAGTGCCTTTTCTCATTTCTGTACACATATCCTACGTTAGATATTGCAGAAATAAACAAACTTTTCAGGACTGGCAAACAAAAACATGTTCCTGTTGTATTAAAACCCCACAACACATTTTGAGGAGGAGCACACTGATCTTTTTTTATCTACAAACAAACTTATTCTAACAGTTCCTAAAACAAGCACACCCTATGGCGATCATGCCTTTACAGTTTCTGCTCCCAAACTCTTGAACTATTTTACCATTAAATATTCGAGCGACAGAATCTTTTGACATTTTCAAAAAAAGCATGCGTAAAAGACATTTGCTCGTTAATATCACGTTTATCCATTTGGTTTTTTTTGTTCGCGTGAAAATCTGTGTTTATTGTGCTCTTAGTGACATCCCCTGTATACTTTGATAATCTTAGTATTTCTCTTTTCCAGCATTTCAGAATGTTTTGTCGTTGATGATAGATGGCACGATACAATTTTTGTATTATCATCATTACTTATAGGGATTGTAAACACACATTATGTCAAAATGTCAGAACCAATCGCACAAAAGAAATATCCCGAATTTCAAGTTTCAAGAGCATAAAAGAATTCAGGCTCTTCGTAGCCGAAATCCTAAAAGATGCATTTTGACCTTAAGTTAGGGGTCCTATAGTACAGTTCAATGATGAGTTTTATAAACCCACAAAAATAAATGCGCACGCACCAGCTACCTAAAAATGATTCGAGTGCGAGTACAGTTTAAAATAAACCATGCCTGATATATGGCAGACGGTGCGCCCCCAAATTGTTCCCATACTTTAACACACACATTTCCTCTCGTACAAAAGTCCCCCCCCCCCCAATAAAAGTCACAATAGAAAAGGATGGTACACCATGCCACATACTAAGCAGAAATAAGTTTAAACTCGACAACCAAACTATTGAACTGGTAATACAAAAAGCCTGTGTTCGTCACGGGACCATTCCTACTGAAGGACCAGTCAGTGTCAACCAAAGATCAGGGTACAATTTCATAAAGCCCGAAAGCCTAAAAACTTGCTAAGCATAGAAAAACCTTACTTAACAGAAACTGGTTACCAGCCAAAATTGTATGTTTCACATTGTTGCAACTGGTGCCACATTCATTTTTTTACTAAGCAAAGAAAACTGCTAAGCAGTATTTTCTGCTTAACAGCTTTATGAAAATGTTCCCTGGGTGCAAATGCCTTCTCAAAGGGACGTCAGAGAGAGAGAGTGCATTTGTTCAACGATTCGTTACCTCTGACAGACAGGCTTGATACTTCACGGAGGCAATAAAGCCCATTGTCTCCATGCCCCCTGGGCATTGGCTTGGTGCCCTTGAAATGCTCTCGTAGAAATGTACTACTTCTTTTACCAAGGAGAAAATGCCTTGGTGCCATTGCCCTTTCAAAAACGAAGCACACAGGCCTGCTTCTCTGAGATGTTAACAAAAATAGAAGTAGATTGTAGAAATGATGATCTGACTTACATGTTTGATCACCTGGATGCTTTTATGGCTCTCTTCTGGCTGGCCTTTCTTGATCTTTGTTGAGCGGCCTTCACGTCTCTGACTGCCTTTTGATGTCTTTTCTTGTACTCCTGTTGTGGGACATGGAGAGAATATGAAGAAACATAAAACAGTTATCAGTAAAAAATAAATGAGAAAATAAAACATCAGGGGCCGATTTCACGAAACATTACGCAACTGCGCAAGTCCACTTGCGCAGCGTTTATGACGTAAGTTGCTTCATAAACGTTGCGCAAGTGGACTTACGCAGTTGCATAAAGTTTCGCGAAATCGGCGGCTGGTCATCAACTATTTTCCGCTTTAAAAGGTCCTTTAGGTTGTTTTACAGTTTGCAAACAGTGAAAATACTCAAAACAATATGTCAAATTCTGAAAACGCAAATCCCAAAGACAAAGTTCACATCCCAAGCACAAAGCACAAGGAAGAATAATTGTTAAAGGAACACGATGCCTTGGATTGGTCGAGTTGGTCTTTGAAAAGCGTTGTTAACCTTTTGTTATAAAATGTAACCGTTGGTTATAAAATGCATATGATTAGAAAGATGTTGTTAAAGTAAAGTATAATGATCCACACAAATATGCCTCGAAATTGTGTGGTTTTCCTTTTACCTCGTCGACTAACACTGTCGGCCATTTATGGGAGTCAAATTGTTGACTCCATAAATGGCTGACCGTGTTAGTTCGCACAGTAAAAGGAAAGCCATGCAATTTCGAAGCAAATTTGTGTGGATCATTATATTCTACTTTTAAAACATCTTTCTAATCATATGCATTTTATAACCAACGGTTACAAATGCTTTTTATAGACCAACTTTTTTATAGACCAGCTTTTTATAGACCAACGTGTTCCTTTAACAAGGACACGAGAGACAGGACCATGGACAGGACCCTTGAGTTGGCAAACAAGTGATGGGTAATTATTGAAATACTCACCCCTTGCAGATCAGTTTTTTGCTGCTCAAACCATTTGTTTAAGGCTTCGTTGCTCAGCGTGCGACAGAACAGCTGTGGTCCAGCTATGAAAGAAACAAACCGGAAAATCAAAATTTTAAGACAATGTGAATGTACTAAAAGCAGCAAGCCAACATGTCATATGACATTATACAAATAATGTATCTATGTGAGTCGTTGTCACAACATAAAATGACATGGTGAAATCTGGCAAAAACAAAAATGGAAAAGCCGGATTTCAAACTTTGGCAGGGGATACGACAACAATTTAAAGGCACTGAACACGTTTGGTAATTGTCAAAGACCAGTCTTCTCACTTGATGTATCTCAACATATGCATAACATAACATAACCTGTGAAAATTTGAGCTCAATTGGTCGTTGAAGTTGCGAGAGCATAATGGAAGAAAAAAACGCCCTTGTTGCATAAAAAGTTGTGTGCTTTCAGATGCTTGATTTCGAGACTTCAAAATATAATTCTCAGGTCTCCAGATACAATTCAAACATTTTAGTGATAAGTTACTTCTTTCTAAAAACTACGTTACTTCAGAGGGAACTGTTTCTCACAATGTTACTCGTTATCAAGTAAGGTTTTATGCTTATAATTATTTTTAATAATTCCCAAGAGTGTCCAGTGCCTTTAATAACAGTTAAATTTTAATCAGATATGAGGAATATCTTGGGGGTTATAACCCCAAACACCAATGTGTGTAAAGCACTTTACACTAATCTTACTTTTCAATCTGGCGTCATCATCGAGAAAGAAGAATGTGTGGCTGACGGGTTTAGGTGGGTCACTCGGAGCGTCCCCTTCAGCGCCTTGTTTCTCCTCCACCTCCTCCTCCTCGACTTCTTCTTCATCAGACTCTTCATCACTGCTGTCTAGAGCCAACTGCCTCTTGCCTTGTTTGGTCGCGGCCAGGATGTCCCGCTGAAGAGAACTGATACCCGTTACATCCTCTTCTTCCTCTGCAAGAAGTTATGAAAATAAATATCTGATTCGGCAATAACTTTATGGCGCCATAGTGATAAGCTTGGTTTTATACTTCGTGGCAAAGAGCATGCAGAATGAATTTTCTTGATCTGATTGGACTTTTTCGGGGGTAAACTTACTTCTTTTTTTAAGCAAGTCGCCAGACACACAAGGCCTGAAGGCAACTAAGTGAACTACGACATGCATGTACATGTTGTGGTCATGGTGGTATACTCAATTTGACTGCATTAAATTTATTACTTGTATTTGCAGTACTTCTCTTCCACCATTGTCATATATTTTGACAGAAACGATTAGAGGCCATCACTGGCAAAGTGCCCTCATATGTTTATATTTTTAGTCAGTCGGTTTGTTTTACCATGGTCTCTGTTTTACCTACATCAAATCATCTTCCAAGTGCGAACACTGGTCAGATTTACCCACTTGAAAGTAACTTTTGGTCATGGTTCAATAATAATCCAGTGAGAACCCGGTTATACCAACACCCTGACTTTGCTGTGACATTCCCATGTCTCTCACACCCACTTACCAATCTCAGTCTCTCCAAAGAAACTGAAAGGCTGACTTTCCACTGCCTCTTTTCCGATGTCCAACTTGGCGACTTCAAAGTATTTCTCCCTCCCAACTTCAGGTGCTACTTCATCCCTTGCTTTAGTTCTGGAGAGACAATTTAACTATCAAGTTAAAGGCAGTGGACAATACTGGTAATTATTCAAAATAATTATTAGCATAAAACCTCACTTGGTAACGAGTAATGGGGAGAGGTTGATAGTGTAAAACATTGTGAGAAATGGCTCCCTCTGAAGTAATGTAGTTTTTGAGAATGAAGCAATTTTCCATAAATTTGATTTCGAGACCTCACAACTAGATTTTGAAATCCCGAAATCAAGCATCTGAAAGCACACAACTTTGTGGGACAAGGTTTTTTTTATTTCAATATTATCTTGCAACTTCAACGACCAATTGAGCTCAAATTTTCACAACTTTGTTATTTTAAGCCCATGTTGAGATATACACCAAGTGAGAAGACTGGTCTTTGACAACTACCAATACGCCTCTCTTAATATTTATGCATGACGTCATAATTCGTACCCAAACTGAGCCTATGGGCGCACGTTCCCCATCACATGCCGTGGCTGCGCCCATCGCCTCGTTTTGAGTAAGCATTGTGACGTACCTCATGCATAAATATTCAGAGAGGCGTATGGTGTCCAGTGCCTTTAAACAAAAACAAAAGGAGCAAAAATGTGTCGTGAGTTTAGAGCACAGGACTCAAAATCTGACTGGATCTACTATGTCGAGTGATAAACGCTTACTTTTTCTGTTTCACTGGCTCCTCATTATGAATCTCAAACTGGGCGTGGTCATCTCTGGACGGGTCATAACGCATTTGACTTGGATCTCTGCAGAAAAAAAAATTGTTGGGTTCCACATTAGTAAAAAAAAAAAAAAAAGGGACAGCATTAGTAAATATTTTTGTATTGAATTGAAATGATGAAAATTTAAAACAAAAATTATCTCAGAATGTAAAATTAATAAGAGCTATCCAGTCCTTATGTTGGCGATCTCCCTATTTTGCCTTGATCTTTGTTCGGGACTCCGTATCATGAAAGTCTACTTTTATTTACGGTGATGTATGATTATTGCCAATTGGGAGGGCACAAAATACCAGATATTAATGGACCTAAAATGGACCTTTGCGGTAGTCCATGCTCCAAATCAAATGGATCTGAGCAGCTGTTTTGAATGAAAACCCTGACCTTGTCTGTCAGAGAGATACAAGTTGTGATACAAGTACTATACAAAAAAGAAACTGTTGCTAACGGTGTTCCAACGATTTGTCCTGTGGATGGGCTTGGACAAATTTGGGGGAATCCAGGAGTGAAGTGATTAATGGAAGACACACTCACTTGAAGTTTGATGTTGTCTTGTGCTTCAAGCTGTTCATGGCTTGACTTCCTACAATGCCTTGTAAGATGGCGAGGGATCTTTGTTTCTCCTCCTGCTGATCTTCATCATCTTCATTCAGAGCACCTTGCATAAACAAGACAAGACTGTTAAAGACACTGGACACTATTGGTAATTACTCAATATAGTTGTTAGTATAAAAATATACTTGATAACGAGCAATGGAGAGCTGTTGACATTAAAAAACATTGTGAGAAACAGCTCCCTCTGAAGTAACGTAGTTTTTTAGAAAGAGGTAAATTCTCACCAAAATAATAAAAGACTGCAGCTTAATCCTTTTATTATCCATCTGAAAGCACACAAAGTGATGCAACAAGGTTTTTTTGTCTACGATACTTTCTTAAATTCTTACCCAAGTCCTCTTCATCGTCCTCCATGAAATTCACTCCCATCTTAAAGCGACTGTCTGTGCCAAAACGATCTTGGAGTTTCATTAACTGTTGCGTGAGAATAAAAAGAGGACCAGTTTGTGTAAGTCTATAACGGAGTAAGATTAGGGGGTAAACAAAGGTTGGGGGATGGTCTCTATGTAGGCTCAGAGTAAGTTATTGAATATATATTTCTGAACTGCTTCAAGTTTGCACTCCATCAAGGAATCTTCGATCAAGTTCCACGCTTCTCCTCATTGAACCCAAGTCTCGACACTCATGGGGTCACAGGTCTTTTTTTTCAGCTGCGCCACTCATCTGGAACTCTCTACCACTTAATCTTAGATCTTGTCTTTGTACCACAAAATTCAAATCTCTTCTCAAAACTTATCTTATGTCACAGGTTTTTCAAGGACTAATTTTGTTGTGTCTGGTTTTTTTCTTTCTTTTTCTTTTTTCTTTTTTGGTTTTACTGCGCCTTGAACACCCAGCAGGGTGGATATGTGCGCATTACAAGTCTTATTGTTATTATTATTAAGTGTAAAAACAGTGTAGGGTTTGGGAATAATGTAGGAGGCCTGGTATTAAAGGGGCACCAAGGCCAAGACCAGGGGTGGATTTCACAAAGAGTTAGGACTAGTCCTAACTTGGGACTAGCCCAACTTGGGACTAGTCGTAGGAGATATTAAAAACGTATGGGTAGTCCTAAGTTAGGACAAGTTACTCGTCCTAAGTCGGGATAAAGCTAGTCTTAACTCTTTGTGAAATCCACCCCTGGCAACAGAGGCCATCTCTTTTGACTGGTCATGCCCTGGTGTTGTTAACCACCAGCTTCCTCCACAACTCATCAACACAGTTTAATGTACTCAGTGTTTCCGCCAAAACTCACTAGTAGATTGAACAGATGGATTGCAAATGCTGTCATTCACCAACATCTTTGATATAAAACAATGGAACCATTGAACCGCGTGTATGAGCTGCTCACATCTTTAAGCCAAAGATAGCCTTTCATGCGTGCTTAATGTATACAAAAGGCGGCCAATGTCAGCGGTCTCTTCCCACCAAGCAAAGTTCCAACTCTTACTAAATCCTCCATATTACCTTTTTGAAAAGACAGTGCACTCACAAACTTTTGACACACCTCAAACAAAAAAATCTTCAGATTCCAAGTTCTAGCCGTACCCAAAATTATCTTACCTTTTCTCCAGCTTTACCAAGAAACTGTGGTTTGATCTTGAAGCGTTCCTCATCAGCCTCCTCATCAATCTCCATCTCTTCTTCATCATCGCTGTCAAACAATCCAGATAACTTCTTGGTCTCCGTCTGTTCTCATCATGAAATAAAAAGAGAGCTTAAACCAGGAGTTTCTCTTAACTTTTTTTCTTCACTCGCCTGCCGGACAAGTCGACCAAAATTTTGGGCCGCCCGCAAGTTTTTCCCTAAGCCCACATGTAATAATGCACTCAATTTGAAGTGTCAAAATAAAACAAAAACAGTGTCCTTCCGAAATTTGCATTTTGGGATTATATTAACCCCTAACTTCCGACCTTTACAATACTTTCTTCATTAATATTAATTTTTATGGATTCATAAACTGAAAATCAATAGGCCTATGGAACTTCTTTTTGCAATGAAAAATTTGCTCAGCAGACCAGTAAAAATGGTGTTGACTCGCCCAGCCCTGATTTTACTCGCATTTGGCGACTGGGTGACTGCTAATTCCGAACACTGTTGAACCCTCAAAAACAGACAATTATTTTCAATGCAGTTGACCAACCGTTTGAAACCAATCAACTGACAGGTTGCATGTGATGGCATATCTGTGCACAAAACTAAATGTGCATACTGTGTAGATGAATTCACCACATTTTATGATATAGCGAGCTGGCATATTTTATCTTTTATTCTTAAATACCAGGGACAGCTTATCCATTGTGATTGGTTGAGAGGAGGTATGGCTATGTTTAAACCTGCAATGTAAACACTGTGAAGAGTGTTTAAACATGGCCCGAGGAAATTGTATCTGACAGTAATTTTTCTTAGGTTTACATTTCTTTGGAATAAAAACTGATATCTTATTCGCAGTGAAATGATTCTCAAAATGCTTCATACCAATGAAAGCTGCTGTACAAGTGAGTGTTTATTGCCATGTCAAAGACCAGTCTTCTCACTTGGTGTATCTCAACATATGCATAACATATCAAACCTCTAAAAATAATGAAAGAAAAAACACCCTTGTCACACAAAATTGTGTGCTTTCAGATGCTTAATTTAGAGACCTCAAAATCTACCTCTGAGGTCTCAAAATCAAATTTGTGGAAAATTACTTCTTTCTTGAAAACTACATTACTTCAGAGGGAGCCGTTTCTTTCAATGTTTTATACTATCAACAGCTCTCCATTACTCGTTACTAAGTAAGGTTTTATGCTAATAATTATTTTTGAGTACTTGCCAATACTGTCTACTGCCTTTAAGAGTGATAACGAAACACATAAACCTTCGCTGTAAATACATACCTTGACGGCATTGCCAGCTTTTACATCCTTGAGACTCTCTCCTTCCTCATCAGAGTCGAACCTCATATGCCGACCAGAACCTGTATCTTTCCTTGAATCCTACAAAATGTAAATGGGCAATGTCATCAAATCCATCTACTTCAATAATAATAATAATATACATGTAGAACACTGTGTATAGTGCCGGTATCCGCCTAAAGAAGGCGCTCATGGCGCTTGAGGAGAGAAAGACAAATTAGGACTGAGGATTGTAAGAGGTTTGAACAGGTGAGATTTTAAGTTATTCTTGAATGTTGTGATGGATGGAGATGATTCGACAGTATAAGGGGGGAGCTAGTTCACCTCCCGGGCTAAATCCTTAAATCCTTCCATCTTTAAACGACAGCTCAAGACTCATCTCTTCAATCCTGGAGTTTGATTCTTTGCAAAACGATGCCCTTAAATGGCATTCTTGTCAAGATACTGTGCGTTTTGTAAAGTGTTAAAGTGCAACATTGCGGTACCCCCTGCCAAAACATAGGATTCGAACTGCCTCTGGCTACTGGGCAACCTCGGTAGTCTAGTTGGTAAGACACTGCTCTAGAATTGCAAGGGTCGTGGGTTCGAATCCCACCAGAGTAACATGGCTGTGATATTTTTTCACAGAACTCGGGAAAGTACTGAGTATATAGTGCTAACACACATCGGTGTATGGGTAAAAAAACAAAATTAATATTCTTTATCCCCGATGCAAATTTAACATCTCTTATATTGTAAAGTGTTGTTTGAATTTGGGCTAAAATTCCACAAGAATGCAGGGCTTGTTGCTCGAAGTTTTTAACAAACCAGAATTAATCTTACAAGACCAGAATCTAACTGAGAAAGTACTTTCTTTGAACAAGAACCAAGAGAAGATTTGTCTTAGTTGCTTCAAATTGATACACTTACCACAGCCTTAAGAGCTTCTTGGATGGCAGTTTTCTGATGCAAGACGGCTGCTTGTCGCTTCTTTACAGACTCCAGCCGAATTTTGTCCGAAAGTGCACGTTTACCACCTTTAATCTTAACTGAGCCAGGCTTACTAATTTTTCCCGCTTTCTGAGGAACATCTATTGAATCACTGGAATCACTGGAATCATTAGAATCATCACTGTCTTCTTCATCTCCCTTCATTTTGTTCTTTGGGTTCTTATTTAAGATTCCAGTGTTATCTTTCAAGGAAATTATTTTCTCTTTATGAGGACTTTTTTTTAAATCCTCTGTGATCACAGCAGCACTGGATTTGTCATCTTCATCACTATCATCATCCTGATCTTGATCATCCCCAAGTCGGTGATCCTCTTTGATTTCAATGTCTTTACTTGCATCACTCTCATCGTCCTCATCATCATCTTCATCACTATCGTCAGAGTCACTTTCACTTCCCTCTGCCTCGTCATCCTCATCAGAGTCTTCAACTTCTTCATCTCCTCCAAGATCACCTCTTTTGATCTTCTCGATATCTTTGACATCTTCCTTGGCATCAATCTCACCGTCCTCCTCATCGTCATCTTCATCGGAATCTTCAACTTCATCTTCCCCTCCAAAGTGATCTTCTTTTAAGTTTTTGGTGAATTCAAAATCTTCTTCAGAATTACTTTCCTCTTCCTCCGAATCCTCATCACTGGTATCATTTTCGCTTTCCTCATCTTCTTCAAGATTGTGTTTGTCAATCTTTCCCTCATCCTTAGCATCGCTTTCATCCTCATCATCATCTTTGTCTCCTTCTCCGTTTGCAGCACTCTCATTAATCCCCATATTGTCTTCCTCATTAAAACTCTCTTCCAGAATGGCATCAGTGTCGCCACTAGTTCTTTGGCCATAAGATGAAACTCCTTCATGCATCTTTAAGGATGAAACATCAGCACTAGCCAATCCTAATCCCGGATCAGGATTCTCCACCTTGTTTTCCAAGTAATTCTCTTGTCGGATATTATACTCGCCGTCGGACAAAATCAGAGACACTCTCTCCTTGTGATAGTAGTCGTCCGCCCAGTTGGATAAAACTTGTTTCCCTGCTCTGTCCGGCTTCCTTGTGATGTTACAAATCTCATCAGTGTCCGCTGATCCACAGGACTCATTATCCGATTCCAACTGGCACTGTTTAAGTACTTCTCCGACCTCAGCAACATCCTCCCGTTGTTCCTTCTTAGACTGGGCAATATTTGCTTCCGTGTCGGTTTCATTTGCAGTGATAGGCCACAATTTGACGAACTCTTTTTTGTTCTCTTTACGCTTCACCTTAACAACTTCAAAGCTGTTCTGTTCTTCCGCGTGACTAGTCGCTCCACCAATTTGTCTCTGAAATTGCTGGGGTTGAGATTTCTCATTTATTTTCTGTCCCGTCAACACTGACTGAAGTTGTGTCTTACTTTTCTTCTTCTGGCCACAGTCGGGAAACTCCCCCATTCTCTTGCGGTCCATGGCAGATTTTTCCTCCGGCAAATGCCACGTTAGTTTCGTCACAGATGACTCGCTCATGAGTTGGTCATTTTGAGGATTCTCTTTGAACTTCCGGAGGTAATGTCCGTATTTGGAGGGGTCATAGGTCATATGAGATCTCTTGTCTCTGCGTCGCATGTGCATGATGGGAAGAACCCGCCCAAACTTGCCGACAATCCAGCTCTGTGGACATGCAAAATAAATGTAAAATAAGGCAATCATAAATCAGGTCTATACTGTACAATATATTCTGTCAAATTTAAATAAAGTCTTGTAAAATGAAATATTACGACCTCAGACCAAATTGCCTCAAGATCAAAAAGTTGAAGCGAGCTTTACAAACTGACCACCCATGTCACCCAAACAAACACTGTAAGAACTACTAAACCTACATCTTCCCCTGGTATAGGAGTTCCAGGAACAGCTGCCTTCAGGATAAAGTTCTCCACCCCAGCTTTATTCAGATTCTCCTCCAGCTTAGCCATTGCTTCTTCTTGTTCTTTCATCTTCAAGGTCTTCCTCACAACAGGCTTTTCATCGTCTTCGTTTTCCAGATGTGCTTTCCTCTCGGCTTCTAACCTAAAATTGAAAAGAAAGGAATTGGTCAAGGAGGAAAATGTTGCAGAATGTTGTTGGTGCAAAATGTTGTATACCTCCTAAAATAGATTTTACAGTACGCGGGAGTTTAAAATTGTAAAGACGTAGTATCTTGCTTAAAAAAGCTTGAATGTTTAAACAAAATATGTGCACGCCAAAGGTATAACATTTGGCATTTAGAATACATGTATCTGTGCAAGACACAAGGTTTTTTGCAAAATACAAGATATAAACTTTGTTGTAGTGACACAAAATACATTTATCTTTGGGGTGAACAAAGAAACACTTTCTAAGCGGCATTGAGATGAAAAAGTGCTTTCCCTTTTCAGATAAACCGTTCATTCAAAGGCACTGGACACTATTGGAAATGACTCAAAATAATTGTTAGCAAAAAAAACTTAATTTGTAATGAGTAATAGAGAGCTGTTGATAGTATAAAACATTGTGAGAAATGGCTCCCTCTTAAGTAGCGTAGTTTTTGAGAAAGAAGTAAACTCCACTTAAATACTTGAATTTGATTTCGAGACCTCAGAAATAGATTTTGAGGTCTCGAAATTCAAGCATCTGAAAGCACACAGCTTGTGCGACAAGGGTGCTTTTTCTTCCATTATTCTCTCGCAACTTCGTTGACTAAATTTACACAGATTTGTTGTTTTATACACATGTTGAGATACACTAAGTAAGAAGAATTGTCTTTGACATTTACCAAAAGTGACCAGAGCCTTTAAAAATCTTGCTTCCCAATTTTTATCATAAACTGGGTGTGACCCTGGCTATAATGGCAGTATTCTGTCAACAGTTATTAACAATCACACAGTGCAATCTCCATGAATGTAAGACTGAATGCTTCCTTCAATTGAGCTTTGTACAAATAGTGCCAGCAGGAAGTCCAGGATCTGTGGTTCTTTTTGTCAACATGTGACACAGGTTATATGGTAGTGATGGGCCCAGTGGATTTGTTAATACTTACTTGGTTAAAAAGCTGTCTTTGGCCACTTGTACCCTCATAGCATGACCTTTCCATTTCGCATTGTTATATGTGGACACGCCTAAAAAAAGAAAGAACAAATAATATAAAAAATATGTAGACATCCCACAATGTAATTAAATAACAACAACTCAATATCTTGTGATAGTCTGTAAACCAACAAAACAAATGTTACAATGGCTCACAACGCAACACAAAATGATTTTTTTATTCTTTTTTATAATAAGCCAAGAAATTCGGTGGATTACCAACACAAGTCTGGGGAATGTGGACCTACATTGAACCCCTCTTTTTTTGTCTCCTAATTTCTGAACTAATCATGTACACTTACATTTTTTGAAGTTTGCCTGCGTTATATCGATATCCATGTGCGCAAAGACATTTGCAACTGTTCCTGTGGAGTCAGAACAAATACACAACAATCGGTAATAACACTGTAAAAGTAAACAGTTCAAATGATGTATCATACAAAATGCTATATAAGGAAATGTTATGTTTATAACTTTAGTTGTAAAGTTGAACCACTTCGGGTCAGTATTGAGACAACTTCTCCGTGCCTACCGGCGGTAATATTTTCTGGAACTATTTGGAGCTTCCGGACTAACTATTGTTCATTGAAAATACTATTGCTATGGTGAAACAAAGGAAAGGCAACAAAGGTTCTCATCATAGGCAGCAACATTTTATGTTTTATTGTGAGAAAACATGAATAGTGATTGCCGATAATCTGCCATGGTGAAAAGCTCAATCATTTTATCTTTAAAAACCCTCAAACACACTAGCACCACAGAATTCCCCCAAAACCAGACCTTTTAGGCTAGTATGGGATGCATGGGTTTCTTTGGTTGGTACTGCTGGTGTGGAAACCCTATGGCTTGTGTACCATGGACTTCAGCAGGCCCCCCGGCGGTTTACTTTTTAAAAGAGCATGGGCACAAAAGGAATTTTGGAAAGGGCAGGGCACCAAGGCGTTTTCTCCTAGGTGCAGGGCTACCTCTGTGAGGAAATTGTCAAGAACTATGGTAGTAAACTTGCAGGTTCAACCATGGATAAAACTCCTTTTCGCTTCTGAGAAGAACCGGTGTGGTCTTGACATTTTAAACAGTATACTCTACTGCTCCTCATCTGAAGACGAGCATAGCACACTGTTTAATACGTCAAGACCACACATTGATCTTCCCAAGGCCAACACTCCTCCGGATAGTAAAAGGGATTTAATACCTTGAGCGTCCCTCTTGAGACTGATGTCAACAGATGAGACAGAACCAAATTTGCCGAAGCGTTGCCGAAGATCAGGCGTTGTGACATCCTCGTGCAACCCACCGACAAAGAGTCTCAATCTGCTCAGTTTGGCAGCATCTTTGGCCTGGTCGGCCTCAGGCATGGTGGGCTACTGTGATGTAAACCTACAATGAACATGGAATGGTTGTTTACTAAGCCCTCAATAAAGGAAATTTTAGAAACTTTAAATCAATACATGTTGTTCAACAGAAGTAAAATAAATCATACTCATCAAACTCAAAGCCAGAGCACATCCTTTTTTTCTTACATCGTTCCTATTTTTAAGGAGTAAAGCTGTTATACTGGCTAGCAAAAATGATGAATACTGGTAAATTATATCGGGTTTTCTTTCGATTTGGTTGCATTAGTGTTACACCACTGGTCATCTTGCATAGAATTATAACTTGCTATTTCAATTTATTACCCCTGCAATATAATGACATTTTAATCTGTATACGTCCAGGTAACCTTACACTCAGGCTCAATCTGAACTGAAGACAACAACATCATAAAAGTAAAACGAGGCAAACAGTAACACACAGGCTTAAACGAAAATACCTCTTGTTACAGTTAAAAACACAACTTTATCAAATGATTGAAAGTGATACTAAAGACACAATGACTCTTCCATTTCGAGAACGGTTTATGAAATGTTCAAACGTTGCTTAATATGTGCATTCAAAAGTTGTCGTCCGCAGTCCACAGTTGTAGTTAGTTGTCTGCATTAGTGCGAGCCCTGCAGACCAGGGCCCAAGTTTATGGCTCTGCTTACAGCAGAATTGACGCTTCCTGCTTACGTGCAAGCACCGAATTTCAGCGCTAGCCTTATAACTTCGCGTAGAATGCCTAGTAATGCGGAGTTCGCACTCACAGAAGCCAAAATTCACTGCCAACCCATGAAATACGCTTGACTTGTCTTAAAGAACAGAATTCCTTGATTCCATAAGCGTTGATTCTATGCTTACGCCATTACGGTAAGCAGAGCCATGAAATTGGACCTTGCTGTGATGTATAATAATGCTAGTAGGGCCTATAGACTTGTACTGCACACATATTCACCTACTACTCCTAGAACTATGACTATGAGGTTTGTTCGGCTATCGTCTCCGCGAACCTACTTAGTAATAGGTTGACATATCTCGCAACACAAACGGAGGGGTTTTGGCATTTCGATACGAGGTAAAATCTTTCTTTTTTTAAACCAAATCTCACCAAAATTGGGCTCTACTTGTTCTTTGAACTCTCATTGACCTAGGACGTGGACCAAAAAATCCACTCCACAATCTCTAAATTTTTAAAAAATTAAATTCTTTAATTGACGGTAAGATACGAATTGAGTGGATTTTGTGTACCACGTCATCAGAGATGCCAAGTCCAGAGGCCAGCTATGCGTGAGATTTTTCAAAGCTCACCCCCCTGGAAAAAAATTAAATTTTTAGAAGGCCTTTTCGAAATCGCCGCCCAACTTCTTTTTTTTTTTTTTATGTTTTAAAAAAAAATTCAGAAATTTAATTGTGGACAAAAAAGTGTTCCAAAATGCATCAAAAACCTCTTCAGAATAATCAAAACTCACATGAGGTATAGGAGATGCTGCTGGTTAATGTGGAGGTATGATTGTGTCAGATTATTTCCCCATAAAAATAAAAATAAATCGACTTAAAACGATGTCCAAAATCCTCCGCTCATACTAACACAAACTTGTGCACAATAAGCGTGTTGCGCTCTGTCGAATTTTGGCTGAACCTGTGTGGAGAGCAAAAACGTGCGCAATCTTCAAATTTGAGCTCTGTTTGTACGGCAGCTTAATAAGTGGATGATTCTGATAAACTGCGTGCAATCTGAAGATTGTGCAAGCTTTGTAGATTGCGTTTTTTGTACACACGACGAGCGCGATTTGGCAATGCATTGTCGTTATTTGTTATTTTTGTCCCGGTCTGGCCCCAATGCGTGAGAAAATGGTGAGCGTGAGACAGAGCCCAAATGCGTGAGCCTCACGCCTAATGCGTGAGACTTGGTAGGTCTGCGTCCTAGGTCAATGAGAGTGCAAATCAATTTTGGCGAAATTTGATAAATAAAAAAAGACTGAGAGATTTTACCTAATAATCATTTCGAAATGTCAAAGGCAAAGCCCCCCCCCCCATCCCCCGTTTGTGTTGCGAGACATGTCAACCTATAGTATAGTTCGCGGAGACAACAGCCGAACGACCTCATAAATCATAGTTATATAAGAGTAATACTCACCCTGCTTGGTGTTCAAGGCTATGAGGATTCTGTACGTCTATTGCCGAGTTGACTAGCTCATGGAGCAATGACTAGCTCCACTTGAATTTGAAAGTTGAAATTGAAGTTGAATGGCCAAGTTTATTTGTGCTAAAAAGTAAACTCAATAAATTAAATTAAAAGACATTAAAATCATTTACATGCAATGATCATGCATCACATGGGGAAGTAGAAATTTTGTTAAAAAGGATTCAGTTCAGACTTTGGGCTTGGTCGAGTAGACCCACTAAAATGCGAAGAGTAACTTGGCAACTTACCTTATATTAGGAAATAACCAATTACTGGACAAGTACAATCCAACAAGCAAGAGCCTTACGAAAAATGCCATGTGCACTTTCCTCTGCTTTCGTGATACGGCTCTGCTTTCGTGTTTGTTCTAGCGCCCTCATGCGGCCTGTGATACCGGTTACCTTCGAGATAGACGAGAGGACTGGAGGAAGTTTAAACCATTGGAAAAAAAAATACAACATTGAAATTTTGACAACATTTAGTGCTCGCCTCTATGTGGTTAGTTTAATTTGGCAAGGGGATCATTTGTTTTAATTTTGTACTTAAGGGCAGCACGATCATTTGTGGTGTTAAAAATGGACTTTCTTAAGGCTGAAATTGCGAGAAAGAGGAAACAGCTCGAGCAGAGTAAAGTCGTTCCAGCGGTAAGAATCGTTATGGTATTTTGTGTTGCATCTGTTTCGTGAAAAATAGTCTCCACTTGCTTGTGAAAATGCATCTGTCTGATCTGGTCTGCACTTTTAATTTACAATATGATTGCTTGATAGGTTAGATTAATGTGCTATAGCCCCAGTATCTTGTGCGCTGTGGTTCGTGTACGTGGTTCCCAGACACTTGTGTACACAAAAGCACGGATCAGGTATTTTTTCGGAAAATTTTCCGTATGGGGTATGGCACCTCCACTTTTTCATTCGATATGAAATAATAAAGTATCAAATTTACCTCAATGAGATATCCTTTTTTGTAAAAATTAGTGAAAAGGTGGTGGCGCCATACGGAATGTTATCCATTTTTTCTTTCCAGGACGAACGTGTGCAGATAATTCTCCACGTTTGTCCTGGGAAAAAATACGCACATGGTGATGGTCAGGGACAATCGGCATTGGTAATATAGTGGTAAAAAGGAGTAGTTGGGGACTGAATTACGGTAAGAATTTATCATCCCGAACTCATATATAGCACCCTCGCTGCAGAATGCTTTCCAAGTTCCCTTAATAATGGACGAAAAACAATTCAGATTTTCTCCTTTAATTAACTGACTTGACAGTATTTGTAAAAAATAAGTGTTAGTGAGACTTCAACAATCGAGCCTGAGGAAGTTTTTATTTTTTTTATTTTAATGATCTATGTGCCCTTCTTTTCTAGGAATCTGGACAGAAATTCTTTAAGCGTGGCGAGTTAATGGCAAAACAGGAAGAGCAGTACTGGAAAAAACATCAAAAGGTTTGTCACATCATCATTAGAATTAATATTTCAATTCATTCAAGTTGGTATATTCTAGAGGTTAAACTTGCATTGTGGATTAAGAATGTTATATAAGCCAGAAACCGGCTAGATACATCACTTTTAGTTGAGATTTAAAAGTTCCACCGACCCGGGGCACTATTAGGATTGAGTTTTCAGTCCCTACTTAACTGCGTGGGTTTTCTCTGGAATAATTATTTGGGGTTTTCCTCCCACATCTAAAATTGACATTTCTTTTATTGTCTTCCTCTTCTCGTACGGAATCAATCAAAATCAATCAGTTGGATATTCTTTTCTTGTAAAATTTGGTACACCACCAGATTGAAAGTTTGGTTGATTTTGACGGAGTTGGACTTTAGGACCACATCCTGGTTGTTTTTCAAACCACCTAGGGAGTTAGGGGGGTTAAGAAACTAGATGTTTATATATGCAGTGGTAACAAATAGACCCCTGTAAGAACCCAGTGTTAGTAAAGGAGGCACAGGTTTATAATATTATTTAATACTCTACTACATTGTTTTCCCATCGGTTCTTAGGTTGAGGAAACCCCATCTACCGAAACGAGGGAGGAGAAACGAAGGAGGAATGAGTCTACAGATTTGATGGATCCAAACCTGATGACACTATCCAGACAAGAGGTTGGTTGAAACATGGAATATTTGATTAGAATTAAGGCCCGGTCACAAAGGCCCGATAACGAGATCGAAAACGATAACGATAAAAATGCACGCCCTCAATTGGTTGAAATGCTCTACGCAGTATACGCCCACGCTCATTCAACCAATCGAGGGCGTGCATTTTTATCGTTTTCATTTTTATTCTCGTTATCGGGGCCTGTGTGACCGGGCCTTTAAAGGGTTTGGGTACTTTTTGTACGACACAAAACACAATGTCCACAGATTAACATTAAACTTTTTACAGTTTGAAGATACTGATGATGGAAAGGTTTCTCTTAAAATATTACTTGCTGATGTGCTGTAGTTTTTGAGAAATGAGTTAAAGAATGTCAGGAAAACAATTGTTGCTCAGGAGATGAAAATTATTATTGACATGACTCTCCTGAAAACAGTGCTCCCGTGCGATTTTCAAAAACATTACGACTATTGAAGCTGAAACTTCTACGGGTTAATTATACTCCATACATCTTCATTCACAGTGAGTAGGGATTCATGACCTGGCTGTAAAAAGCAGCGTCCCAATTAGATTAAAAGGAAGGAATTCCTTTGGTAATCACTCTTAAAAATTTGCTTGGTTTGAAGTACTGCAGCTTTCGATAATACAAAACCTGCTTATGTGGTTATGGAAAAAGATATCAGTATTTATCCCACAAAGTTTGAATCGTCAGAATGTGCATTCCAATTACGGATTATTCTTCCTGCTTGGACTTAACCGCTCCAGTTTGTTGGTAACAATACCTCTCACTTTCTTCGCCGATTTGTTCTATGGGTTGTCCATTTTTTGTAGAATCTGGGAAATTTTACCATGATTTATAACAAAGCTTTTATTTTATTTTTTGTCTAGGTTATCAAAAGGTTACGAGAAAGGCAAGAGCCAATCCGAGTGTTTGGTGAGACTGACACAGAGACGTTCTTTAGACTCCGGCGCATCGAGATGCTGGCACCTGAGATCAATAAGGTCGGAGGTCAAATTATATTCACATGTTTTACGTCAATGTTTTGCCCGACGTGTGACAAAGCACTGTATGACTGCGTGGTTTTCCGTCCTGTAAACCCACAAAGCCTTGTAAATTCTATAGCAGATGCTTTAAATGCACACGTTGCCTTGGATTGGGCGCTTTTGGCTACAAAAGGCTATGAAACAAGTTTGGTTTGAGAGATAATTTAAAAATCATTTAATGATTCACACAAATATCCCTCTCGAAATTGTGTAGTTTTCTTTTTACTCTGTGAACTAACATGGTCTGCAATTTTGTGGAGTCAAAATTTTGGTTCTTCATAATTCCATTGGAAGATGATTGAATCACAAAACTTAGTTTGACCTTGGAGTCCCTCTTTAAAGGTTTGTACAAAATAATTATAAGTTGATTTGTTGTTTTTGTATCAGGGTCTTCGTAATGACTTCAAGGAGGCCATGGACAAAGTGGACCAACAGTACCTGGAGGAGATGGTCAAACTCCAGGGGGAGGACGTGCCAAACAGAGCCTACGACATCAAGTTTGAGGACGATGGGTCAACCATCGACGACATCATCGAGATGTCCTCTGGAATGGGTCAGGGAGATGATGAACTGGACAATAAAGTCATCGTTCGATACATCAAGGTGTTTGTCTTGTTTATTTTGTTGTTTGTTTGTTTGTTTGTTTGTTTGTTTGTTTGGATGGTCTTCCCACAAAGGGAATCTTGACAAACTCCCTAAAAAGATGCCAAGCTAGCAACAGCCAATTTCTCTCTTACAAACATTAGTTTGATGTCTGTGACTATGAATTACAACAATACTTATTCTAGTCAATGGGAAATCAGCAGTTTATAGCCTCTGGACTCGAACCCACTACTTGTGATTGCATGTCCTGCAGTCTAACCACTTGACCAAGGTGACCAATGTAATGAGACTGATACTTCACAAGGCAGTGTGCCACCAAGAGTGTGCAAAGGCAGGACTGCGTTGGACTGCGTTGTCCTAAAAGTAATCATTTTTGGCAACTAGACTTGATAATCCTCCGAGGTTAATATTTTTCTGTTTTCTACTGCAGTTTCTGCTCAAGATGTGGGCACAAGAGCTCAACCGAAGAGAGGAGCACATCAAGCGTAGCAACAAAGGCAAACTGGAGAGCGCCACCTACAGTCAGACAAAAGCGTACCTCCAACCACTTCTCAGAAAGCTCAACAAACAGGTCAGTTTTATTCACTCAATCTCCTCCTTGGGCCTTTCTGACCTGGTTTCCTCGATGGCACAGATTAAAAAACTTAGCTTCAAAATCGTCTGCGTGCTTGTTTTCATAAAGACACTGGAAACTATTAGTAACTGTCAAAATCCAGTCTTCTCACTTGCTGTATCTCAACATATGCATAAAATAACAAACCTGTGAAAATTTGAGCTTGATGGGTCGTCGGAGTTGCTAGATAACTATGAAGAAAAAAAAACACCCTTGTCACACGAAGTTGGATGCGTTTAGATGGTTGATTTCGAGACCTCAAGTTCTAAACTTGACGTCTTGCAATTAAATTCGTGGAAAGTTCTTTCTTTTCTCGAAAACTATGTCACTTCAGCGGGAGCCGTTTCTCACAATCTTTTATACTATCAACCTCTCCCCGTTACCAAGTGAGGTTTTCTGCTGATTATTATTTTGAGTAATTACCGATAGTGGCTACTGCCTTTAATCTTTGTTTTATTTTTATTTTTTGCAGACGTTGCCCCCAGATTTGCTGGACAGTCTGGTAACCATCGTCAAGTACATGCTGGATAGAGATTATGTCAAGGTTAGTAGTGTTTAATTTTTGTATTTTATCTTTTTATCCAACGACCAGCTTTTCTCTGACGCTTTAAAAAAATCCATGATCTAGCATTGGTAGTCATATCAAAAGGATTACCTCTGAAATACCGTCATCTTTGCCAAAATGAAAGCTTTTTTTTCAAGATTATCTGCAGGACTTATGTGGAATGGAAAGCAATAGTCATATTAGACTCCTTTATGACATGTTCCAAAGAATGTACATGTATGTTGGAAGAAAAAAAAATTCAAAGACAATAAATGTGGTACTTTTCTCAATTTTTTTTATAAAAATACTGCAGTATCCCTCTTTTATCACAAATTACTTGTAAAATAACAGAAGTAGGAGCAGATTTCTGCATGAAATCTTTGCAAAAATGGTATCTGGATTTTCCGAATTGATAAAACATTGGAATGGAACACATGGACTAGAAGATTGGAATGAATTTAACAGAATGTACTCTTACAAACTCAAATAACGTGCCAACCCTTCATGACGTGTGTCTTGAAAACTCAAAGAGAATTGGAACCAAAATACTTTTCAAAAAGAATAATGATGTACCCTCTTCTATGATGTGTTTCCTCGATAGGCCATTCACACCACCTCTTGTAATAACTTTCTTTAAAAAATTTGAGACGCACTTTATTTTAAAAAAATATTAATTTTTTTAAAAATATTCTTTACCCCGATTCAACATTTATTATATCTTTGCAATACCGTCTGCCAAAACATAGGATCGGAGCTGCCTCTAGCTACCGGGCCATCTCGGTAGTCTAGTTGGTAAGACACTGCTCTAGAATTGCAAGGGTCGTGGGTTCGAATCCCACCCAAGAGTAATATGCCTGTGATATTTTTATTTCACAGGGTGCAGGGGGAAGTACTGATTGTACAGTGCTAACATACATCGGTGTTTTGGGTAAAAACAAAAAAATAATATAATGTAATTTATTTTGTTGACAGGCAAGTGATACATATCTCCAGATGGCTATTGGCAATGCACCCTGGCCCATCGGTGTGACCATGGTGGGAATCCACGCTCGTACCGGTCGAGAAAAAATCTTCTCCAAGAATGTGGCTCGTATCCTTTGAAATCTGATTGGCTGAACATAAAGATACCAACCATGAATAATTAGTCGAAAGTATAGATTTTTCTAGCAGAAATTAACCTCTGTAGTTTTTGTTATAAAATTTTGTTGAGTTGACCACCCATTTGAAACCATTCAACTGCTGAGGGTGTGTAAGGTGGAGCAACTTTGATAATGATAATAATAATGATAATATCAAAGTCTTATGTAGCGCTACATCTACCAAACAAGGTACTCTAGGCACTGAGTATATACAAACTTTCAGAAGATAGGTTATTGCAGTGGTGAATTGTGAGACCCAATTATGTAGCACCTTATAAGGGTTCACAGAGTATTACTATGCACAGAACTGTGTTACTGTGTGGATGTATTCACTACATGATGTCATATTGCAGGCTGGTAAATTACATATAGCGTTCAAAATCAGTGGATGGTCGTGAATGGTCAGACAGTAAGAGGGTTGAGCTAGGTCAGCACTATAAATGTGTTTTTTCAGACATCATGGGAGAGCAACTATGGCAGTTGGACACTTGGACACTTTCGGAACAGAACAAAAATTAAAAGTTCACATAAAACCTTACAGGGTTTACAGAAGGCAATGTTGAATGACTTCTCTTGAAATATTCCATGACATGCTTTACTTTTTGAGAAAACATTCAAACATATCAATTCTCGATATCGAGAATTACAGATTTATTTTAAACACATTTAATGACACGGCGAAACGTGCATAAACAAGGGTGGGTTTTCCCGTTATTTTCTCCCGACTCCGATGACTAATTGAGCCTAAATTTTCACAGGTTTGTTATTTTATATGTAAGTTGTGATACACGAAGTGTGGGCCTTGGACAATACTGTTTATCAAAAGTGTCCAATGGCTTTAAGTAACTCAGCCGTGTGTATTTTTTAAGTAACGGCATGAATTGTTTGATGTTTTCCTTAATGCAAATAACAACAGATGTGCTGAACGATGAAACACAAAGAAAGTTTATCCAGGTATGCAAACATTTAAAAAATAAATATATAAATAATGGGCTTGACATTATCATGTCGATGCTTGATTTCGAGACCTCAAATTCTAAATCTGAGGTATCAAAATCAAATTAGTGGAAAATTAATTCTTTCTTGAAAAATTTGTCACTTCAGAGGGAGCCGTTTCTCACAATGTTTTATACTACCAACCTCTCCCCATTACTCGTTACCAAGTAAGGTTTTATGCTAATTATTGTTTTGAGTAATACCAATAGTGTCCACTGCCTCTAACCGTCCTATGAAGATTTCTTCTGGGCAGATCTGGTGGTTTTGATGAGGATATTTTCTATGATTTTGATGACATTTTGATCGTTGTTTCTTTCTCAACCTCATTTATTTATCCAGGCTTTAAAGAGACTGATGACTCAGTGTCAGAGACATTTCCCAACTGATCCTTCGAGGAGTGTCGAGTACGTCAAGAGTGACATCATCAAGCATTGAGAAACAGCGCCCTCTACCATTTTCAGGCTGGACATGGATAGACTGGTCTTTACAAACTAAGTGGTGTTATTGCATAGGCATATGCGATGAGGCATAACTACCAGACAGTACTATGGCATACTAGGTCAAAGGTTACATCTGGCAGGAACAGCAGGATCTAAAGGCCGGTGTCTCGCATTATTCATAGACCCTTTACAGATTGGCAGGAAGTGGTGATTATGATGCATTTTAGGGCAGTTTGCGAGTTAGCTTTGCACGTATGCTCTGCATGACGAACATCCCGAACAACGCATCATATCCCAGACTGCATAGGTATTTCCTATTTGTAAAGGGGTCAATGCGCCTCAACAAAGTGACTAGAACTATGAATTAATCCATATCTACCAGTCAACACTGTGTTGTTCTTGTGCATGTAACATCATCGACCAGTGCAGTCTTCTCTGTGATTCACAGTGCGTATAGACCCATTGTATTTGACGTCACACTCTCAAAAAGGAGGCGATCATTGGACAATAGCTGTTCTCTGTGCGTAAAAACAGGCGCATAAACATCGGCGTACCTGTAGCATTTCGCGATATGCAAGGGGGCGCTATTGATTTCTTCTTACACAATAAAGAATGGCCTCCGAACAATGCGTAGTATTTTAGGTGTCGACTCTCTTCTGTGCATGTTTGTATACGATTTTGACATCCAGGAAATAACATCCAGGATAGGTACATGCAAGTACGCTGCACTTCAATTGAATCACAGTGTAACTGTAACTTTAACCGGCGCTTAATGCCATTATACACTTTCGGTACAGAAAAAGAATTAAAAGTTTACAGATTTACAAATAATTTACAGGGTTTACAGAAGGTAATGGTGAAAGACTTATCTTGAAATATTATTCCATGACATGCTTTACTTTTTGAGAAAACATTAAAACAATATCAATTCTCGATAGCGAGAATTACAAATTTATTTTAAACACATGTCATTACACGGCGAAACGTGGGGAAACAAGGGTGGGTTTTACCGTTATTTTCTCCCGACTCCGATGACCGATTTGAGCGTAAATTTTCACAGGTTTGTTATTTTATATATAAGTTGTGGTACACGAAGTGTGGGCCTTGGACAACACTGTTTACCGAAAGTTTCCAATGGCTTTAACACATGATGCAATGTTGACCCAATCACTCCCTTCAAATTGAATAAGATCCACTCCTAAATATGATTTTGGGACGGTTTGCGTTACTGGAGTACAAAGAAATAAGCTTAAAATTTCAGTTTGTTTTGTTTAACTCTTGATATTTATAAATAATGTACATCAATCGGTATACACTTCTTAAAAAGTCTTTTCAATGGTTGGGGGGGGGGGGGGGGGGGGGTTGCGGAATCTCTAAGACTGAGAGCAATAATCATGCCAAGCAAACAGTACAGTTGGAACCAGTCAAAAAACAATGCGCATCACATTGTTTTTTGGGTCTGTACTCCTTTTCTGTGAAGCAGAATTTTTTTAAAGGCAGTGGACACTATTGGTTATTGTCAAAGACCAGTCTTCTCACTTGGTGTATCTCAACATATGCATGAAATAACAAACCTGTGAAAATTTGAGCTCAATTGGTCATCGAAGTTGCGAGATAATGAAAGAAAAAACACCCTTGTCACACGAAGTTGTGTGTGTTTAGATGGTTGATTTCGAGACCTCAAGTTCTAAACTTGAGGTCACAAAATCAAATTCGTGGAAAATTACTTCTTTCTCGAAAACTACTCCACTTCAGGTTTCTCACAATGTTTTATACTACCAACCTCTCCCCATTACTCGTTACCAAGTAAGGTTTCGTGCTAATAATTATTTTGAGTAATTACCAATAGTGTCCACTGCCTTTAAACAAATGTTTGTGCTTTGCCAGTCTTAAATTGTAGACTTTCTTTGATGCTAGGCGGCAGTAGGATTCCCTACTGCATTGTTCTTGGAAATGTACAGACGCTCAAAACTCTGTCATCAATGGATAATTTTATGGTATGTCAACCAAGTGTTCAAAAGTACCCTCAATAGTTCAAGACACTGGACACTATGGTAATTGTCAAAGACCAGTCCCCTTACTTGGTGTATCTCAACATATGCATAAAATAACAAACATGATAAAAATGAAAGAAAAAACACCCTTGTCACACAAAGACCTCAAATTCTAAATCTGAGGTCTCAAAAGAGGGAGCCAGTTCTCAGAATGTTTTATACTATATCAACAGCTCCCCATTACTCGTTACCAAGTAAGGTTTTATGCTAATAATTATTTTGAGTAATTACCAATAGTGTCCACAATCAAATGGTTCCATAAAGCAAAGCCCTTTAGATACACTGAGTTTTGTGAAATCTTGTCTTGGAAATTTGGTCTGATAAAGTCATTTTGTATATTTGTATATAATGTAAAAATAAAAAAAATAAAAAAATTTAGATATTGTAATTGCCCTTGTAATGGTGTTTAACAAATTTAGGTTTTCTGAATAAAAATCTAAATACATCACTGAATTGAGTTCAAAGAATCGTTTGTTTAATTCACTGAATCGTCGCTGGTCCCACAAAAAGTTGGCTATCTGTAAAAAAAATCACACATTTAACAAATATGCTTTGGACGAATTATTAACAATAACAAAATCATTACTAGGTAAGTATTTTCAGCCACATTCAGGAATGTATATTGACAGCTGTGAGGCAACTAACTTGTGTACGCCTATTCCCCAGAGGGGCTTTGAATAACCAGCTGAGTAGGGACCTATTTCCCGAGGCCGAAGTCGAAGGCCAAGGGATAAAGGTCCCTCTTCTGATCACTCACAGGCCCGAGGGGGAATAGACGTACACTAGTTACTGAATTATGCCAGTCAATATGTGTTTAATAACACACCTCGATTGTATTTTTAGAGGTGAACTATTGTAATATGCATTTTTTACGCTGCGCTTAGCGGGCAAAACTTGTTTATTTGTTTTCATGTTGTGACGTATTCGTATAGCATGTAATTTCTCATTCAAATAATTGCAAGAGTAAAATGCATAATGACAATTCTGTACGAATGCAGAAGTTGACCTATAAAATAGTATGCAGACTCAAAAACAGCAGTTTGATGTTCAATGTTGACTTCGGGTCTGATAAGTATCGAAAGATACTTTCTTATTTTGGTATTGATTAAGGTCTCTTTAAAACATTTTCGATACATTAAAAGATCTTAGGCTCAAGCCCTGAGACTTTCAACAGCTAAGGTCCTTCTCACTAAGTCATTTGTTTTTAAGGCCATTATTTTTAGGAGTATTCACTTGCTCTTCCTTTAAATTACAGGTAGCACTTTGAATGAAGGGAACTAGTGAACCGTTTATTTTAAAACTATAAAACTTCTTGCTGTTAAATTTATTTTTCCTTAATCTCAAGTTAGGTCTTAAAGTGTTTCTTCCAAGTGAGACTACTTGGTTGTTTTTCTGTCTCTTTTGCTTCGTCTTAATGTCTCACTGTCTCCAAATGAGCTGCCACTGTCACTGGCATTACTGCCACCATCTTGCTGCTTGCGTTTACGTCGCCTCTTATGCACAACCACAGCCTGTGGACTGTTAGAAATACAAACATTCTGATAAGGTTTTTTTGTGGCAAAATACTAGACTAGATTTCTAAATAATTGAAGTTTTCTGGGGTCTTGGTTTAAGCTATTACAGTATAAAGGACGGGTAGAGCTAACAAAATATTCTTATACAGTGCGTTTAGGGGGGGGTATACACTAAACATTTATTTGTTGATATCTCTACAAATAATCAAACCTCTCAAAATTACATACTATTGGAAATTCTCTTTAAATTCTTACACAAAATTGATAAAGTTTCAAATTCATGCCAATAGTGCAATGCAGGAAACTAGTAGGAACATTCTCTCATAAATAATTAAATTAACACAATAATTATTACTTGTTAACTTGATCGTACCTTTCTGGAATACAGAGTGGATCTTGCATATCTTGCGCAGGATCAGTTCTTGAGCTGAGTCTTTTTTTACTGCAGTTCTGGGAAGAGCAAAATGAAGTCAAGAACATGCTTTTTAAGTTATTACTCTTGTTCCTAATTTACATTTTACAAATGAGCTATTATAAAACCACTGACTGCTCTATTTAGTATTAAGTTTTAAATACATGTAGCGCCTTTTCACTCAAAGCGCTTCAAATTATTACCCCTGGTCACTGGGCCTTAAATCATTCCTTAAACCATCTCAGCTCCCTGGGGAGTAATACGCTACTCGGCTAAATCAATCACAAGACCCATCTCTGCCCTCACAGGTACCCAATTTACCCCTGGGTCGAGAGAAGTAATTATAGTTCAGTCTCTTGCTCAGGAACACAAGTGTCACGACTGGGATTCTAACCCACAGTCTGCTGAACAGAACCAGCAGGGTTTGAATTCGGTGCTCTTATCCGCTTGACCACGACAACCCCACAACAACCACGACACCCAACAACAGTCATGTGTTCTGAAAAACCCCTTGTTATCTACAAGCTGAGGTCACAATTAGATTAGTATTAGGATTAAGTTTAAGATTAGGAAAATACACTTTTAAGGAACAAGGGTGACAGGAGTGTCGTAACCATTAAACCTACCTCTGATGGGGTTCCTAGTTGCTGGGTGGTATCCTCCAGCCCATCCCTTGATGCCAAACTGGGCGAGGACGGAGCGAGGACTTCACCTTCTGATTCCTGAACATCCAACCCAGATAAAGCAGCCAATAAACCTGTAGCAACACCATAAAATACAGGGATTAGTTCACGATAATTCTCCAGGGAGAACAGTTTATTTATAACTGATGGTGCTACCCTAGTTAAAAATAAATATATACGATTAGGCCGAGATGTTAATTCTCTTGCACTAAAATATTATTTGGGCTCATTAATACTAAATTGCTACATGTACCAATTATTAAAAAGTAAAATGGTTAAACAATAATAACTGAACACTTACGTTCCAATATTGAAATGGTTAAGACTTTGAAATGCCAAGTACTTCTTCGTTTTTTAAAAGGTCAGTAATAGTTCATGCCTAGTTGTAATTCTACAAAATAAAATGCAAGTGTTGAAAGATTTAGACAGCCAGATAGGTGTAGGTTACTTCTACTTGGTCAATCCACTGAGTTTTGATCGTTTTCATTTCATCAAGAGCAAAGAACACGCCACTAAAAACTAATCAAAAGCTTGAATGTATTCAAATCGTTTGGGAATTATTAGGATAACAACAAGCCTACCTGGCTTAAGCTTCTGACTCCTCTCTGATAACTCCAGGTCCGATTCTTGGCTGACGCCGTCTTGGATCTCCTGCTCCCGGCTCCTCCCATCCGACACCAACTTCCCCAATCTCTTTCTCTTTTTCTTCCCATCTTTACGTTTCGACACAGATGGTAAACCTAGATCCATGATTCTGACCTTGTTAGTATTATCCTCTTCAATAACAACATCATCTTTATCATTGGTATCCTCCTTCGGATTTAAATCCGAGCAGGGAGCATCCTCCTTGGTGTTTGCCACGTCTTGGGAAGCATCTTGGGGCAATGACGACAGCGTCTCTGTACCCATAGTGTCTGGAGAGGAATCCTGACTGGACTGAGATGCAGATTTCTGACTTTTGGTCTTGGATTTTTTCATCCTCTCCCTCGCCTGAGCAATGAGTTTGCCAAACTGATTCTTATGAGCTGTCACTGGAGGCAGAAGAATAAGAAATTGGAAACGAAAGAAATTTGATATTTTCTTTGTGATTAGCAGGTGATGAATATCCTGCGAAACAGTATACAACTAGGATTCAAATTTTACAATGTGTGTTAAGATGACTGCCAAGAGCATGTGCGTCACGACCATGAATCTTTCTGGAAATAGTTCATATTATATAACACCCAAGCAGATCCTTGCCATTTGATTGGAGGATTGTCCGTCACGTGATAGCAAATAAAAGTACCATTGCACGCTGAGTCACTCGCCGTGCTTTTTCGTTCCATCCGAAAAGTACCATTGCACGCTGGCACGCTGCCAGCGTGCAATGGTACTTTTCGGATGGAACGAAAAAGCTGAGTAAAAACATCACTGCGTGCGCGTGTCTTTGGTAACGCAGCAGGTGTTACTGCAAGAAGGCATAGTAAAATTACTAGCATTCGGCTTCTACAGTTGAAATTGTTTGTTTTGAAAGTTGTTTCTTTCAATCAAAATGACAAAGTTCTACTTGGATGTTATATAAAACAAATAATGAATGTTTTTCATTCGTGCAATGGTGCGAATATGTTCATTCGTTGAAAGCTGGAATGTTCCATTCAACTCGGCTCCGCCTCGTTGAATAGAACATTCCATCTTTCAACTCATGAACATATTCGAACCATTGCACTCATAAACATTCATTATGTGTATACTATCAATAATAATAATAATAATATCAAAGTCTTATATAGTGCACATATCTACTTACTAACAAGGTACTCAAGGCACTTAGTATACACACTTATACAGAAAGATAGGTTATTGCAGTGATTCAAATTTCAAATCACTTTATTATCCACGATGGGAAATTCATTTCGGCCTTTTATACAACAAATTTACAAAATTTACATAAAATTATTATCTACCATAAAACATTAAAAACACTTCAAGCCACAAAAGAGACCCAATTAATAAGCACCTTATAAGGGTTTACAATAATAATAATAATAATAATAATAATAATAATAATAATAATAATATCGAAGTCTTATATAGCGCACGTATCTACCAAACAAGGTACTCAAGGCGCTGAGTATAAATACAAACTTTCAGAAAGATAGGTAATTGCAGTGGTGGGTTCTGAGACCCAATTATGTAGCACTTTTAATATAAGGGTTTACAAAGTGCTACGGCACATAAAGCAGCCACAGCCAGAAACACTGGGGCAAACCCCTTCTTCTTTTTATAAGTGCACTGGGTTCTTTTACATGCATCGCACAGCAAATTGGACCAACGGCTTTACGTCCCATCCGAAGGACGAAACAATGGTTAAGTGTCTTGCTTAAGGACACCAGTGTCACGGCTGGGGATTCGAACCCACAATGGTTGTGATGCTTCTCTTAAAGGAAGTTTTTATCTTCATTAGTTTTTGAAGTATTTAGAAATCTACGACCTTTAAGGTTAAACAGCTATAAAGAATTACTGACAATACATTTCTCAATTGACATTTTTAGCATCCTGTGGAATTTTGGTTGTGAAACGAGAAAAAGAAAAAACAATCAAAAATCTTACTGTATTCTTTTTGAGACGTTTGTAACTCTTCTTCAGTAAGACCATCCTTGATCTTGAGTTTCTGTTAAATGAAACAAGGAAGTAAATTTAAACTTGACATAAACTTCCAACTGCAGTTTGTCAAATTAATTCAAAAATATCGGCACAGAAAAATCTTGGTACTTTGTTTTTCGATTTTCCATTGGCACCGCTGAGAGACCTGAATGAGGCAACTAGCTCAGCCCAAAAGACCGATCCATTAAGCTCCGCCCCATGCGTATTGACCAATCACAACGCAACAAAGGTCCGACAAATAAGGTCCGACATGCGTCTGCGTATCTTGGCGCGCACGACAGAGTTGTGCAGAAAGGCATTGGAGAGCCCCGCGTGTTCTTGCTCAAACGTGCATTGTAGACTGGATCGGTCTTTTTCACGCCTCTGCTTTCTGCGAAAAATCTACAATTATGGCCCATAGAATTATGTGCTTTACTAGGCGCTACCAAGCGCAGAAATCCACACTAAGCAGAGCCATGGAATTGGACCGTGATCAGCTGAAAATTGCAAACCTGAAACTTTAAAGAAATGTATTTTATTAGTTACTAGTTGTAATTTTATCTCTCTGATCATGAAACCAAGGGACATCAAAAGTGACTAGCACCATGACCTGTAGTCCTTAAGATTTGTGAAGATAAGATGATGAAGAAATGTCAGTTTTAGACATTGTCAGTTTTAGACATGGGAGGAAAACACTAAATATGGAAATCCTAGGTAGGCAATGAAAACCCAATCCACATAATAATAAAATATTAAGCCCTTATATAGCGCTCTACTGAGAACAGAGCACTTTACAGGAGACGAGGAGAAAAAGAAAAAACAAATGCACTAGGATGAGTTGGGAAACAGAAATGTCTTCAGGAGGCATTTGAGTATAGGCAACAAGATTGCTTCCCGCAGACCGGCGGAAGTTCATTCCATAGACGCGAGGCAGCCATGGCAAATGACCTATCCCCAGGCTTCCGTATAGTTCTAGGAACAGAAAGCCGTCTCTGGTTTTGGATTCAAACCGAGGCCACAGAGGTAACGGCAGGTAATCTGAGTGCCCTATCATGCTCAAAATAAGAATTTTGAAAATAACACAAACACAACCAGTACTATGAAAAGTGGTTTAAATCTGTTTAGTCTGACTCATTCTAAAAACAGCAAGATATAAGATGGACAATTTCATCACCCAAACAATCTTCCTACCCCACCCTCTGATGGGAACAATACTCACATGTACAAGTACTTCCTTCCGCTCTTTGGGCTGGCTTTTTAATTGTTCAAGGCGCTCAACTTCTTTGGCAATTTCCAACCCTAAAATAGTGTGACAAGGAAGCAATTTTGAATGTCATTAGCATTGAAAACCCTTAGGTTAGAGGCTAACAGTAGCTTTCAATAGTACACAGCATTTTGAGAATTTTGTTTTATTTGAAGTTATGTGGTTATGTATAAGCTTGGGCGATATCACGATATTATCGAATATCGCAATACTAATTTGGAAACGATTTCGATATCGGATCGATTTGGTTTTAATCGAAATATCGATATGTTGCGAAATCGATTAAGTATCGCAATATCGCGATGTATTTCCTAGCTGAGACATCTTGCACCCTATAGGTTTGGAGTAAAACCAGAAGAATAGGTCATTAGATCACCTCTCTTATGCTATGACTGTCTCTTCTACAACTTTCACTGGGAGTTTGAAGACTGAAGATGTCAAATTTAATTGATCGCGATTATATCGAATATCGCGATATATTGTCGGCGATATATCGTGAATAAAATAAATCGATATCGCCCAAGTTTAGTTTTGTAAAAATATATAAGTTTACATGCCCCCAAATTTGAAAAGGACTCACCAGATTTTGGGTTTGATGAATCACACTGTGCGTTATACATCAATATGAACTCATCCAGCCTCTTAACGAGGTCCTGAACATCAAGAACACAAACAACAATTTAATCGCCACAATGGAAACTGACTGAGTAAAACGTGTAAATATTTTTGTTGTTGAACAAAGAAATAATGACACAGGCGGGACTTAAACCCGCAACCTCCGGAAGTTTACCTTGGAAGCGGTATTCAGGAAATCACCTTGTGGGGATACAAATTTATATTTTGAATATCAAGTGTTATACAACAAATCGACCTGGTAAATTTGAAGAAAAAAAAAAAAAAATTAATTGGTTTTGAATCTGCCACCACCAGATTAACATACAGGTGCTCTTGAAAATTGTTTTAAACATCAACATTTTCCAGTTTGGTTGAAGAAATTAAAGTTTTGAATAATTGGACAGTTATTTAAGGTGCAGAGAGGGTTTGAGTAACAAAGGCGTAAGGGAGCCTTGGGTACTCACATAACGCTTTCCTTTTGTTGATAAATTGTTCTCTTTGAGTTTCTTCCGGATGTCTTTTTCGGGCACAAGTTTCCATAGCATCGGCGGGATGGGTTTCCTTTTTGGGGTTCTGAAAAAAAAAAAAAAGAGATAAAGAATGAGTAAGGTTTTAATCAGATTAACGTTGCTAGCTATAAATTAATTAAATCAGCGATGCAAGCCAGCAGTACAGTGTTGACAGGAGTGTCAAGAAAACAAAAATCATGACCTTTTTAGAGATCTTGCCAGGAAGAAATTTTCAAAACTGTGGGTCATCCTTGAACCAAATTTTGTAAGTTTGACCTAAGCATGCTGAATTTGAATGAGGTTCTCATTTGGATGTTTTTTTTCTTGTTGGTTACTGTTTGTCTTTGCTTTTAAAAGCCCTGCTGAGGAACAATCTGGGACACTCTAAATGGTTTATCATTGAATTCCCCCCTACCAGGGGTGATTGGGGAAAAGATGTATGTATAGGTGTGCAAATAAATGTACACAAAAATATAAAATTATCAGAACATTTCCCTTTTTTTCCTAAGGACTGTTTCTATCGGACAATGACTGCATTACAAAACCAAATTAAGCTTTAGAACCCCTCTACATTATTTGTTTTATGGCAAAGGATGATCCATGAAATCAGGGGGAAAAACTGACAAATTACAGGCCTGTAGACAAGGGTAAGACTCCCTCCCTACCTGGTTTTTGGTTGCTCAGTCCGATTCAAGCATGCGTCTAGATGAGTATTAATATACTTGGCAGTGACAGGAACTCCACACACTGGGCACACAGCTACAGAAAGAGAGAGAAACAGGAGAAAAATAAAACAGTTCAAAGGGGGTGTAAAGCCATTGGACACTTTTGGAGCAGAACAAAAATTAAAAGTTCACAGATTTACAAATAACTTACAGAAGGTAATGGTCAAAGACATCTCTTGAAATATTATTCAATGAAATGCTTTACTTTTTGAGAAAACATAAAAAAATGTGAATTCTCGATAATGAGAATTACGGATTTATTTTAAATACAGGTCATGACACGGCGAAACGTGCGGAAACAAGGGTGGGTTTTCCCGTTGTTTTCTCCCAACTCCGATGACCAATTGAGCCTCAATTTTCACAGGTTTGTTATTTTATATATAAGTTGTGATACACGAAGTGTGGACCTTGGACAATACTGTTTACCGAAAGTGTCCAATGGCTTTAAGGCCCGTCACACAGGCCCCGATGACAAGAACGAAAATGAGAACAATAAAAATGCACGCCCTCGATTGGTTGAATAAGCATGGGATAATTCTGCGAAGAGCAATTCAACCAATCGAGGGCGTGCGTTTTTATCATTCTCGTAATCGGGGCCTGTGGGGCCTGAAGTCATTTGAGTGTGGGTTCAAATCCCAGTCATCACTTGTGTCCTTGAGCAAGATGCTTTACTATAATTGGTTATCTTTACCAAGGTTGATTTTGAGTTTGAAAAGCCTTCTGAGCACCATGACAGCCTAGGGCTGTATGCTCCCCAGGAAGGCATGAGATTTGACCAAATGACCAGGAGTCAATTTCACGAAGAACTTAGGACTAGTCCTAACTTAGGACTAGTCCTAACTTAGGATTAGTCCTAGGAGCTATAAAAAACTTAAGGCTAGTCCTAAGTAAGGTAACTCATCCTAACTCGAGATACAAGTAAGATAAGATAAGATAAGATAAGAACTTTATTATCCCACACTCGGGAAATTAAAACTGGCCTTGATTTAACAGTACAGACAAAAACACTGAAAATTGTATAACAGCACACAGACAGATAAAAATATTAATTAAGAATATCAGGTATAAAAATATGTTTCTTGCATGGATTAAAAAGTACGCACAGCAATATTTATATACACACCTGTACAAGGTAAAATGTACACAAGAGAGGTCCCAAGTAGTCCCAACTCTTTGTGAAATTCACCCCTGGGCACTAATGTAAAGCGCATTGGTACCTTACTGTAAAACTTGGAACAGCCTCCCAATTAAACTCAAACAAGCAGATGCTTGTTCTCAATTATGAAACACATCTCAAAACATGTTTTTGGGGGAAACCATAGCTTCGACCTTTTGGTTCTGTTAATCCGCAGGTTGATGATTCTACTCCGCTCTTGTAAATTTTTCTTTGTTCAACCCAAAATTTTTGCTATTTATATGCAATGAGGACCCTTCAGGGCCACCATATCATTTACATACCTTTATCTCGGCTCCCCCCTGGCGTCAATTGACCCGTGGCTGGACTGCTACTCGTAGATGCAACTGACTGCCCCATCTCCTCCGCACTCTCTTCGTCCACCGCACCGGCAAAGTCCCCTCCGGCCAGCGGTGAATCAATCACCTTCCAATTCGGCTGGTTTCCCGGAGTACCTGGTGGTTTCCTCTTCGGGCTTACGTTTTCTTCACTCGATCGGTTCAAGTCGTCCGAGGAGATTGAAGACTTGATTGTTTGTTTGGTGATGGCGGGTGCGAAGATTCGGGAAGATTTCATAGCAGTGAAATGGCTCGTTAGAGTTGTTGATGACTTTGGGGTTGGTTTGTCCTCAAATGCCTTCCATAAAAGAATAAAAAACACAGTCTCAAAACAACAAACCACAGGTGTGGTAGCATAAAAAGCAAAGTGTGGGATTGAAAATATAACGTAACATCCAACCCTAAAATCAGATGATACTGAATGGTCAATAAGTAAGAAAGGGTTAGTAGTGCACTGTATCTCATATTGGAGGCAAGCACAGTTTATCTACCAATCAAAACCACAGTAGGATGATATAAATGGTTACAGAGTAGGAGGGTTAATTTTATTACGAAAATAATTATTTTACCTGATCATCTGATGATACATCTTCATCAGGTGGTTTTGAGTTCTGTTCCTTTTTACACATCTTAAGAATGTAAGGCCTGAATGGGAACAAAACAAAATCCGACATTATTTCTGAAGCGTGTGGATTCTGAAGAAAAACTGGGAACAAATATTCCTTAGTTTAAAGCCAGGTTCATACTTTCTGCGAATGCTTATTGTGATGCGAATTTCATTGCAACGAAATTGCGTCACAAAGGGAAATTTAGCGCGTACCGATTGTTGCGTCACCAAAATTCTCTTCACAACTCGCATTCGCAGGAAGTATGAACCGGGCTGAACCGTCTGATTGTTTAAATGGTATGTAAATGTAGATTTATACAATCAAACAAACCTGTGTGTTTTTTTGTATGCTTGTATTTTGAGGTAAGGGTTGGGTGAGGGTATAGGGCGTGGGGAAGGGCTTGGGTGTGAGGGTAATATTGGATCTGGGGTAAGGGTTGGTGTGGGGTAGGGGATGTGTGTAGGTAAGGGCAACATGACTCAGAGGTCAGAGTAAGGCCGTATCCGAATTGGCGGCTACGGCTACGGCCGGATCGCCGCGTCATCATGCATTGAAGTATAGGACACCCTTAGCAACACCCCTAGCAATGGTCGTAGCCGCAGCCAGAGCCACCAATTCGGACCCGGCCTAAGTGTGTGAGGTTTGGAAACTACTGCAATAAGATCATACGGCTCTGCACGTCCATTTGATTCACAACCATTGTGATAACTGCTACTGTCATTCATTCTGCCTTTAAGTCATGATTCAAACTAACCATAGGCCCTTTTCCAAACCACAGCTTCAGCTTTGGATTCGGCTTGAGGCTCTGTTAAGCCCTGAGCGTGTATACATAAAGCACGCACATTGTCAAATCAACCGACGGGGCCAGGCTAGCCGAATCCAAAGCCGACGTTTGAAAAAGGGCAATAGAGAGGATTTATCATTTTTGCTATTTACCTGATGGCAACAAATGTTCGGACTAGTTCATCCAGAGTTCTGTTGTTACAAAGCTGAGCGGTGCTGACTTCAACGTTACAAGATGGACATTGACGCTTGTACTTCAAGTACCGTCGGATGCACAGCGAGCAGTCTGGGAGTGGAAAATCAAAACAAAGTCAAAGTGTATTAGTGAAATAATGAGGATTGAGGTTTATGCTAAGCGAAAATGCTGAGTGGGTTACCCATTCATGATGACTAGTTGATTTGCATTTACTTTTTTTTTTTTTTTTTTCTTTCTAGGGCTGAATCAGGGTTACCCCCTTTGCCCTTTACAGTCCATACGGATATAGGCTTGGGTATCCTCAATCCGAAGCCTAGGCGGTAGAGCAGAATGCACTACCTCCCCAATTATGAACCACACTCTGCCGATCAAACACCAGAGCTTGAATCCGGTGCTCTTAACCACTCGGCCATGACACGCCACTTGTTATTATACTTGTATTGTACCAAGATACAGCACATGTGCTTTACTCTGCTCTGGATTTTCTACTTACAGTTATGAGAACAGGCTGGAATTATCATAGCTATATTGAGATACTCGAAGCAAATGGAACATCGAAGCAGATTGTCGATTGTCTGAAAAAGAAGAACAATTTTACTTAACTAGAAATCTGATGACCGATGGTCTTACAAGACGTGGCAGTGACTGTAATGATAGTGGTATCACACTTTAACTTCCCAGTGGGCTCATAATTCCTAAATTCATTCATGTCGCAGATTGGCTCTGGCTGCAGCATTTTACTCCTACTCAGGAGGCAATAGAACTTAAGACAGAAGAAGGAGACAGAAAAAGGAGCTACAAGCTAATCTAGAAGATTGTCATCGGACCCAGGTCAGTAACCAGAACCACTGCTTCCTCTTCTTGTGATGTGTGATGGTGTCATAAGTGGATTCAATTCATGTCATATCGGTCAGTGGTCAACTTGGTCGGAAAAATGAAATATAAAGCATTGTTAAGTGAAACAAAGTGAAACAAAGTGAAACAAAATTGTAGAAATTTATTTTTACACTAGCAGTGAAGATGTTTCTTTTTTATTTCTGTAAATAACAATTGTTACCATTAGAACACAGTAATGAGTAAAAGTTTTAAAACTAAATAATAAACAATATTTTGTTGAAAACATATATAAAGTAAACTTACATGTTAGTTTTACAAAAATACTAAATTGATTTTTGGGGTTGAACAAAGAATTGACTAGAGTGGGATTCGAACCAACGACCTACGTTAATCCGGAGGTCGTTGGTTCGAATCCCACTCCAGTCAATTCTTTGTTCAACCCCAAAAATCATTTCAAAATTTACCCAGTCAGTTTCCCTTGTGGTTTATACTGATAAAATACTAAATTATAACAAATTAAAGAACACCTTTGTGAAAGTGTTTTCAAATTTTAGGGAAACTTATTATGAAGCAAGTTAATTGAGTAAAGGGAAAAGTTTCCGTATGGCGCCACCACTTTTTCATTCGATATGAAATAATATAGTAACTTATTTACCTGATTGATATATCCCTTTTTGTAAAAATGAGTGACAAAGTGGTGGCGCCATACGGAAAGTTATCCGAGTAAAGTTCACCATGTTTATACACTCGACCAAGTCGACTTCGAATCAAGTTTACTTGGACCAAAGTTTACCCTAATGCAGTGAAGCAGTATGACACTGGAAAAGTTTCCGTAAGCTAGGCGCCACCACTTTTTCATTCGATATGAAATAATATAGGCCTAGTGTCCAATTTACCTCAATGATTGAGATATCCCTTTAAGTTTTTGAAAAATTTAAAATGAGTGAAAAAGTGGTGGTGCTATACCGTACGGAAAGTTATACATGACACTACCTGAATTACACTTTATACCAATAACTGAACACAAACAATGAATATTTCAGTTTAGGAATGTTTAGACTAGCTAGCTAAACTGAGAGAAAGCTTTACTTCCAAACTTGTGGATCCTGCCGAGTACAAACCAAAGTAAACGTGATTCTCCACACTGCTGACACCTGGTGGTGGTGCAGTTCTTATATACGGGTTTCTTACTTCTTGCAAGCAAGCCAATATGATCATTTACTGAACGAACTCTAAGTAAAACTAAAATCGTAGCTTACCCGAAGATCGGGCATCGACCCTGGCCAGTCAGTCGGATCTGTCAGTGCCATTTTAAACCAAATTCCTCTGATTAAACTTTACCGAAAGTAAGTTTTTTAAATCATGTGAACTTTGGTTTCTGAAAACATGAACATTCATTACCCTTTGACTTTGAGCGCGCGTAACTTTTTGTGTTCAATTATAGCGCCCTCTTGAGACCCATTCTTTTTCTTAATATTGAGGGCGCTATAACTAATTAGGCAACAACCAGAAAAATGGAAGAATACGCACGTGAACCTTGGTGAGTTTGCCGGTGAAATAAGACTATAAAAAACAACTTTAGGCTTTACTTGTGAGAAGAAAATATAAACAGGGAAGTCACCAAAAGTACCTGATTCGAGAAATTTCTTAATTTTAAGTTTTGATTATCCGCGTCGAGCTTTTTACCCGGAAAGTCAATTAGAAATTAGGGTAAAAAAATCAGTGAACGTTACAATTATTACATCATCTGCATCTCTGCCCTCTGATTGAACTGAGCTGCTGTGCCAGTGCTGGTTTGCATTAGCCCTGTCCGTCAGCAGTGTCTGCTGCACGGCTAGTAATGCTAGATTTGGAAATGGGAAAGATTTCCCGTATCCTGCCACCGCCTTTTTACTCATTTTAACCAAAAGGAACATCTTTTTTCTATTCTAATTGTTTAGAAGTATGTATTATTTAATAATTAATACTATACTATACTCTATAGGCCTAAATTAAATAGACTATCTAGTATCAATATTATAATTTATATTAGTCATGTGTTGTTAGTTGCGATAACGTAATTCTCCTCCCGACAGCGCCGTCGGGAGGAGGGTTACGTTATCGCAACTAAATTTATATTTTAATAACTAACGTCGTAATGGAACTTGAAAGTGGTAACTGGTGCTGATCAGCTGGTGGCAGGATCATGATATGGGTATTTTTCCTTTCGTTATATGACCGATTATCAGTTCCAAAAAAATTTGAAGCAATTGTTTTCCTCTCATCTCAAACTGATATGTGTCTTCATTGTCTACTTCAAGACTTTACAAAGTTGGTGTGAAAATTCCATTTTTGCGGACTATTTAGATTCAGAATCAGCGAAGTGCGTTGTTTTGTTAGTTACTTTTTAAGATGGACAGATAGATGACCCACAGTATAGCGGAGTGAAAAATAATAATAATGATAATCTAAGCATTTATAAAAAAAAAGGCTAAAGTTTCCTACATGGAAGAAAGAAGTATTGTTTTCTTCATAAAGTTGCATAAATATTGACGCATGTTTTTCTCTTCTGTTTTGAACCTTCCAGTCCATGGAGGATAGTGGATGATTGTGGAGGTGCCTTCTCTATGGGATGCATCGGTGGAGGTGTTGTTCACTCAATCCTTGGAGCAAGAAATGCACCGTCTGTAAGTGAAATAATCCGCGGCACCCATAGGTATTGCTGTGGTACTCCGTGCTTTTGCTGAGGTGCCCTTTTCAAGGCTCCTGTACAAATTGACACATTTTCCTCACAGAAGTGTCCCTTTCTAGAGGGGAAAATTGCTGTGCCCCTTCAAGAATGAAAATTCAAGGCCCGACTTAAAATTCTTTCTGACATCAGGGCCGGCCCCAATAAACTGCAGATTTTCTCATTTCGATTCTGATCTTGAAAAAAAATAGTATTTTCCAGTTAAAATGTTGAGCTGCACTTCCTATGGTCAAAAGGTTCAAACCCCGGATGGTCATTCTTAACACCTATTTTAAGACGAGACAATGCATTGCATAGTTTGTTGTCGGAAATTATATTCAATGATTTGTATTTTGTTTTTTCAGGGTTTCACACAAAGACTGATCGGAAGTTTTTCAACAGTAAAACACAAAGCACCTATAGTCGGAGGTGAGTGATTCTCTTTATTCTAAGTGACTTTACTTTTCTTTTCAGTATGGTTAGCACCATGTAAGTCTGGATGAGACGGAATTGTGCACTATAATTAGAAGCCACTATTATTATTATTATTATAGCAACAGGAGACTTTCTGTGACGATATGTGGCAGCAGACCTACCGTGTAAAGCCATTGTTCTCAGCATTATGGGCATGTTCAGAACTACGTAAACAATGGAAATTACCCGGTAAGTCTGCTGCCACCTAGCGTTGGAAAGTCTCACGTTGCACGCACAAGCTGCATACATAGGAATATTTATCTGATTTAGTCAATATTGGATACTCCTATAAATGATCACATATTTGTAATTTCAAAAAAGTATTTATTTATTTTAAAAATTTTTTTCTTGCAGGAAATTTTGCAGTCTGGGGTGGTCTGTTCTCAACATTTGACTGTGCGCTGGTTCACATCCGTAAGAAGGAAGACCCCTGGAACTCCATCACAAGCGGGGCATTGACTGGTGCCGTTTTAGCTGCAAGAAGTAAGTGTTGACCCACATTACATTTTTAAGATTAGATTTTACATTGAAGCGACGTTGGTGTTTTATGTTTTTTATTTGTTTTCCTTGGTAATGAAACAAACATTAGTTGAATAAAAAGAGCTTCAATTTACTCATCAATAGTTTATAACTGCAGGGTTGGGAAGTTTAATTGGTTAACTGTTAAACTGTAACACAATGATAAAATCTGTTTTCAAATTACCTAAAAAGTTAAATAAAACCTACAGTAAAATGAAAACAAAACAAAACCGAAGCTCACAGTTTTACAAATTAAAGAGACCTTCATTTTCTTGAAAATGTTCACCCCAGAAGCTGTCTAGTGAGAATGATTTACATCTCACTGTTTCGTGGTGGAACTGTCTTATGTTATACCTCTTATAAAAAACGTTTTATTACCTGCAATTCGTTATACATTTTGCTTCGTACGCTGCCACATTTGTGGTTTTGTGACTCTGAAAATTGGCTGTTGGGTTCTATTTTTAATCCTTGTTGCTCCTGGAAAAAATGTATTGAAATGTTTCCCTTTTTACAGATTGACCCATAGTTCTGATTGGAATCGGTAGAAATGGTTAACCGAACCGGAAGACCCAAGTTAAGTTTAACCATTTAGTAGAGATAAACAAAGATGCGCAATCCTATTCATAACATAAACACATAAGTTATTTTGTAATTCATATTTCTCTTTCCTAGATGGAGCAGTTGCCATGGCCGGCTCAGCAGCGATAGGCAAGTAGATTTTTACCAGAGTTTTGATGGAAGTTCAAAGTCTTCCTTAATATCTCATAAGTGGTGTGTCGTAGCGGAGCGATGAAGAGCACCGGACTCAAGCTCTGCTAATTTCTGATCAGCAGAGTCAAGTTCGAGTCAGTCATGACTTGTGCTCCTGAGCAAGATGATTTTCGATAATTGCTTTACCCTAGATCCTGTGTTCTAGGATTGGTAGTGCACATAAAAGAACCCAACCTGATTGCATTTGTCTGAAGTTTTCTGAAGTTTTCCTCCGACATCTAAAATTTAAACTTCCTTCGTTGTTTTCTCTATGTGATTTCTTGGCTTGTAATTTCCTGCCAAGTGATTTAAGTTTGCTTTTACTGAGAATCCTTGGCTTTAAACCCAGAACTTATAAATAAATAAATAGGATAAAGGTCCAGAATGACTTTGAATTTAGAGATATTTACGAGGTTTCAAACACTTAAGAGTTATCTTCTTTGTCTTATCTTCCTCTCTCCAGGTGGTATTTTATTGGCGATGATTGAAGGAATCGGAATCCTCATGACAAGAATGTCTGCTGATCAGTTCAGACCAGGTATGGTTCGGTGGGTGGTGGGTGGGGATATATTTCAAAAGACTGTGAAGCAGTTAGCTAAATTTACTGTTTTGTTTGTTATTGTACATGCAGGGATCCATTGGAGACCAGTGGTTGTCACTGACTGGGCCACCCAGATGAAATTAGTGACTGAAGGGGTTTTAAACATTTTTCAACTCTTTCATGCGCCAACCTATTGCTAGCAACCAGTTTAAATCCCTTTAAAAAAATAGTTGTAATACAAGATATAAACTTTGCATGACCGCACAGTTTTCAGAATGGAAAAGAGGAATTTGGGGAGCTAATAGAGAGGTTTCGCAAGTGTACGGATACACATACAGATACTGATACGTCGACACTTTGTGTGTTTACATGACGCGTATCCGCGACTATCGTATTTTGCATAACGAATACGGGAGTTCATACACATCGTAGATAAACGGATACTGTTTTGCAGACTTTTTATTTGTATTTTTGTCTCAGATCAAAAACATTTCCCACAGAATAGCTTTCACATCGTGCTTGATATAGATATAATTTTTTAGTCATTTGCAAGCAAAACGATGAGAAAATGCAGTGTATAAAACACGGTGTCTCTAATCGGTCATGTATTTCAGAAAATCACTCATGATGAATGCGAGCGCACTCAAGTGAAACATACCTATAGTTTGCGAAACAAAATTCAACACGTGGCTGATGTGAACGGATACGGTTATATGCTTGCGAAACCTCTCTATTTGCAAACAAAAACACCCAATAATTGTGCCCAGCCTGGTTCATTATAATTTTACCAAAAAGAAGGTAATGACAAAATTTTGGTGGTCATTTCCTGTAAGTGGATGTTCAGATCATGCAGTTGAATGGTCTTGAGGAGCCTTTGCCACAGTTTCTTCCAACTCCGACAACCAGTCTCTCTGTGGTTAATTAGTGCCTCAATAATGCCTAAAAATAAAAAATAAATTGTTTTCTTCTTTCTTTCTACAGTTAATCCACAGATGGAAGACCCCTCTCAGCTTGGCCCCAAGTCCCCGTCCTTCGGCTCATCAACACAGTACCAATGATGAAGAACCAATGCTCCTGATCATGCGTGTACCATAAGAAAAATTGAACAGAAAACTGTGAGACAGGAAACAGCAGTCGAACTAGCCATCGCATGCTGCATCATGGTACCTTTTGAGTATCCAGCTACTGTTTCATGACCAACTTTATATCCTTGTAGATAATTAAAATATTGAAGTGAAATGATGGTTCCAACAGCTGATTAGTTTGGACTTTTGTATATGTCGGTATTTGGTGCTCGATATGTGGCATGGTGTCCCCCCCACAAAAAAAAAACACTTGAGAAAGGGGGGGGGGGGTTCTTCTGTACAAGAGGGGAAAAGTGTGTTTTAGAATGGGACATGAGGGTTTGCACTCTCTGGCACATATGACATCTTATGTATGTCGAGTATAAATTTAACTAAATGCATAATAGGTTTATGTGATTAATACAAAAGTTACAGCACAATTTCCACAATTTTGGTGATTTCAACCTCCATGTTTACATTCATTTAGCATGAGGGTATTCCAGAGTGCAACACTAATTAATCACTGCTCCGCCCATACTGTCACTTGGCGATACCATTTCTGACACCTAGGCCCAAAACCTAATTAACGATCTTTCCGTGTCCAGGGACATTACAATTTTTAACTTATTTTAATGATTGTTATGACAGATTTAATGATGTTTTATGTGCCTGTATAACTTGTATTGTTTCCTACTTTGTGACAACATTGCTTTAGGGATAAACCCCAATCTTCATATGTAGTGGTGAAACTTGCAGAGCACTAAGAAACTTTCTTTCTTTTTTTAGGGGGGGGTGTGTTTTGGGGAGAGTGCCTGCTAAATTGGAAAATGCAGAGACCAAGTTATCAGTTCGTGTACAATATGCTCGTAGCGAAGATGATCTTCGTGTCAATAGAAATCTGTAAACTCCTGCAAAGGGACATAAACACAGAGTTTGCAACAGCCAACCTCTCCCATACAAACATTGGTGTAATGTCTACTATGATAATGAATTGCACAAATCAACTGAAAAGATTGTGTTTTAGTAACCAGTCGACAATACTTGTTCTAGTCATTGTGAAATCTTGGTAACTTGTATACTCCTCTGAGGTTGATTCACAAGGACCCTTCCTCACTCCCAGCAAAACCCACCACACAAACTGTCGGAATTTGATTATGGTCTTCCTCATCCCATGTATAGAATGATCAGTTTACTGACCAGTGCAATCATCAGTCCATCAGAATCTAACAAATCATGCAGTTTGAGGTTGATGGATCTTGAGTGGTTAGGGCCGAGTGACACAATGTTCTAAAATGCCTATTGTACATGTACATCCAAGTAATAGTTTCCAAGCACACGCAAAATTAGGGACAGGCCTAGCCCAGGTTGGACACCTCCATTGCATACAACACGACAGACTGTGCAACAGAGATCGATGTTCTACCAGGGCTAGGACAGGCCTATCTAATAAAAAGAAAAGCGCCAAGCTTTGGTGTTCACGCTTTTTTTATATAGTTTAAGGGCAGATTTGCTGCAGCTGCTACTGAAAGTGTACATTATACTTGTAGGAAAGCAGGGCTGTAATCTGAGGCCCTTTATTAATGTGATTATTGTAAATGTACATCTATGTTTAATAAAGATCTGTAACAATGTGTTATATCGAGTGAAAGCATTGCTTGATGTGTTGTGTCAGGACTGTGGCGTCTTCATTCACACAATAAAATATTGGATGCAGCACCATGTGATAATAAAGTTTTCACAAAAAATAGTCTTGGTGCAAAATGTTCCGGTTGAGTCTGTAAAACCATAGGGCCTACATACACTCAACACTACACACATTGCGATAATCCCATCGATGGTGGGCGTTCTCTGGAAGCCGATAACCTGTCTGTTTGGTGCGATATGTGGGTGGGATCTGGAACTTTTCCCAACGGCGCCTGCTACTGTTTAATAGTTATTTTTTCGGAGCGGGGAATCGCAACAGTCGAGTAATAATGAACAACATCTTGCACCAGGACTATCTAGACATAAGCTGTCAATGCCTACAACTTAAGGCCTCAACTTGTAGAGTCGGTTTGGTCATGGGAGCGGCTCCACAGAGCCATATTTTTAATGGAAGCTCAATGCTTTTTTAACTCAGAAAACGTATTAGATTGGGAACTCAATGCTGCAGAAGAGTGAACCAGCAGCCGATTTCCCGCAACTGCATAAGTCCACTTAAAGGCAATGCACACTATTGGTAATTACTCAAAATAGTTATTTAGCATAAAACCGTACTTGGTAACGAGTAGTGGAGAGCTGTTGATAGTATGAAACATTGTGAGAAACAGCTCCCTCTAAAGTAACGTATAGTTTTTGAGAAAGAAGCAATTTCTCGCTAAACTATTTGAATTTGATTTAGAGACCTCATAACTAGACAGTCCTAGGTTCCAAGGCACACCAATAAGCAAGTCATGAATACAACATTTCTTTTCACCGAGACATTTACATGTGTCTATTTATTTAAATCCTTTAAATCAAGAAAAACCCAACCAGCAAGACCTTTATCAAAGAGCAGCCATCTTTACTTCATATCAACATAGATCAACAACCGAAATTGTCGGCCCCCTTTTTGTTATGCACAAGAATCACATCTAAAGCACACAGAAAGCAAGACAAAGGTGGCTGCCATGTGATAAAGATCAGGCACCTAAAATTCCAATCCCATCCTTTCCAATTAAACCAAAATGACAATCCAAAGAATGTTTAAACTTTGCGATTTCACATGCTGGAGGAGGAACTGTCCTTTTCAAGTCCAACAAGTTCAAAGAGTTCTTGATGTGTTTTAATTGGTCAAGACGGTTGAAGTTGAAGAGTTTCTATGATCGTGGTCGTTCCTTTTTCTCTTTGTACAAGGCCCACAGAGAGACGTTGGCAACCTTCACAACCTTGAAGCGGACACCGGGGATGTCACCCACGGCGTGACCGGCACGGCCGAAACCTGCCACCAAAACCTCATCGTTTTCCTGGGGAAGTAAATACAAAAACATTATTTTATGAACAGGGTCAAACTTTCACAAAGATTCTCGAGTGCATGTAATGTTATGTGTAACATTTACTTATCTCAGCAAAAACCAGGTCATGATTCTTCACTATTAAAAACAGGCTGTGCTTAGCTGTGTATGAGAAGCAAGCCTAGTATTAATGATAAGTACGCATGCACACAAGCAAGAAATTCCCTAAGCTGGACCACAATATCAACCAAACCCAAACGGAATACTTTGCTGATTATCAAGTGACTCCATTTTGAAAACCAACCTCAATGTAGTTGAGGCAACCGTCACGAGGGACGAAAGCCGTGATCTTCTTGCCGTTCTTGATCAGCTGGACACGGACACACTTCCTGATAGCAGAGTTAGGCTGCTTAGCTTCTACACCACTGAGGAGCAGGAAAAAGTAAGAAGGGTTTTAAGAAAATATTTCAGGAAATTCAGGCGCCTTTGTTTTAGCAAATCGTTCTGCGAAATCTAGAATTAAGTTAAATCATTTATTTTGATTTAACCCATATACACTGATGTGTGGTAGCACTGTATACTTAAACAATACATCCAATTACAGTGACACAGGTACGATGAAGTTGGCTGATCAAATGCGTTCGCAATATAAATAATTATTGAATAATAATAATAAATTATGTAATAAGTAGTACAACAAATAAGCAGTAATTTGATGTTATTTGAGGTTGAACATAAGATAACATGTAAAACCTTTAAAACAAAACAGGGGTAAGAATCTGACCAAACAGTCGGTCATGTAGTTTAAAACTTCTACTAGACCAGAAATTAGACTGTTTGTATTTCCACACACAAGCACAAACAGGAGATCTCATTCCTTGTCTCATGGTTAAAACCTTCATACCCAACAATATTAAAGGAACACGTCGCCTTGGATCGGTCGAGTTGGTCTTTGAAAAGCGTTTGTAACCGTTTGTTATAAAATGCATATGGTTAGAAAGATATTTTAAAAGTGGAATAAAATGATCCACACACATTTGCCTCCAAATTGCGTTGTTTTCAATTTACTTTTGCGAACTAACACAGTCGGCCATTTATGGAAGTAAAATTTTTTTACTTCTATAAATGGCCGACCGTGTTTGTCGACAACGTTAAAGGAAACCACGCAATTTCGAGTGATACTTGTGTGGATCATTATATTCTACTTTTAAAATATCTTTCTAATCATATGCATTTTATAACAAACGGTTACAAACGCTTTTCAAGGACCAACTCAAACGATTCAAGGCAAGGTGTTCCTTTAGAAGAGATATTTATCAGACTCATAGTAAGCATTTCTTTTGGTATTATTCTTCAGAGACACAAGACCGTTGGACTTGTCCGGTTATAAGAAAGTTTACTGGTTCAATGCTAAAAACACTGGCGTTGGGCATGTGGTCTAGTGCTTATTTCGAGCCCTTATATATAGCCTCATTCTCGCCCAAGGAATTTCCAATGGGAGACTTTCTGGGACGATAGAGGGCAGCAGACTTACCGGGTAAATCCATTGTTCTCAGAATTATGCGCATGTTCAGAACTACGTAAACAATGGGAATTTACCCGGTATGTCTGCTGCCGCCTAGCGTTGGAAAGTCTCCTATTGGATCACAAACGAGAAATTATCATCAATAGCACCCTGCATTAACAGTTCTGATACTTCACTGAGGCAATGAAGGTGATTTCCTCCATGCCCCCTGATCATTGCCTTGGTGCCCTTGAAATGCTCTAGTAGAAATTTAAAATTTCCTCATAGGATGCTCTTTACCAACAATAAAATGCCTTGGTGCCCTTGCCCTTTCAAAAACGAAGCACACAGGCCTGCATTAATGATGTCTTTTTTACTTAAAATACCAGACAAACACGACACATATCACATACGCAATCACTGCATCATCGACACACCAAACTGCACTAGAAGTGTAAGTAGTCACAGGTAAACTAACAATATGGGAGTTTGTGCGCGTAAGTGAAATTTGACACTTTATTGTCTGAGATCCGAGTACTTAGCTTCTATTTTTAGTGAGGATTACTAATGGGTTGACTTTGACCACAATGAACCAATTTTCTTATTTCGACAAGCCACTCACATCTTCTCAAGCACAATGCCCTTGGCGTGGGAAGCTCCACCGAAGGGGTTAGCCTTCAGAGCTGTTCCCAAGTGAGCTTTCTTGTAGCCTTTGTCGCTCCATCGCTGGTCACGGCGATGGGTACGCAATTTACGGGCTGTACGCAGACCTCTTGGCTTACCACTTCCTAAAATAGAAACACAATTTTCAAATTTAATTTTCATTCTCAAAATATTGATAAAAAATACAGACATGTGGTGTACAACTGCTGGTAATTATTCAACTTAATGAATGAGCAATTTTCGATAGGAAACAAGCACTTTTAACTGAACTCTGAAGTATTTTGTCTACAGAATTGTAGTTGCTAACAAATTTTCCTTGATGAAATAAGCAAATCCTGCACAAATTCCCTGTCAAACATTCAGTGTTTCTAGTATTCAGATTTCTGAAACCGACATAAATTAGGACAGCATGCTTTAGTTTTTTTCTTTTCTATCCTATGACAATATTATTAAAAAATAGACCAATCCCCCCCCCCCAACAACAACGATGTGTCGATGTAAAGAAACACATTGGAAGAGTTCATATAAAACGTTTACAAGTGAAGTTTTCATAATAATTATTGTTGTTTTGACATCATGATTTTGTGCAGAATTTGCAGGGAAAATTCTGTATCCTATCACCACTTTTACATCATTATTATTAAATAGTACTAGTTTAATTTAAATTGAGCCAGCAGTCTGAACTTAAAAAAATACAGATTTAAATGAAAACCAAGAAAATATTTTGTAAAAATAAATTACATAAATTGTGAAATAATTAAATTCAATTCAATTTTGAATTGAAGTAAATGGGAAAAAATGAATTTAAGTCTTACTTGTGCATGTTGAGATGAAAAATAAACAAAACGTTTCTATATTAAAAGTAAAAATGAGTGTAAAAATGGTACGGAAATCCGGAAATATTTCCAAACTTTATTTTTAATAATATTTTTTACAAAATAACGATGAACATAGAAAAGTAATATTTTCTTGCTAGGTTTTTAAATTTCAACATTCATGTTTGGCTGGTATTTAATATTGGATAACTTTCCGTATTGCGCCACCACTTTTTCACTCATTTTTACAAAAAGGGATATATCAATCAGGTAAATTAGATACTATATTATTTTATTTCGAATGAAAAAGTGGTGGCGCCATACAATGATACAGAAACTTTTCCTTAATATTAATTAACGTATTATAAATAATGATTTTTTTAAACTGAAATAAATAAATAAATAAATAAATAAATAACTAAATCTAAGGTTAAGGAAAGTCTCTCTAAATTATACAGAAGAAAAACTGTCGCCCTAGCAGAAGAGTGACGACAAAAAAACACGTATTTAAGATTATGTGTCCGGTAACTGGACATCTACGTACACGCTATACGTTATTTCACTTCCAAGACCAAACCATGCCGACCGAGCGCAGCTGACCGGGAAATTATTAAAAATATGCCCATATTTAACCAAGAAATAATTCACATTTTATACAACAAAACCTCTAAGTTTTACATGATTTGTAATCTTTAAGAACTAAGGACTATAACATGAATTGACAAGATGATATACAAGCAACAGTAAAGTAGATATATTCGGTAGAATTTGGCACGTGTTTTGGCTCACCCATTTTGGTGGATTGCAAAGAAACGAAAAGGACGAGTGCTCTATGTGTTGGTCACAAGAGGGCGCTGTCTATCCCAATATACGGCTAGGCTCTGGCGAGTAGATAATTCTACTCGTACCCAAATTCGAGCAAAGCGATGCTACGAGTAACGGCAATAATTATCCACGTAGGAACAAGGTTGAAAGTCATATGATCAATCTAATGTCAGAGGTCATACAAAAGATTACGTTGAGCGCAGTCTCGGGATTTGCTCAATCTTATGATTGAACTGCGCAACCAACCTATGCCTTATGTACACTTTAGCCGCAGTCACCATTCCTCTGAAATTAGTTTGACTTGCTTTGTATTCTCAATCTAGTTCCCCCTTTCTCATTAATTGTTGATTCGATAATGTTTTTTTTAATGCATTGTGATGGTCCAAGGGTAGTACTAGTAGTGGGCGTGCTAAAACATAAAATATAATCAACCAGGTCCCAGTGGTTAGTCAGGTCAGTCCACTCTTATGTAACAACTCCCCAAACCTGCTGCTACAAATGTACTTTAATATAGAGGTCTGAAGCAGTACTGATCTTTTAGACATGAAAATATTAACAAGTGGTTAGTCCACTCTTATGTAACAACTCCCCAAACCTGCTGCTACAAAATGTACTTGAATAAAGAGGTCTAAAGCAGTACTTGCATCTTTTAGACATGAAATCATTAACAACCAGGTCCTAGTGGTTAGTCCACTCTTATGTAACAACTCCCCAAACCTGCTGCGTGGACGTGGGGGATCGTCGCGAACCGTGCCGGAATGTTCCGAGAGCACACGAAAAGTTCCGAACCGCTGTAGAGGTTAGTGTTTAGTGCCTTCCCCCTAGCCTTCAAGGCCCCTCGGGGATCCCCCGCGATAGGTCGAAAAGAAACTATGAGCATGGAGGAGTGCTATGAGTATCCGAATTCGGGGCAGAGGGCTTAATAGTAAAACTCCTTTTTATATTCAAGTTCAGCAAAATCCCAGACTGCGCGGCACCACCTATGGTTCCGTGTATACCCCCCCCCCCCCCCCGGCCGCGGCCCCCCGGCCCTTATTTAGAAAAGGCCACACGCGGCCAAAAGTCTACAAGTTCAAATCCTCCGGTTCACTAGAAATAGATTCAAGTAGCCGCGGGAAGAGAGAAAAAGACAATTTGGTTGCACTTGGCGTGCGTGCATATCTGATATGGCCACACAGTAAAAATTGTTATTCATAAATACCTCAGACAGTTTCACTATTCCTATTGGTGGAGAGCGCGTCGCGTGGGTGTGTATAAACCTTTGTTTATGACCAGTAAAAAGTGTTGAAACATGGGCGTGACACGTGAGCTTGCACGTGTGCTTATAAGACAGTTTCTTCATTCCTATTGGTCGAGAGCAACGGCCGGGACAGTTGTGCCACATCACGCGATCGATACGCGCGACGCGCACAGCATTCCCTTATAAGGAGTTGTTTACAATGTCAGAGCATTTTACTTTTTGACCAAAAGTGTTGATTTTTTTGACCGAAAAGGTATTTATGAATGGGATTCAAGTATTGAGTCCGTTTTCTGGTTTAAACTTCGTCTCGGTAAAATTATATAGAATCAGGCCTCGTTGGGTTTAAACCACTAATTGAAAACCTCTTCACCAATTCTCAAAAAAAACAAAAAATGTTTTGTTTTACTTTTTGTGGTCCAAGTGGCGCCCCCCGAAGAGGCGGACCAAGTCGCACGGGTGCGCCGCTCAATCTCGAGATTGAACGAACCCCGAGATTGCGCTCACCAACAAAACGGTCTGAGGATAAATAATCGGCTCATTAGCAATTCATTCTTCATCATGGCTGGACCGGTACAGATTTTGATCGCTATTTTGGTGATTTTGTCGCCTCTCCTATGTTCATCTGAGAAAGCAATACCTTTGGTGGCATGGTCAAATACGAGGTAAATATCATATTCTACTTTGATTTGTTCTTCACCTTATTCATTTGTCTTTAAAGATAATTATTTTACGGTAAATATCCTCTGCTTAAAGCCAATGGGCAATGGCAATTTCGGAACAGAATTTTTTTTTTAAAGGAACAGATTTACAAATAACTTACAGGGTTTACAGAAGGTAATGTTGAAAGACTTCTCTTGAAAATATTATTCCATGAAATGCTGTATTTTTTGAGAAAACATTAAAACAATATAAATTCTCGATATCGAGATTTACGTATTTATTTCAAACACATGTCATGACACTGCGAAATGTGCAGAAACAAGGGTGGGTTTTCCCGTTATTTTCTCCCGACTCCGATGATCGATTGAGCCTAAATTTGTACAGGTTTGTTATTTTATATATAAGTTGTGATACACAACTGTGGGCCTTGGACAATACTGTTACCGAAAGTGTCCAATGGCTTTAATAACAGTAGTTTTAATTGTTTTCAAAATTAAAATTAAGTATGAGAATTTGTTTTTATCAATTTCTGGTAGGGCCTATCTTTCTTATCTTAGCAAATTAATGTTCCTATTTTTCCACTAATTTTTTCGTACTTTATGTTACATAATATAAAACATATTTCCCAGCATGTTTATTTTTACAGGAAACAAAGAACCTTTTGTTATGTCTGACCATGGTGATAATTATTACTTAATTTACCTTTATGTTACGACCTCTTTACACACACAGATCCCTAGCCGACACACCAAGGATTTCCGCTGGTAAGTTGATTACCAGGGAAGAGCTTGGGACCAGTTACATGGACAACATTCTGCAGACGCAACCACAGAATATATTCCTATTTGTTTTTGATGAGGTAAGTACTAGTAGATTCAAACGTTCCATATTTAGTATGAATACAAAATTGAAGTTTCCCAAAATTTGATTTTGTTTTTTTTACATCACTGACTATTAGAGAAAACCAATCAGTGTACATCTATGATAGTTTTTGTTTAAGCCCGTTCAGTATCTGTTGTACTCTACAGTGTATTACTAAGGGAATCAATGTGTGGTGAAGAGGTTTTCAACTAGTGGTTTAATCCCAACGAGGCCTGGTTCTTGAAATATATTTCTAACTTGAAGTGATAGTTCTGTAATTAGCAGAGGAAATAGCAGAGAATAAGTAATATTATTGGTTAATTTTCAACATTGTTTGTGGGGACTTTCTATCTCTGTCAGCTTCCTCTTTGGGTTGGTATTAGGCTGTTTTGATATGAGTTGTGTTGTATGAGAGAGACTTCATTTCCTGTGTGAAACCAATCAGGCCTGTGTGTGAAACATCAGGCCTGGAATAGAGAGACTTCATTTCCTGTGTGAAACCAATGAGGCCTGTGTGTGAAACATCAGGCCTGGAATTACACACGGGTTATGGAGGCCATGGTCTCTGTTGCTTCAAAAAGCTTCCCGGATCCCAAAGACTTGAACTTTGAAGAATTTCCAATGGAACGGCCCATTATAATGCTTGTACCATGTAGAGTGTGTTTGGTGGCACAACTTTGCACAGAATTAACTGTGTACTGTCCAAACGCATGATTTGTACTGAGCATTCCTGCACGATTGCAGGAGCATTCCTGCCAATTGCAGGTTGATCATTCAAAATCACAGTGACTGATAATCATTGAGTGATCAGACAGTAGGAGGGTTGACTGTGATATCACGAGTTGCATTCACCACATGACAACACTTTGCATAACGGGCATTATAGGTCTATCAATAAAAACCACAAAAGATGATTTTGAAATATTGACTGGTCTAACAGTAGAAGGGTTAAGTGTAGGTTACTAACATCATCCTTCAGGTTGGAATGACTTCTTCGTTTGTTTTTTAATTTGATTCAGTTGAGCATTGGTGACATTTCTAAATACAGCGATGCCTACAGACCTGATGGACACGGAGGTGCTTTGAGCAACCTCAAAGTAAGTTATCAGAGTAAATAGTCGAATTCAATTAAGCCCTGACCACGCCCGCTGACTGACATGTGCCATGCTCTGGCTGGGCTCAAATTACATACTGCTTAATGAAAAATTATTACAATGAATTTTCTTCTAAGCAGAAATGAGCAGGATACCAGTCACAGAGTCTACATGTAGCCCAGTAGTTTGGCTGGTATGGTAACCTAATTCTGTTTTAAAGCAAATATGTTCTGTATTTAGTTTTTCCTTTGTGCTTAAAGGGATGCTGCAGTGAATAAAAACAAAACAGTTAATTTTGCTGTCATTTATTTCTGATATATGTATTGAACATCAATAAAATGTGTTTTGTTTTTTCCCCGACATATCTCACTTGCGTAATTAGCGAATAAGTAATGCCCCCCCTTTTGTGGATTGTTACCGCCCCCCTACCATCGACGTCACGTCGGGAATTCAAACATATCGTCGGCAAAAAGAGTCTGGTCCCTAACTACACGCGCCTAGGTATCAGGCCACACAGTGCACACGTCTTTATATGCACGCAGCCAGGGGGCCCGACGGCTCGGGTTACCGACATGACGTCACATTTGAAGGCTCCCTTTTAGGGGCGGGGTGGGTTCCCCTAATCTCTTGAAAACCATTTTTAAAGTACTTGCGCATTTAATAAAAAATAATAAAAAATATTTTAGGTTTAAAAAGTCATGTTTAATCGTTTAAATTATTTAAAAAACCCCGCAGCCACCCTTTAAGCTACTCTATGAAATTGGGCCCTGCTCTGGTCTACAAATGAAAGACAAGGCACATCAATAGAAACTAGTGTACATTTTGTAATGTGAAACTTGATGTCAGACTTGTTCAAAATGCACAATTCATATTGTACAAACTTAATAGGGTTAAAAGGTTAAAGAGCTGCATGTGAAACAACAATTAGACTTGTTCAATTTGTTATGTTATTTTGAACAATATAATTGAATTGTTTTCGTTGAAAACAGCACCGAAGTTCAGCATGTAAACAATAATAATAATAATTCCATTTAAAGACGCTCTACTTAGTACGCTAAATCATGGTGCTATAATCAACAAGTGAAGTAAATCAATTCATTTATTGATAGTCAAATCAACAAAAAAAATGAAGCGGCATGAACAAGTGTTGTTTCTTGATTGTTAACCAGATGTAAGGCTAATACAGTACCTAAAGCAAATAATGTTAACAAAATATGGTTTGACTTTTGTCGCTTATGTTTATCTTTTTTTTGTGATTAATAGAAAGCGATGGAGGAGTCATCCTCACACCTTGTGCTGCCAACAGTAGAGTCCAGTGACCTCCAAGCTGACCTGAGTTCAAAGGTCACTGGTGCCACAATTGACCTGAAGGAACCGACCCTAGAGGGTGTGACCCTTGACCTGGCTAAGACTAACCTCATCGTGAAGCGATTCGCTGTTGGTTCCAGGTAAGGGATTACACTGGGAGGATGTATTTTTTTAGTCCAGAAATCCTCTTTGAAAAGATTACTTGTTAAAGGATGAGGAATTTCAGACTTGTATTTGAATGTTAGCTTTTATATCTGCTTGGTGGAAAAAATAGCGGATTATTTTCCTAAGATATGAGTAAAGTCTACTTCTCTAGTGCTGAGAATACTGAACGCTAAGCTCCTTAAAATCTATAATTTTAGGTTACTAAAAGGTGGAAGCTCCATAGTTTTTGCAATTTGCATGCCGGCTAAAATTTGGATCCTGATTTCAGACCTGTTTGTCGGCAATGACTCTCGCCCCTGATGTATACAATCTGCAGCAAGATTTTCGAAACAAATGTGTGAAGAAAAAAAGTGTTTCATATCACCAGTGAAAGTAACTGAACTGGTAGCAGTAGTTTTTGAGAGTCCTTGGATTCGCAACCAGAATAAATAAATAAAATAAAATAAAATGATTTTGTTTGTTTACAGTGCTGACAAGGAAGAAGCGTTTGCCAGAGCGGATGGAATCATGAAATCAATTGTTGAAGATCAGAAGATGCGCTCCGTCCGCTTCACAGCAATCTTGACTGCCGAGAGAAAGACACAGGTAGACAAAGTCCTCCGCTTTGTTCTTAGAATTGGACATTAAGCCTAGGTCCTGTGTTCTAGGATTGGTAATGCACAGAAAAGGACCCGAAACACTTGTTGTTTACTAATAATAAAAAAACTTATCAAGCGCAGTATTGGCGCAAAAACTGCCTCACAGAGCTGTGTACAAAAACACAGCAGGATAAAAAGACAAAAGTCAATAGCAGATAATTGTTCAAAATTTACAGCATATTACAGGGGAATATACAATAATAAGTAGCGTACACTCAAAGGCAATTTTAGGGGGAAAATACCGGTAAACAGAAAAGTGAAAGACACTAGCAGAATTTGTGTTTTTAACCAAAATTATTGTGTATAATAGTAGGGGTTAGCCCTGGTGTCTTTGGCTCACATGGAAAACAGCCTTGCTTACAGGTTTCTTAAAGCCTGTGAGCTACAGTGATTAATTCCTCGTCACTTAATTTTTATTACAAGAATTATAAAATAATAACAAAGTAAGAGTGATTAATTTTTGTTTCATTGGGAACACTTTCATATTTTCTCGATTCAGTTGGAGCCAGCACCATCAGACAGACTGACTGTAGGGCGTCGCCTCCTCCAAGACCCAACCCCAGAGTTTGTTGCCAACTTCAAAAAAGACCCATGCAATGTCTACGTGACTGCCGCCGCAATCGGTGTTTCCATAACCAAATCTGGGAAGCCAGTACCTCTACCAGTCCAGGCCAGTGACTGGAAGATCAACGGGACGTGTACTGATGAGAATTCTGTGACGTAAGTAGTGAGAATGCGTTGTAGTAAGAGTGCGTTGTGTAGTTCGTACTTAGGGCCTTGTCATTCATCAACTTACTGGCAACCAGTACTAGACAGTCTCTAAAAAGTTCGCAAACATCCACATTTCAACTTTTGTATAATATTCTTTGAGAATAAAACACAACATTTGATTTGTTTTTTGGGGGGGTGCTTCTAAAGCGGTTGTTTGCGTGCTGTTTAGTTGATTGCCTACAAAATTATTTCTGTGACAAGGTCTTGGACTTTAGATGAAAGGCTTTTGCTCCAATTGTTGTAACAGTTACAAGGTTAGAGATGTGTTGTTAGAAGTTGAAATACAACTGGAGAACTGGTTGGGTGACATACACTGGGCTTACTATGAATAAAAACGTGTAGACTTGTACCAGTCCTACATGAGTATTATCACAACACCATTCCTTTGAATCCTCTGATGGAGTCAGAAGACTCTGGTTTTTCTCTATCCTCTTATTGAGATGAAAATGTTACTCTTTTACTTTTCAGACTGGTCGCCACTTTGTCAAAGAGCGTTGCCCAGGGCCCAGATAGCTTCTCCATGAGGTGAGAATGGTTACTGAACAGGCAAAGCTGGACTTGTGCTAGTGCCATCCTGATATGTGCCACAGGGAGTCATGTCCTTCCCCCCCCCAAAAAAATGTTTTCCTCCAAACCCCAACAATTATTTTCCAATACTTACTCTAACACACTTTCTCCTATTCTAAAGTATTCCCCCCAGAAAAAAAACCCCACAAAAACGTGGCATCAAAAGAATTCCTGAGATGTTACACCATACCTTTATATCAAGCACCATATGCTTGTGTTGAGAAAAAAAGACTTATAATGGCCCAAGGTGCAAGGGTGCTTAAAAATCCGAAGAGTCTTCAAACCAGCTAGACCCAACTGAAGGTTCAAATCCCAAAATTAAATATTTTGTTCTTGCTTACCTCTCCTTTGTTGTATTACAAGTTAACATTTTGTTATTGTTGTAACCCTTCCTCGGGGTAGGGGGTTTGTTGCGGGTTTTTTTAAAGTAAAATTTGATATAATACAATACAATACAATTATTTTGAATCACACTTTCAGCCTGAGTTTCACAAAGGACTTCCAGTACTGGATCCTGGCATCAACGAGTTTCGTTACCATGGAGACGGACGGAAACCCCCAGAAATACGATCTGGTTACCAGCATTGACGAATCACCAACGACGTTCTCGTATCATTGTTCCAATAGTGTCTTTCGCCTTGTTCCGCAGGGAGGCGGTAAGGAGACACGACAACTCGTGTTCACAGAACTTCAGGTTGGTGTGTTTTTTTTGTAGAGCGGGTGGGGGTTTTAGTTGAATGAAACTTGGGTTTTTTTTCACTGTACTGAGGGCAAATTCATCGTCTCAAAATGATATTTTGGTTTTGGTGGCAATAATTTCTGTAGTGAGTTGTGATGGTTCTTTAAGAGGACTGCAAGGTCAAATTCAGTTTTGTAATCCACTCATTTTCCATTTGACCCCTTCCACGCATTTCACACGCGGTGACTGTGCCTTGCTCACTATTTTGGTGGTCAATAGGTTTACGTGTAAACGCCGCGTCCCCGTAAAATGAGCACTTCACTGAATAACGCACAGTGACATTGACCACCAAAAGTGCACATCCAAGATTATTCTGATGATGATGTCAGGTGAATAGGAGACTTTCCAACGCTAGGCGGCAGCAGACAAACCGGGTAAATTTCCATTGTTTACGCAGTTCTGAACATGCGCATAATTCTGAGAACAATGGATTTACCCGGTAAGTCTGCTGCCCTCTATCGTCCCAGAAAGTCTCCCATTGGGTCATGAAAGTGGGACAAAATTACAAGACTATAATAACCTCAATTAAAATGGTGTGAAATGGCGCTGTGTTTGATGGCCTTCAAGTATTTGGATGATTTTCAATCACCACGTGAAATGGAATAGTCCAGATTTCACCTCATCAGGCCTGTATGCTTTGTTTTTGAAAGGGCAAGGGCACCAAGGCATTTTCTCCTTGGTAAAAGGGCACCCTACGAGGAAAATGTAATTTTGTACTGGAGGCAATGCCAAGAGGGCATGGAGGCAATTGCCTTCATTGCCTCCATGAAGTATCAGGCCCGCCTCATTACTGTAGGACAAAGTTCCCAAATGCATCCAATATTTGTAGAATATAACCCTTCTGCAGTTTCAAGTTTGATTCAAGATAATTATTATCGTTACAGTGACCTCTGACCTGTGACAATCTCTTTAATGTCTTCTTTTTTTTTTACATCTCTGTCGACAGATTCAACCATTTCAGATAACGGCCAAGGAGGGGGTTGACCAGTTCGGACCGGCCAATGACTGCGTTGGATTCTTTACTGAGGGAATCTGGATGGGGCTTTTCATGGGGCTTATAATAGTCTTAATCTTCTCCTTTGGTATAGGCATGCTGGCCAATCTTAAAGTTATGGATAAATTTGACGATCCGAAGGGTAAAACGATTTCAGTCAACACGGGGGAGTAGTACGGATTGTTACGTTATATGGGGGGTTAGTATTGGTAATGTTGTTTTAATGTATGTGAGTTTGTTTGTTTATGCTGTATAAGGTACTCTGTAATTAAAAACTAAAATTGTAAGGCGTTACAAGAACGTTGTTGCTTGAAATGTGTGATGTCATATGTTATACTTAAGCATTCCACTCCAATAGAACTTATGCTAGACCCCTCAAAAAGGCTACTTTGGGGGTAAACCTTCAAGTAAAAACAGTAAGTAGTCAAACTCCAAGAAACGTAAAAATCTGTCTTAGTGTTCTTTCAAAGTGTAACTTACTGTTCACCCCTATAATGTTAACAGATCTTAGTATTAAAGATGATGTCACAGTTTGTTTAGCATTTTGCAGAAGAAACCATTGTGTTTCTGCACAACTGTTGAAAATGCAGTATGTCACATTCACACATGGATTACATACAGGACTAGCGCCCTCTAAAGTTCAATCCCTCACTCGTGTACCTTTCCATCAACATGGCAGCCAAGTGTTAACGTGATTAAAGCTACCAAAGTTCAAGACATAAGCTGAGTCTCTCCTCTCTCTAAATGCCAGCAGGAGGCATTACACATTACCCCGTTATCACACTTGAGCAATGCTGTAAACAAACTGTGGCATCATCAGTACAAAAGGTCTAATTTTCCCTTTTTGCTGTTGGCATGAAAACAGTTTGGAGGAAATTAAAAACGGCTCAATCCTTGTTAATGAAACTCAAAAGCATTTTAGTACATTCTGTCATATTGAAGAAGTCATCTACAAGACTTTTTCCCTCGATTACTGTAGGAGATTGCTAATGTTTATTTTTTGACTAAGTGTGAATGTCTTGTTTAAAAGCATCTGTAAGTTGTGCATTAGACTTGTCCAAGGCCCTTTACAAAAGTGCCCCTGCTTGTTTGCCGGTGCAACCACACTCGAGCCAGGCAGACATGTACCGCACATTCATGTACGTGTGACAGCATCAAGTAAAGCAGTTTTTGCAAGCTCACATAGGCTGGGGATCACTCGGAAAGTGTAGGTTTGTGTGTGTATTGGTGCTGTCGGGCTAGCCATGGAGCTCGGGGATCAGACAATTTAAGTAATTTTTCCAAGGGCAAACGAATCCTAAATCGGACTAAGTAGGAAGAAAAGCCTGATATTATCATGCGACTTCACCAGCCTGCTAATTAAACACTGACCAGTCCAATGTAAACCACACTATAATCCTGACCTCTCAATATAAAACATTTGTGTTACACTACACTACATGTACATCCTTGGTTAGGCCGTGTCCGAACCTATGGCTACCCCTACGACCGGATTGCAATCTCCTCAGTGATGCTAAATGATAGTTAACCCAGGCTTATCCGATCATTATGCAAATTTGTATTAATCAATGTATGACTATATTGTTACTCAATAATGAATGTAAACAAACATAAATGCATCTGTAAACTTTGTGATAGAAATTTATTAATCCAAATAAATCAAAAATATACATACATCGATTGTGTCCAAACACTGCAATTATTACTTATAGTTGTTGGAATGACTTCACACAAAAATATACAGTATTAATATACATTAATGATAATAATATAGTATGTGGACGGAAATTGCGACATTCACTTGGAAATCAACTAGTGTTATAACAGGACGGAATATGAATGTGGATTTGTTTTTAATTTAAAAGTAAACATACCTCAAAACACTCTTTAATTTGTCAAGGTGGGAAAACAATAAAGTTTGCATATTTACAGAAACATACATTACATTTAAAAAACTGCAAAATTTGAGAAAGAAATATTTCATTCTTTTATCAGTCAGCTCCTTCTTGATAAGAAGTAAACACTCTTTTCAATTGCCACCCCTTTGTTTAGCCCATCCCACTTTTTACTTCACACTAAAATCGGACATTAAAATTACAGCATGTTTAACCATAATGGTCTCTCTGTCTGAGAACCAGCTGTTTTGGTGCTTAACTTTATGTCGCTGCCGCTCAGTCCCCATTTGCCTTAAACCAAAACATGAACCATTTTCAGAAATGTAAACTGATGATAGCATAACAGTGAGCCAAGAGACAATCTATTACACTGGTACATGAAGTGATGGATGGAAACGCCAACCATGGCCTAAATTGAAAAAAACGAAACATGTTTAGCGGTAAACACAATTATGTGCTTACTATTGCAGATAAACACAGGCATTATCCAAAAGAGAAATTCATAAACGATCGAGACAATTTGACAGCACATGTGCCAATTACAATAAGTCTACCTCCATGCATCACTTATCCGTTTACAAGAACCACCAGCAAGTTGGCGTGACCTTTGCTTTGAATTTGGTAATCAGTACAGTGTTTATCAAACAGAGAAAATATCCGCTTACACAGACTTAGTCCACAGTAACTGGCCCAAAAGTAGCTTAACTTGCTCCTACAATCAGCTCCCTTAAGAATGAACACAAAGTCATTAGAATTAGTTACAAATATATAAAATGCTGTCCTCGTAGTGACGTTATATACTAGGAAACAAAATGAGGCTTATCTTTTTACAGAACCGACACACTTACTTACAATTATGAACAACGTGAACATCTTTAAAAACAAGATTGTCTTTTCCCCTTCGCCCCGCATGGAAAGATTTCTAATGCTTTCTCGTGTGTCATTGAACAAGTTAAAAGGATTCTGCTGCAGTTAGACTTGATCATTAGACTTGGGCTTAGGCTTCAGGGCTTGAGCTTCATCAATAATATTGAAAATGTACACTTTTGGTAACGTACTTTGAACAGGCTGACGGTGCCTGTACAAGAGCCTCAAGCCGTGATTTAGAGAAGGGCCCATGTTTATACAAAGATGTTTGTAGGTTTATAATATTCAAAATACTAAACTAACCTAGGTCCAGTGTTATAATACTGCTATGCAAAGTAATTTAGACCAAAACAAACAAACCAGGATTGAACAAAGTCTTATTTAGCAGAAGGGGATTACCATAGACTGTGACTGGTTCCTGCAAATGTTTCCTCGGTAAATTAATTTGTTGGTTAGCTTTATGACATTTGAATAATTATTGAATACTATGGCAAAGTACCAAAAAAAATAAATACAGATTGATACTACAAACTGTTTTCTTTATATAAAGAAACAAGTGATCTATTTAAAACAAAAGTTTTTGAACAACAAAATTGTGTTTAATAAAACATTTGTCTATATACTTAACTCTGTCATCAATAGCTGTTACAGTTTACCACTGAGGCCAGCTTAATCCACAATCCCACTAACTTAAACCAGTTTAACTAAACCTAGTCATCCAGTTGACACAGCAGTGCCACACCCCTCTTAATCCAGTGCTGAACCGGTCTATCCGTGGGTAGTTCCATGGGTAAGACAAAGTTAGTGGAGTGCCCCGTGGTCGACAACTGACCTCTGCGCTCGCTGGTTTTGTACAAGGGACACACGTAGTCGGTTTTCGGTTTGAAGTCTAATTTTACACCTAGTGGGAGAAGGAACGAAAAGTTGTGGAATCTCAATGTGACTGAGAGAAACTTATCAGAAAAGGGTGCAATTTCATTCTTAAGCACAAAAAGTAGCTAAGCACAAAACAAAATTATGCTTACCAGAATAAAAAAGGTTACCAGCCAGACTACCAAAACACATGTATCATTTGTGACTGGTATGTTGCTCATTTCTGCTAAGCAGAAAACTGTTTAGCAATATTATCTGCTTAAACAGCTCTATGAAATTGGACCCAAAGCATTCATAAAAAAATACTGTCAGTTTTTCATATTTCACATTTTAATTGTACGAGTCACAATTTCATGAAGCTAGTTAACACGAATTGTGACAAATTGACCCCCAAGCTTAGAGAAAACTCCAAGCGTATTTCAAAGGTTAGGAAGGAAATTTGTTTGTGGGACTGTAATTAATGCAACTAGCATTCTACACATACAGAGCAAGTGAAGTAAACTAAGCTAAACCCGGGAGTGAGGAATAAGGTATAACGTATCGTAATCTCGAAATGCCGTGGCCAGATGACTTTACTTACCAGGTTTCACCCAGATGACAGGAACGGGGTCAAACAGAACCTTGGGTTGAGACTCGGCAAGAAGTCCCCTGCAACAGAAAAAAACACACACAAATTATTAGAATAATGTTGTGGCAGGAGATTGTCACCCCATACAGTGAAATGTGTATAAACATCTTCTGATAGTGCTCTCCTTGGAATCAATCTTTAGCCAATTTTAATTTCCATATGGGCCACTGAATCTCTGAAGACAAATTTTCCTTGGACAATGGCAATTGGTTAACCATAAAAATACTGTTAATTCTACAAAATTTGTGCCCTAATTTAGCTAACTATATATAATAATAAAATAAACAATAATAAAACCAACACTTCTGTTGGTAGAGTGTATCATTAAAGTTAAGGTACTAGAAAATACATGTCAAACAAGACTATTTGCAAACAATGATGTTCTGTTAACATTTGTCTAACGGGTACTTTGAGCATCGTGAGAATTTATATTTAAAGCTAAGGTGAAGAAAGAGTTAAAACAAGAAGGTAAAGCATTATGGTAGGTTACTTTACAATATAATACAACTAGACATGATTGCGTTTGTGCACAAATGCATAGCTGTTTCGTCAATAAGTTTTTCAAATTTCTCAACTGAATTTGAAATTTTTTGTGTATTCAAAGTAATTTGCCCAATCTGGCATAAAGAAAAAAATGATTCAGGTTACACCATTTCAGTTAGCAATTGATGCAAAAAAATAAAATAAATCATAAAAAATCATGTGATGACGTCATCATGACGTCATTTCATTTATATGGCACTCTCACAAAGCAGTACCACAGTACTTATACAAGCAGAATAACATAATATCAAAAACAAGGGGAGCAAAATTAGGATTAGAAGTCAAATAAATGAGTGATAAAGGTAACAAAAAAGATCATTGAATTTTAGAAGTTTACATAGTTAAAAATGGATCCGAATGATCACGATAACCAGCATAAGAAACTATTCGAACAGCCTGCTTTTGAAAAGTAAAAAGTCTATTACACTGAGTTGAAGAACCACCCAATAGGCCCCTTGCATAACGTAAACGACTTCACTGACGCGCACAAGTTTTCACGCACAAAGAACAGCTATTGTTCAGTCATTTGCCTCCTTTGACCTCAGTGAGGATGCATGTTTACCCCAGTGAGGGTGCTTTTTGACCCCAGTGAGGGTGCTTGTTTACCCCAGTGAGGGTGCTTTTTGACCCCAGTGAGGGTGCTTGTTTACCCCAGTGAGGGTGCTTTTTGACCCCAGTGAGGGTGCTTTTTGACCCCAGTGAGGGTGCTTGTTTACCCCAGTGAGGGTGCTTTTTGACCCCAGTGAGGGTGCTTGTTTACCCCAGTGAGGGTGCTTTTTGACCCCAGTGAGGGTGCTTGTTTTCCCCAGTGAGGGTGCTTTTTGACCCCAGTGAGGGTGATTGTTTACCCCAGTGAGGGTGCTTTTTGACCCCAGTGAGGGTGCTTGTTTACCCCAGTGAGGGTGCTTTTTGACCCCAGTGAGGGTGCTTGTTTACCCCAGTGAGGGTGCTTTTTGACCCCAGTGAGGGTGCTTTTTGACCCCAGTGAGGGTGCTTGTTTACCCCAGTGAGGGTGCTTTTTGACCCCAGTGAGGGTGCTTGTTTACCCCAGTGAGGGTGCTTGTTTTCCCCAGTGAGGGTGCTTGTTTACCCCAGTGAGGGTGCTTTTTGACCCCAGTGAGGGTGCTTGTTTACCCCAGCGAGGGTGCTTTTTGAGCGTGTGACATCACCTGTAAGGGGTCTATATAAGAATGCACTAGTTCAAATACGGCAGTACAAAGAATTACAGACGGTTAATCAAAAAATTGTAAATGGTCTGACACTTTTCAAAGGCTTAATGACAATACAACACAATAAGTGAATTACACACTGCGTCCCTAAGTGTTGTACAACGTGTTGTACAGCGTTAATTGAGAACAAATGAACAAAATTAGTGAAATGATTTTTAAGAAGGCCTTTAAATAGACCGATCCACTAAGCTCGGCCCCATTGCGTATTGACCCATCACAACGCAACGAAGGTCCGACACTAAGGCCGACATGCGTGCGCGTATCGTGGCGCTCGCGACAGAGTTGTGCTGAAAGGCATTGGAGAGCGCCACGTGTTCTAGCTCACACGTGCGTCGTGGGTAGAGCCTACTGGATCGGTCTATTGATCCAGAGAAATAGGGGCAGAAAGCACACCGAAAAATGAGTGAACAATGAATAAGGAGGAATGGGGGTTGGGATGGAGGGAACAATATTACTTGGCAGGAAAAATCATTGATCTTACTTTTTCCTATCCCAGCGTGCTCCATCCAGGAATAAACCATTGACGTAGACTCCGTCCTCTGGGGGCTTCTCCACTGTTTCACAGGGCAACACCTGAGACAAGAAAATAGAAGAACAAAACAAGATATTACTTAACGGAATAAGTCTCATACTTCAAAACACAGCTCCACATACCTTGTAGGTATACTGAGTGCATATTATTGTTTGAAGCATTGCATGGTGTGGAGAAAAATAATAATAATAATTTGGGGGGCTAATCGTCCTTACTCGCAGCTAAGAGCTGAATTGCGAAGGACGCGGCTACAACGTGTTCGAGAAGCAGGCATGCAAGAGCGCATTCAGCTGCCAGCCACATCAACCCATTATGACCACGGAGCACAGCCAAGATCGGATGTGTTTGATTTTTTTCCTGAGGGAGGAAAACCGGATAGTCTGGAAAACCCTCGTGGCACAGCAGAGAACCAACGCACAACTCAACTCACATATGGCCCCGACCGGGAATCGAACCGGGGTCACCTTGGTGAGAGGCGAGCGCTTTACGCACAAGCCAACCGTGCCACCCGTGCCACCCACAGGAACTATAAGGAACTATAACAAAAAAATCTCTTATGAGTGAGTGTTGGCTCTGAAAAAAAGCCGGTTTGGTCTCCCCAAAGAGCTCACTCAAAAGAGATGTACACATAGTTGTACACGCAAGTTTACTATTTATTTATAGTTTCTTCTTGTACTGAATGCGTTGATAGACCCATAGGGGTGTAAGAAAGTGCTACATATAAGAACCCTTTGAAAAAGACTCTGCTCTGGTTCAAATCGTCAGGCCTTTAACTATTTTTTTGCACGAACCCAGAACCCAGTATCAAGTATGGAAATAAATGTGTATCCGATTTTGAATTGAATTGAACCTACCTCAAACTCAAACCCACACTTATCAATAGGGATGGTGTACTTTCGGGCATAGTTCTGCATAGCGCCAGTCAAGAAGGCCTGGGTGAAGAAGAAGCCTGACAGCCAGAAGATGTCGGGCTTCAGGTTATCGTACCAATCCTGGAGGAACTTCAGACGAGCCAAGAAGTCTGTGATGTAACTACCTAGAGGTTTCAGGGTGGAGTAAGAGCGTTTGGACCACATCTCTGGCACCTATGGGGGGTTGGAAAAAGAGATTTTAACAGGCGTGATAGTTAGTCTCTGGAAAACAATAATATTTGATGAGTATAAGGGCTGACCCACATGTACAAATGGCATACTGTAGGCTTTTTTTTATAGACTTTTCTGGTTTTTGAAAGGGAGGTATAACTTTGGTAATTGACAAAAAAAATTAAGTCTTATTTGGTAAAGAGCACTGGAGAGCTGTTGATGTTATAAAACATTGTTAGAACGACCCCCTTTGAAATGTAGTTTTAAAAAAAGAGGTAACTTTTGACAAAGGAATTTGAATTTGAGAAAGGCTTCATGCATGACACAACAGCTTTGTTTTCTCTTCAAGAAATAGAGCTTGAAGAAGTAGAGCACAGCTGAAGTGTTTTTGCAAATTTGTGAAGCATTTGTTTGTAGGAAGTATGAAGAATTACCCAAATCCTTCTACATCCTCTTTGCCAAAATGAAGGTTTCTGAATGACTGAGGCCTGTAACCTCAAATAACATTTGCATATCACTGGGTCAGGCAGTCCAATTTTATCCAAATCTAAACACATTTGTGTGACGTAACATAGAAGGAGGATAGTGGAGGATTGAGGTCACCTGGGACCAATTTCATGGAGCTGCTTAACGGTTGATTTTGTGCTTTTTTTGTGTGATTTGTGTAACTTGTGTGATTTATTTTCTTCTCATAACGCTGCTAACTGTAAGCACACTAAAAAGCATGCTAAACTTCCGGTGCTAATTTTGTTTACTAACCCGTGAAATGCACTTAAGCAAATGTTTCTGCTATAGCTAGCATGAAAATTTGCTTACCGTTAAGCAGCTCTATGAACTTTAACCCTGTATCATAGGTACGTTGGCCTAGAGAGTAAGAGCTACTAGCAATGTGATTCTGAGATATCTACCTTTCCAATGAGGAGGTTGCTAGCCACGGCTTCAAGCTCTGAAGACATGACCACCAGACCCTTGATGGCCTTCTGGAGATTCTGAAGACTGCTGCGAATCGCCTTTCCCAAACTGTTAGGACATGGATGAAAGAAATGATGAAAGCAGGAAAATCACGATGGATGATAATTTTTATTTGTGTTTACTCCCAAGCTTTATTATGTACTTCTTAGGACTCTAAGTATTCTTGTAGGAAATTTTTTAGCTGCTTTTGTATTGTGTTGTATTGTCTCCGTCATTATACGTCCATGTTACCATAACTTGGTTGTACTAAGTGTTTATTTGTCCATTGGGTTAGGAAACAAAAGCACCTTGCTTTTTTACCTTATACCTTAAGGACAGTGGACACTATTGGTAATTGTCAAAGACTGGTCTTCACAGTTGGTGTATCTCAACATATGCATAAAATAACAAACCTGTGAAAATTTGAGCTCAATCGGTCGTCGAATTTGCGAGATAATAATGAAAGAAGAAAAACCCTTGTCACACGAAGTTGTGTGCTTTCTGATGCTTAATTTCGAGACCTCAAATTCTAAACTTGAGGTCTCAAAATCAAATTCGTGGAAAATTACTTCTTTCTCGAAAACTACGTCACTTCAGAGGGAGCTGTTTCTCACAATGTTTTATACCATCAACCTCTCCCCATTACTCGTAATCAAGTAAGGTTTTTATGATGATAATTATTTTGAGTAATTACCAATAGTGTCCACTGCCTTTAATGTTGTCATTAATTTGCTGCAATGTTGTCATGATTTGCTGCTTTTTTATTGAATCATTGTGAACTTAATATTAATTTTCGAAGTTGGACCTAACTGTGCATTATTGTATTGAACGACAGCATTGAAATAAATGGTACTGAATGATTGAAAATGAATGTCTAATTTATTTTATAGTATGTATCCAGGGCCCCAAGGTAGAACAGTTCATTGACAACTGATGGGCTACGCTGGTTAAATAAAACAAAAAATAACTAATCAATAAATAAATAATTAACATTGAGTACGATAGTTCCTCTCAGAATGATTAGGATGCAGCAGACAGTGAACTCACTTATTAAAGCGTTCCATCTCTTGAACCAGAACAGTGTTCATACTTTCGTTATAAATCACCGGGAACTTCTTCAAGGCTTCCTCCAGATCGTAGTCTTTGGGCAACTAAAACAAAAACAACAAAAGCCAAAGGCTAATTAGAAATTGGGTAAGACGAAAGAGGGGGATGATTAGTTTATGTCATGTTTATGTTTGATCACACAAAACATGAACACTATCTGCGACTATTTAGTCAACTCTATCTACCAATTCCTATTTTGTTTTCGTTTATTTAGATGATCTTGGCGTCAAGGGAACTTGGCAAACTCCCATAAGGGGTTATAAACACCAAGCTGTTTAGTACCATTAATTATCCAGGGATACAGCAAGGGCTTCAATGCAAAGCAATAAAAAGAAAGCTAGATCAAAGAAAGAGCCAGAATAAAACATCCCCTTTCTCAGGCAACTCACTGCTGTAATCCCCATGTAGTTCCTTTTCCAATCAGTGGAGTTAATTGGATCATGCACAAACCAGTAGGGCTGCTGGCTGCCCCAGGCAGATTAACTGCTCATCCATTAACACACCAACTCAATGAAAAGGATGTATACTTTCCAAGCTTTTGTAGCAAAACTTGGACATTACTTTCAGAAATTTAAAAACACAGACCTTGGAGAGGATGTCCTGTGCAATCTCAAAGAGGACATCGTCGGTCTTTCCTCCTCCAGCGCTAACCCTGCCTCCTTGAGTCAGTAAGATGGAATCAAAGATCTGCTTGGTTTCTTGCAGTGACTTGGAGATGTCCACGTTGTCATGCATGCCGAAGATCTCAGGTTCCTGTACTGTGGGCATGCTCTGTGAACAAAATGCAACAGGAAATTAATAAATACACATCAGGGACAGCTTGTTGCTGTACAGCGCTTTGAAACAGTGTTGTACAGCGCTTTGAAACAGTGTTAAAGCGCTTTATAAATGCATTTAAGTTAAGTTAAGTTAAGCTTATCCATTCTGACTGGCCGAGAAGAGATCACATGACAATGTTTAAATGTGCGATATAATGAGAAGTGCTTAACCCTTTTAGACCATTCATTTCTGCATAATTATCACAAAACGCACAGACAATACTAATATTTTTTGTTTCTTTTATCAAATTTTGTCAGTAAAAATGTTAACAAACATAACATGAAACAGAAAATTTAGCTTTTGGGATACTATGTTAACATACAATAAAAAACCATAATATTTGAACATGACCTTCATTTTAACCTCTTTATGTGAATTAAATTAGGTCAAACCTTGCGGCCATTATAGGTATTTTGGTACTAGCCACTTGTGGCCGCTATGTCTTGGCCTAGCGATTAAGAGCATCGGATTCAAGCTCTGGTGTTGGATCAGCAGAGAGTGGGTTCGAGTCCCAGTCGTGACACCTGTGTCCTTAAGCAAGACACTTAACCATGATTGCTTCGTTAAGTTGGGGAGGTAGTGCGTTCGGCTCTACCAGCCAGGCTCCTGATTGATGATACCCAAGCCTACATCCGTATAAACTGTCAAGAGGGTAACCCTATTTCAGCCCTGGTTCAGGGAAAAATAGAGTGTAGCCCACACCTTGAAGTAGCCTTCAGGCCTCGTGAACCTTCGACTTACATAAAACAAATTTGTAAAAAAATTCCCATCCTATATTCCCCTACCTTAATAAACTCCAAGTATTCCTCATAGGTTCCCTGGGGAGGCGGGTAGTAGTTCCCGCTGGGTGAGAACTTATGCTTGGGGTCATGGACAACCTTGGGCAAGATGAAATCCGCAAGAATGGTCAGGAGACAGCGTCTGTCACGGTCGTCTGTCACGCGGCCGCCGTAGTTACACTCCCCGGTCAGGTAGGTGATGGCGTCATACTGGACATCATCGTAGTCATTGACGAACATCTGAGGGGTGACAAAAGTCACAAAGTTATTTTAAATGTTTGTGCAAATTCACCCGATACAAGGCTATGGCTGAGCGGTATAGAGCATCAAACTCAAGTTCTGGTGGTTAAGTCATCGGGTCTGGGTTCAAATCCTGATCATGATACTTGCATCCTTGAGCAAGAGGCTTTACCTTAACTGCTTCTGTTCACCCAGGGGTATAAATGGGTACCTGCTAGGGGTAGAGGTTGATAATGTGTTTGAAAAAGCCTTCTACATCTCAGCAAAGGGAAGGGTGGATTGGTGAGAACAAGAAGAAATCCAAGCACCAAAAGATTATGCTAGAGGTATAAGAGAACTGCTTACCTGTAACTGCCTGATACTAATGCGGAGATCGGACTCGTTGAAACCATACGGGATATTCCAGCCCAACGGACCAAACTTTCTCCTTTCTTGGACCAGAGCATGGAAGAAACACATCCCAAACAGAAGCTTCTCCCACGCCTGAATGATACACAAACAATGTAAACCCACGTGAGTATTTTGACAGAGTGGGCTTGGCTCAAAGGTATTATATACAGGATTGTTAAGGATCCAAAACGTTATTGTTTAATTTTAGTCTAAAAGCTACTCATTGTGAACTTCATTCTAGAAACATTTTTTTCAGTGAAAAATTTCCCGTTAAACTGAAGTGGAATTACCTAGTACATACTAAAACTGTGCAGTGTTTTTCACACTCGGTGTTCAAGTGTCTGATCTAATTAATAAACCACAACGGAAACTACAAATAAAATAATTTGGGATTGTACAAAGAAAAATTGACAAAGAGTATTGGGGTTCTTTATCTCAAGTTGGAAAAGTGCTCATACATTTCTATAGGTTGCAGGTTCTAGTTTATTTGTTCAACCCAAAATTAATAGCATATTTTCATAAAAAAAGTTAGCTTTGGGTCAGAATTTCTTAATCAAAAGAAGATAAAAGAGAACAGAACTGTGTAGAGAGGTCTACTCACAGTCTCCTTGCCTGGGCAAGATGCATAGAATTCCTCATCGCTGATCGGATCACTGATGTAAGATTGTAACATGTTCATCCTTAGACCGGTTGGAGGCTCGTTGGTCATCTTCACACCGTTCTGGAGTACGGTCACCGGAAACTATCAGAAAAAGAGAGAAGAAAATATATTCATGAGAGAAAAGGGTTTGGCAAATTTTACAAGATGCACAGAAAAAAACAATGATGAACAATGAAGACAGAGACAAGGGTCAAGGGTAGAAAGAGGGGGTTGATTTGCCCAGGAGAGGTTTGACAACACAAAAGACAAAATCAAAGGTGGGAAGAGGGGGGGGGGAAACTTTAGTTATACATCCCCTTTTATATCCCCTTGTGCGAGTTAGTGAGATGAGTTCCCTCGATAGGAAGGTCATCTAAACAAACGAAACAAACAAACTCTCTGGATATACAGCTTTGGTCTGGAGGTACCTTTTCCACAGTTTAAATATACAAAATAAATACAAAGATGAAATGGTACAGCAGTTGTTGATGATACCAAGAAGAAGGTTAAAGACACTGGACACTTTTGGTAATTGTCAAACACCAGTCTTCTTTTGGTGTATCTCAACATATGCATAAAATAAATAACCTGTGCAAATTTGAGCTTAATCAAAATCTAATTCTACCCAAATCTAATTCTGAGGTCTCAAAATCAAATTTGTAGTAAAATTACTTCTTTCTCAAAAACAACAGTACTTCATCAGAGGGAGCTGTTTCTCACAACGCTTTATACTATCAACAGCTATCCATTGCTTATTACCCAGTAAGTTTTTATGCTAATAATTTTTTTGAGTAATTACCAATAGTATCCACTGCCTTTAACCTATTTAATACACACCTTGTCTGATGGGTAGCTGGTCAGCCAGAGTCTAAAATCACCAACCACCGTCTCCGGAGTGAACTCCTCGCAGAGTTTCTCCAGTGCAGTCATCCAAGAGACCGCTAAGTGACAGTTCTGAAGCACTACCCAGGTGCCCTCCTGCCTGGCTGCCTCTATCAGCTTGGATGCTACAGGACCCTGTTGAACGTGTCACATCGAACAATCATTAATTTCATTCAGGTTAGGATTTGAAACTTTGCATGGTGAAGATACAACCAAGTGAGTTTTGGGAGACACCATGTAAAAAGTATCTCTTTTGAGCTCCTGAAAATCAGAGCACACTCATTAAATGTGACATGTTCTTGAGAACCACCACAACTCATATAAGAGCGATTTTTTTAACTCACGTAAATTTAATTAACGATTAAATATTTCTTTTGAGTTTTAAAATTAATGTATTTAAAGAAAAAAAGTAGGTTATTTTGTTTTACAAAGACAGCTTTTAAGTAATGCAGTGTTTGTTCCTGTCAGAATGAGAGTGGAATTTAATTTTGTTATGATAAAAAACTTCTGAGTTTTACAATGTTGTGTATAAAGAATGCTTTAAAGTAACAAATTAATGGAGATAATTCCACTTGCTTGTTCCTGTCCAAATGGCAGAGAATTTCGTTTGTTAAAGAAAAAAGAAATATCTAAAATCCCTATCAAATTTACTGTTTGTCAACATAGGGATACATAGCTTAAATGGTAGAGTAATTCGGAGGTAGCAGATTCAAATAAATTTTTCATTCTTCAACCCAAAATTATTTCAGAAAAGGAACATCTTGCCGACTTACTTGTCCCTGTCCTAGTGAGATAGCATTGAACTTCTCTCCACTGAATCCTTTGTCACCAGCAAACTTGAGGAGGGCAGCCATGGGATCAGCCCCAGGGGACAGAACGAAGATGAGAGGGGCGCAGGAGTGGGAGTCTACGAAGCTCTTAGCCAGGTCAAATGGTGGCGGCTGGACAAACTTCTGACCGAGCTTGCTGATGACAAAGTCGGTGACAAGAGGGCCGACCTGTATGAAAATATCAAACGAGTTAGCGGTTAATTAGAAAGTTGCCAAGCAAAATGTGACGCCAGCTGATAATAAGGGAATCAAAGGGAATCAAAGTGTGGTGAAGAGGATTTAAAGGCATGGCCTAATACTTGGTTAATGTCAGAGACCAGTATTCTCACTAAGTGTATTCCAACATATGCAGAGACCAACTAATCTGTGGAAATATTTTTGCTCTATAGGTCAAATAATTATTTAAAAAAACACCCTTGTTGCACAAAATGTGTGGGCTTTCAGATGCCTGAGAAAGGCTTCAGGCCTGAACTCTTTCTCAGATTCAAATATTTTAGTGAGAAATTACCCCTCTCTCAGAAACTAGGTTACTTCAGAGGGAGCCGTTTCTCACAATCTTTTATACTATCAACAGCTCTCTGTTGCTTGTTACCAAGTAAGTTGTTATACTAATATACATTTATAAAGTAATTACCCAACATGTTCAGTGCCTTTAAATAGTTTTTTTTTTAACACGGTAAGGCCTGGTTTTTAATAACTTTATCAAGACAAAGCCGTATCGGTAAAATTATCAAAAACCAAGCCTCACACACTTTCAGACAGAATGCAAATCCTATAATACCTTATCTGGCCTGAGACATCTAATAAGAATGGCCTTCTGGAAGTCTGTGAGCTTTTTGTTCCAGGGGGCGGGGAAGGTCTCCTTGTGTGGCTCCTTGCTGTTATACAGCGATCGCCACTCTTCTAAATGGTCTTGGAAGTGGTCCCTGTGGAAATGGAACAGCAAAAGAAGTACAAAATAAATCAGTTTATAGGAACGTTTGTGTAATCTTGCACTATGAAGCAGAAAGACAAGTGATCGCAGCTCGATGTGTTCTAGGGAATTTTAATGCTGCTTGCATGGCGCATGTTTCCCTCCACGCTGCAAACTAGACTGTTTTTTTTTGTATTTTTTATTTAAGAGGAATAACCATTTTTATCTTCAGCTCCCCTGATTTATTTTTCAACTTAAATGTTTTCTTCTTGTATCCTCTCTTAAATGCTTACTTCCAGTAGCCCCTTACCAAGGTTGGGTTCTAGCCTTGTTTTAGGCAAAACTTTGGCAAACAAAAGAACAGAAAAAAAAAGAGAAGAAGATCGTACCTGAAGCCTTTGAAGGCGGGTCTATCACACATTCTGCATATCTCATCCCAGCTCCTATCAGAGAGCCACGAGGAGTCTGGGTTCTCTAGTTTATTCTCCAGACCGACGCCACCGGTCAGGAAGAACATAAACTCCTCCTGGTCCATCTCCTTCTTATCCCTGTCATTACGGAAGGGGAAAGGAGATGAAAGAAACGTCTTAAAAAATGTCTTATCCCTGTCATTACCGAAGGGGAAAGGAGATGAAAGAAACGTCTTAAAAAATGTTTGAATAATTTAGTGATAGTACTCATACCAATGATGGACACAGGAAAAAAAGAACCTGGCTGACTGAAAAACTAAAAATGCAAACAGTGGATTTATAGGCAGTGGACACTATTGGTAATTACCCAAAATAATTATTGGCAAAAAACCTTTCTTAATGACGAGTTATGTGGAGAGGTTGATGGTACAAAACACTGTGAGAAACGGCTCCCTCTGAAGTGCCATAGTTTTCTTGACCCAGGGAAGCTAATCGAGCGCACCCCTTATTGCATACTGAATTATATCCCTGAACAACAAAAAAACATTGCTTGGTGCATACTTTTTTTTATTTTACGCAATACGCACAAGGCATGACGGATACGTGGAATTTAGACCTTTGGCTCCGACTCCAGCCCCAGGCTCTGTTTGATGTTTTGAAAACTCATGCAAAACGCCCTCTATTCCAAAAAAAGATGACCGAGACCGAGCCATCAGACCAGACGCCCAAGCCAGATTCTAAAAAAAAAGGCCCCTGATTGAGCCACAAAACAATCACAGAGCTTCAAGATTCTTTTGCACATATACTTGTTTGCCATTACCATACTGCGGTTTTCTCAGCAAATGTGCGAGTGACAGCGATATTTTTTCTTGGCTGTGAAATGGGTATTTGAGCTCCAGATTCAAATTCCAGTGCACCGTAGGGAGGCAATCATCTGATAGCGCCCTCATCTGACAGCGCCCTCTTCAATAAGGCTTTTTGAGGTATGGCGGACACAATGCTACAACACTGTAAAGTTGTTGTAAATTTGTGCGTATTGACCATAGATATAGAACGTATGTTATTCAGTGAAGTGCGCATTTTAGGCAATGCGGCGTTTACATGTAAACCTAATGACCACCAACATGGTGAGCGTGGCACCAGTCGCGGCGTGTGACGCGCGTGTATCTCGTCTGCCATGCTTCAAAAAGGCTTATGGCAAGGTCATGTTCACTCACTTCTAACTGTGTTTATATCGTGCTATCAAACACAGCCACATGATCTCCTCTCGACCCTTCAGAATGTCCCAGGTATTTATGAATGATTTTTTAAGGTGGCACACGGCAGTGTTAACCCACATTATTTTTCGCATGAACATGAACTGCCTTGCTAAAGGACACAATCCAAGAACGGGCCTCGAACCCATACTCTTCTGATCATCAACACAAAATAATACAGGAAAATAAATGAAATGAATGAGAAATGTGAGTATCAAAACAAAACATGTTGTTAGTTGCGTTGAAGAAAAAAATATAAAAATGCACTCAAGAAGACTACAAGAAATATGGCATAACTTACGCATGCTGTTCACCTTCCGCACTGTGGTATAGTAGAAGTGATGATGGAGATAGATATAAAGAAATAAAGCATGCACAGAAAAATGCAATTGGTGGAATTAATACACGTGCTCATGAATATCCATAGACAAAAAAATTAACATGCAAATTATTTTCACATGTATGGAGAACTAATAGTTAGGATTGGTGGGGGAAAATTAATTCAGTGGTCGAATTAACATGCAAGGTTTATATTAAGGGAACATTTTTATCATGCTTTTGAATATTCATTAGGCAGAAATGAAGGAGTGGGAGGCATGGATATGGATTGGAGGGTATGTAATGTGTGACAGGTAATGGAAATAGTTAAATAATATCATCATTAAGTGGCAACGGTGGAAGATGCCAATTTGAATATTCGTGCATATTCATAAGATGTGGGATAATATGAGGGGAGGGGTAAGGGAGTTTTATCGATGCTTAAATCAACAATAAGATTTTAACTGAATTTTAGTTTTTCACTTTAAGATAAAATCTTTCCACATTTTTTTCTTTTGCAGATGAACTTTAAAAACATACCATCTGATTCCATTCATTTTGGGATTTGAACGAAAGAAACTAAACTAAATAAACGTTATTGTTACCCAAAATTTCTGAACTTGTTGCACACACATTCATCAAAATGAAGAAGACATCGGAAAACAGTAAAACATTTCAAATTCATAAAGTTGCATCCTAAATCATTTTTTAAAAGCGTAGTTTAATATCAATATTTGGAGATGCAGGATGGATTGATATCTACACCTATGGTGCGTGCAATTTCTGGATACGTGCAACTGTCTACCTGAAGTGCATTGAACCGATATTTCAAGGAAAATTTCTACTTACATGAGGATGTTTGTGCACAGTATGAAGGAGAAGAGAAGTTTGTCCTTCTCAAAGAGCGATCGGCAGACGCTGCAGTACAGGTTATAGGTAAAGTGGTCCGAAAGGTAGCGTAGCCTCTTCTCAAGGATCTTAGACTTGTTACTGGGTGTCAGAAGCAGAGTACAGTACATGAATAGATGAGAGACTTATAAGAAATGGCATTGAGGTGAGACTAGTCATTCCACTGTACATGACGTGTCGCTGTCGCATTCCTTTAACTGATCGATTTTACCAAAGCGAGACTTTCATCTACTAAATTCACGTAATGGTGTGATTTCTCATAGTCAAGGGAAACTTACTGGGTAAATTATGTTAAGTTTTTACGTTAACAAAGAAACTTTACCCAGAATGGGATCCTTACCAGCAACCTCTGGATTAACGTGCTCAATGCTAAAGCATAAGTTTTGCCTGCTTGGCTTCTGACTGGCAACCCCCGAACAAAGATATTGACAAAATCGGGAGACTGCCAATCATAGGGCTAGATAGCTCAGTTGGTAAAACACTAGAACATTAATTTGGAAGTCACAGGTTCAAATCATGTTCAAGTTGTTTTTTTGTTTTGTTTTCTTTGTTCCCCGATTGATTAAAATTTCATGATTTATCTGAGGGTGACTAAACCAAAGTGCTGACTTACCTGTCATGGATGGAGTTAATGTAGAGATTGACAAACCACGTGAGGGAGTATTGGTACATGGGGTCAATGTTAGGGAGGTCTGCAATGCTAAAGAACAAGACGCTGGAATGTTTAGCGATCGGCCGGTAGCCGGCACGGGACTCGTTCAGTTTCTTCTCTGTCTCCTCGGCGATCTTCTGCTTCTTAGAGATCTCATCAGAGAGGACCTGACAGAAAGGAAAGTGCGGAGAGGGCTTTAAAATAGTAGAAGAAAAGGTTGTACGTGTACATCTACATTTATTTTCTTAAACCTGTTAAATGGAACTTGTGCCATCCGGTTAACCGTTTCTACTGTTTCGAAAATTATAACCCACTTTCCATGAATGACCAATATTTAAAAAAAGAACACTCTAGTCTTCATGACCACAAAAACACTAACCGCAGGTGTGGCAGCAAATAAACCAACATAATTTCCTACAAATAAGACGTGACTTTCAAAGACCTAAAAAGTCACCATGTCTTATATCCGATGTGCCTTATCTGATATTAATTGAGTTTTATGTGATTATCACCATGTGAAATCTTCTATTTATACAGTAATAATACCTTTATTTCGTCTAGGGTAATTCTACTTTTTCTTAAAATAAAATTTTCCTTAAAATTTACAAAATGTAAGGAAGAAACGATGTCACTGGCCATGCTGCTACCCACGATAATTACACCAGCGCGAACCAGCTACAATCAGTGCTGCACACAGTACACTGCTAAAGCGCGCACACCACTGAAGTTTGTGGGAACTTACCTTAGAGGAGTCAAGGATGCGGATGGCCGACTCATCCTCAAGGATGTTACCCTCTGAAGATGACAGCGTCTCAAGGATCTTGTCCTCAATCTCCTTAAGTTGTCTCTTATTGGCCGCACTCTGGAGGACCATGGCCTGTCGCTCTTCTTCAAGCTCTGGCCTGTAATCAGGAGAGAGAAAAAAGTTCATAATAGTCGTCTTTCCACAAAAAATTCTATACAATAAAAAAAAGGAAAAACACAACTAACTATAGTACCTTTAAATTATGAAGTCTTTAATTTAATTAACGTATTGATAAAACCCCAAAATATACTTTTTTTCTAGAAAACTGTTTAGTTTATTTATCTTAAAAATACTTCTTAATTCACTTCACTCTAGATTCTAAAGGTTTAACAATAATGAGCAATGAGATGACAATGAACAAAAAGTTATTATCAGTTATACTTATCATGTAAAACTAGTCCTGCATATGTGCATGTACTAACAGATTTTACAGTGAGTATCAGCATGTATTCATTGCATTTAAACTCGTAATTTAGAGCCACACATAAGCTTGCATGCCACACAAATGTTTAAACACTTCACCGTATTCATGTTAATATTGCATTTTAAAACAAGGCCATGTGACCTCCACTCAACCAATCAGAATGGATATAAACTGTCCTGGGTGTTTATGAATTAGAAATAATAATAGTTACCTTTCTTTAGCGACCACTATTCCCAAGAGCTGATCCTCCAGGCCGTCCGGTGTGATCATAAAGTTAAGAAGAGACACCTTAGTGGCGACCTCCGGCAGGTAGTGGGGATTGCGCAGCTTGGTGGTGATGTAGAAACGGAAATCTTGCGAGTACTCGATGACATTCTCACCAAGACGGATACACTCAACGCCACCTAGTGGTGAAAGGAAATCAGGTAGATGTGAACCCATGACATGTAAACTCATGTAAAACTATTATTATGTCATCAAAAAATCACAAACTAATTCGCCACCCCAAATTAAACCCCAGTTGAAACCAACGGTTCTTTTCAGAACCGCCCCAACTCATTTAGTTATTACATAGTGTTACTGCAAACCTTTCCATCTCGTATTTTCACTACGCAAAGTTTCAAATCCTACCCCAAAAAATGTTTGACAGGGAGTTTGAGGTGGCTGTGGGCGTGATCAGTGGGTCATAAACATGACTGAGATTATATACATACATACACTGGGTTTTTATATAGCCCCATTCCATTGATAGACCACAGCACTTTGGCAAACGGACATTAGCATTGCTAATAATATAACAAATGAACAAAACAGGAATTTACAGAAGGCAACTATAGACAAGATCTTTTTTAAGTGCTTTCTTGAAAATAGGCAGTGAAATTAGAGCAGCTAATTGGAGGTAAAGGTAAAAGTAAAGGTAGCAGATTAATAACCCAATTTTATACAGCGCTTTTCACACCCGGAGGGCGTCCCAAAGCACTTCACATTATTACCCCTGGTCACTGGGCCTTAAATCACTCCTTAAACCATCTCAGCTCCCTGGTGGGGAGTATGCAGCCTGTGCAACATTAATATGCGCTACTCGGCTAAATCAATCACAAGAACCGTCTCTGCCCTCACAGGTCCCCATTTACCCCTGGGTGGAGAGAAGCAATCATAGTTAAGTGTTTTGATCAGGGACTCAAGTGTCACGACCGGGATTCGAACCTACACTCTGCTGAACAGAAGCAGCTTGAGTTTAGTGCTCTTGTCCGCTCGGCCATGACACCCTAAGATTGGAGAGAGATGCTGCTGGGTTCATTTTCAGCAAGACCCCTACTTCTCTATTAGTGACCACTGCTTCCCTCCTCCTTATCCCGGGGCTTTATCATAGAGCTACTATTAGCAGAAAAATTGCTCGAAAATTATTTCTGCTAAGCAAAAAATTATCAGGATAAAATGCCTTTTTGACTTGTAACATTATTTTGGTGAGCATAATTTTGTACGGTTAGCTAGTTTTTGTGCTTAAGCCGCTCTATGAATGGAGTGCTTTTCCATCTTCCTCTTTCTCTAAACCTGAGGTCCCCCTCCCAGTCTTCAATTGTTTCCTTACCTTGTTTGAAGGTCTGCTTGAGCAGCAGAGGTTCCAGGGATGGATCCAGCTCCTCTCCGACGTTCTCCAGGAGGAGCGGGGTACCAAACTGCAGACAGTTCTCCAAGATGCGCATATAGTCGTTATCAGTCAGCTTGATCACCGACAGGTTGTTATCCTTCTCAGAGTTCTTGACCCACTTATTGGCTTGACCCTGGGGGTCGATCATCAATGGCCTGCGGGATGGAGGATACAATTGGACGGCAGGTCAATATGAATGAAAAGTTTTTCCAGAAGATGACCAGAGCATACTGACCTAAACGTTAAGTTCCAAAATCACTGGTTCTTATTGGAACCACCACTACTTCAAAAGAGATTCATGTACATGGTGTCAATGCAACCTCACTTGACTGTACTTTTGTCGTTTAATATGTTCCACACCCTTAATATGTTCCATCACTTAAGGAACTTCATTGGCTACCAATTAGAGAACGAATCCATTTTAAGATTGCTCTTCTCATTTTTAAATGCTTTAACAAAACTACACCTCATTTTATTACCACTTTACTGGCACATTACACTCCTCCACGATTTCTTCGGTCCTAACTTAACATCACTCCCTTGAATGTTTCCCGAGCAAACAAAATTCTAAGTCAAAAGGCTTTTAGTGTGGCTGGGCCAATAATTTGGAACAATCTCCCAACTGCCATTAGGGAATCTACTACTCTTTCTGCTTTTCGTAAAGTCCTTAAGACTCACCTTTTTCCTAGTTAATTTCTTTTTAAAGCGCTATGATCTAGATGGAATTGCGCCTTATAAATTTTAATTGTTATGTTATGTTATGTTACTTGCAAAATGCAAAGGTTTAAATTCTGTGGTGTTGTGGTCGAGCGGTTAAGAGCACCGGGCTTAAGCTCTGGCTCAAAATCATGCTTACCAGAAGTAGGTTACCAGCCCAATGCCATATAGTTTGTTGTGACTGGTACCCACTCATTTTTAGGTTAGCACACATATTTGCCAAGCAGTTTTTTTTCAGCAGATCAATATGAAACACAAATGTATGCTTACAAGTCTATTCTCTGACCTAACAGCTATAAGAAATTGGTTCCAGGACACCAGATTTTTCTAAGAATATCTCACCATCTTCTGGAGTTATCAACGATGACACCATTGTCAACTGAGAAGCTGTCTGTGGGTAGACCAGCGATGTTCCACGCCCTGATCTTGATTGGTTCTCCTAGGGTCTTGCTCAACGAGAACTCATCCGAACAAGGAATCTTCTTGGCCTGTGGGTACAGTCAACATCTGGTTATAATACTGAGAAGCTAGCTTACTGAACTTGATACAGACATATAATTGATGTTGTTCAATGTGTCATATAAAAGAGGAAGGGGCAAAGTCACAGTGCCTTGACCGTGTGGTGTTTTGGGGCTTTTGCTATTACTACTGCTGCATTCAAGAAACACAGTCAGTTAAATAACAGTTACTGCTGTAGTAAGAAGTGTTCTAGAAAGCAAGGGGCAGACTAATAAGGCCTTGATCATGGGGTGTTTTGGAGCTGTTGTGTTTGCTACTGCTGCATTAACAGCGATAAAATTGAAAAAAAAACAGCCAGTGTTGTGGTAAAAATTGTACTAGAAAGCAAGGGGCAAACTCAAAGTGCTTAGATCTTGGGGTGTTTAACGACTCTTCCTATTATTACTGCCATTAAACATAGACACAGTTGGAAAACAGTCAGTATTATATAGTAAAAAAGTGTAATGGATAAAAGAGGCAAACTCACAGTGCATAGCTTGGTCCACTCGCTGGTACACCTGAACCTGAACGCCGATGTAAAGGCACCGAGGTACGCAATCACACCAGATGAGATGAGCACATCACCCATCAAATTATCGTAGATGTTCTGAAGCTGGGCTGCAGCGGTGGTCCATCTATCATCAAGATTATAATCATTTAATTGAATATGGTTTCTTATCTAGCGCTCATATCTGTCAGTCAGTGACGCTCAATGCCCTTTAGCATTCAGTCTTTTCCTGCAATCTGAGAGCTGGTGTCCGATCGCGAATGATTCGTCCAGAGATGCAGATTGGCAACAACTTTCTTCGTATTTTTTCACACTCTGTTTGCAAGTTTGCTGGAGTATGAATTTTTGTCATCCCATTCCCCCTTGTGGATCTGATGAACAGGAACAACGCTGAACAAGATTTCTTAGACTAACAGTTGAGGCAAAAACTAAATCAAGCAATTTGACTTGCGGCAAAGCCCATTGGCTGCCTTTGTCTGCATGCCATGAGGCTGAACAAGAGTTTTTAGACCAATTCCTGAGGCAAAAAAAAACATCCGAATCAAGCAAACTGAGCTTCGGCTTATATTGACACATTTTGATTAATTTTAACCCCTGACCTGTCCTTCTCTCCACCCAGTCCTCCAATCAGCTTCTCGGCCCTGACCAGCTTCTTGGCACACAGGTCCACCTGTTGTTCTAGCTGCTCCTTCTTGTCCGTCATATCCTTGAAAGACTGCTTGAGGTTGGCTAGACGCTCCTCAACGGCACGTAGCTCAGATCTCTTGGCTGTTGGTAAGACACCAAATTAGACCACGGTTTAAGACAAACCACTTACATACAGTCTCAGCTGACACTCTTTTCAAATTCTTCTCAACAGGGCCTGATTTCATAGAGATGCTTCAGCAGAAAATATTACTAAACAATTTTGCAAAGCAGAAGAGAGCAGGATAACAGTCACAAATTGTACTAGTGAAAGGGTAGTTTGGCTGGAACCCTTATTGGTAAACGTAACTTTCTAATGCTTGATTTTTGTGCTTACGCAGTTTTGATCCTGGTTGTATTAGGCGTAAGACCAAAATGAATAAATTAAAGTATCTTTAACACACAACATACCAAACCCACGACTTTACCTCCCGTCTGAAAGACAAATCAATAACGGTCAAGTGTCTTGGTTACAGACACAAGTGTCAAGATCGAGACTCAAATCAACACTCTGATCACAAACACCAGAAACTGAGTCCAGTGCACTTTTAAGACCGCTCGGCCATGACACGCCAACAAATCCCTTTCACTCCAACCAAGCCAACTTACCATTTAGGAGAGCCATCGTCTGGCTCAGGTCGTCCTCTGCCTCTTTGAGTTTCTCCTTCTTAGGAGCCACCACCTTGGCCACTCTGTCGTACACCTCCATAGCCATGACCCACTTGGACAGACCCTCGGCAGCGGAAGACGCTTTGGCCACCTTGACCGGGTCAAACTCTGGGTTGGTCATGAACTCTGCACGGATCTTCTTCATGATGTGAGGCTAAACAAAATTTAAAAGGTATACACAAATGTTATTCCATTTGTTTTTCCCCATAAAGGTGATGCCTCTGCTACCTCTACTGACTAGAAAGGGCTTGGAAAACTTGTGAGACAAACTTTTAATTTAACTCACAGACAATAAAGACAGTATCGATAAGTTCACCAAATCCACTTATCTACTCTGCAACTTGGCAGGGAAAGGTTTTCCAAAACCAAAAACTAGCAGACAAATTTCTTCAGATCTAAGCACAAATAAGCACTAAAATTCCATTCAGTAAAAATAAATAAATTACAAGGTGTTATCACATCTTCAAAATCTTTCTAAGCAGACATTTTTTTAAATTTACTTACAGCAATGTTGTCTCTGTCATACGTCTTGAGTAAGTTCAAGAAGTTCATGTCACCGACGAGTTTCTTTGAGGGTCCCCAGAAGTCTAGGATCTTGCCTCCTGTGCCAGCGGGGTCGTTGATCTTCTCTGGTTTGATGTCTTTCATGATGCAGACGGCGGCCATGACCAGTTTGACGCCCGAGGGTGGATTCTTCATGGTCTTCACCACGGCGATATCGGCGGGCTGAGGGTTAAGAATTATTTGAAATTAATAGATGGAAATTTGCATCGGAGATAAAGAATATCAAGTTAGGTTTTACCCATATACAACGATGTGTGCTAGCACTGTACCCAAATTATTGAAATTGTCACATTTATTATCCATCAAATTTATTTGAAATTGTGACACAAGAAACAATCAGGCAGTCGAACTGCTTCTAGACACCGGCCTAGCTTGGTGGTTTAGTGGTAAGACATCTGCTCTAGAAATGCAAAGGTCGTGGGATCGAATCTCATCCGAGTAATTTACTTTTGGATTTTTTTTTCTTCACAGAATTCACAAAATTTCTTAGTATAAAGTGCTGAATACAAACTGTGTTAGGGTAACAAGTCTGAAGTTTCAGGTTTATGTTTAATAGTAGTGACATTAGCACACCCACAAGTTTACCAATGAGCTAGTGTGCTGTTATCCCAAATGCTTGTTTTTGTTTTTATAGGTTGTGCAGCCAAGGGTAGCCTGTTCTAAAAAGCGAACAGCTCTTAAGGAATATAAAGGTAGCAGTCAACTTCGCCAAATGCCTGTAGGTGAGGTTATGTTCATTGGTCTTGTTATGTGTCCGCTTGTTCGTCTGTTCTCTTGGATGGAGTTTGGAGGAGGTGTTAGTTAGTTCTCATTTAACATCTATAAGTTAGTTTTAAACATTGATTAAACAGTTTCAGATTTTCTTTTCACTGAGCGATTTGTAGCTTTTCTTTGAATTTTAGTTTGTAACTTATTGAATTTTGGGGGATGAAATAAAATATGAATAAAGAAAGACCAACCTTGAGCGTGTTGAGAGCAGACAGAGCGGCCTCCAGGGCAGGGATGGCTTCAGCTAGATCACTCTCACACTCGTCCTTTAAGGCCTGAGCAGACGCAGCCTGTATGTTGGCTGATGCTTCCTCCTTGCGTACATTCTCGCTGGTAGCGGCCACATCAACAGACTCCTTCTCAATAATCTACCAAATAATTAAAAACACATTTCGAAGCTATGAGTAACAAAAAAAGATTCAACAATATTTTGAGTTTTTGAGTTTTTGAATTAATTTCTCCTCTAACACCGTTTCGTGGATGAATGGTTCAGTGCATTGGACTCAAGATCAGGGCCCGGTTCCATAAAGCTGTTAAGCAGAATTTACTCCTTCAAAAATTTCTTTGCTGAGCAAAAATTGAGTGGGGTACCAGCCTCAACAATGCAGACTTACTGTAAGTTTTTTTGTGCTTACAGGCTATATGAAATTGGGCCCTGGTGTCTCAGTCATCAGGGAATGAGTTCGAGGGAGTATGGTACTAGTATGAACTTTATGATCAGTGCGATTTCAGACTGATAATAAGGAGCCCCCCAATCCTCTAAGCAGTCATTAAGGGTGTCATGGCTGAGTGGTTTAGAGCATCAAACTCAAGTTCCGGTGGTTAAGTCATCGGGGGGTGTTGGTTCGGGTTCCAGTCGTGAATTTTATGTCCTTGAGCAAGATACTGTACTATATTTGCTTCTTTTCACCCAGGGGTATAAATGGGTACCTGCGAGGGTAGAGGCTGACATTGCGTATGAAAAAAAGCCACTGGGGCATTTTGGCTGCCCTAGGTTGTTTACTCCCTAGGGAGCTGAGAAAGACTAAAGCAATGTCATTGGCCCAATGACCAGGGCACTTATGTAAAGCGCATTTAGACGGTTATACTTGCTATTGTTATTACTATTTAAAAATCATGGTGGCCCGATAAGACTTACCACCATCATCTTCTGGTTCTCATCGGCAGCGACCACCAGCTGGGGTTGAAGTTCCTTCAGCTCGATCTGCATAGAGCCCACCTGGGACTCGGCAAAGGCAAGCTTCTCAAGACCCACCACGTAGCGACGTTTCGCCTTCATTGTCTCATCTCGTTTCTTGCCGAGAAGTGTCTTGAAGGCTGAGATCAACTCTAGGTACGAGGTGGGCGTTACATAGTTATGGCGGCCCAACTCTTCCAAGAAGCTGTTTGTAGAAGACAGAAAGACAACATGCAAAAAGTGGTGCGACCAGATTTGAAATTTATTTGTGAAAGACTTAGATGCATCAAGAATAAAGGAATTAACACCCTATTGTAATCAATTGGTGTGTCCTGGCCGAGCGATCTAATTCACCGCATTCAAGTTCTCAAGTTGTCACTCAAACCCCTGAAAGGATTTAGACAGCCATTTAAGACTGATGCACTAACATCATAGTCCAATTCATAAAAGTTCTTTTAGATAAAAGAGCGGAATGTTTGAAAATCGGTAACACTTTTAAATTTTCAACTACTGTCCTCAGACTCCGTCCGTTTCATAAAGGTTCAAACTGCATGCAAAGCTCAACGGTTGTGTGTATTCGTGCATACTTACTGGTTTTACTGGTATGTATTGATAATGTTATGCATAAATAAGCACCCATATAAGGGTGCACTAACATGCATTCAAATATTGCCATGTGATCTCCTCTCTACCAATCAGAATGGATAGACTGTCTGAGTTAGAAAGACTCCATATTTCTTCCTACTTACGTGAATGAGAGGTTCCTTGCACTGGTGTGGAAATGTTTGCATATGTCCACCACCTCTTTTCGTTCATCCTCTTCCATTTCCACAGTCTCAAGGAACTTGTAGGCTACTCTCGTCAGGGCATCTTCTGGCCATGCCTTTACGAGATGAAAACAAGAAATAGTACTACAAAAAGAAGCACACTACCAACCCCCATCATCACAATGTTGCAAATGATTTTTGAGCAAACTAACTTTTAAGTGTCTCAGTGAACTTTGGTTGCCGATACGGGCAAGATTACATTTTAAAGTCAAAGATTTTCTGCAACAACTTACCAAACGTTGTCAAACAGGCCGGAGCATGAAAACAATTTAAAACTGTGTGACTTTTACTGTATCTTTCTTTATAATTTTGCTTCTAAGTCAGTATTTAGTTGACAAAAACCATGACCTTACCTTTAATTAACAGACCATTATCAGATAACATTACATAAATTATCTGGAACTTTGTTTCTTGATCAGTGCTACACTTAAATTTTCACAGCATAATCACTGGAGTTCACACACACTTAAAATCTCTATGTTCTCAGAACCATCCAGGTCTCATGAATATAACAAAACAAGAAGTTGATGGGAAGCCTTTTAACAAATTATGAGTTGTCATTATAGAACAAGTGGATCCTTCAACCCTCCCCTCTTCTAATTGTCAGCTCCTTAGTACAGAATTAAAGGCAGTCGACACCATTGGTAATTATTCAAAATAGTTAGCATAAAACCTGACTTGGTAACGAGCAATGGAGAGCTGTTGATATTATAAAACAGTGAGAGAATGAGCTCCCTCTCAAGTAACAGTCATTTTCCACAAAATTGATTTTCAAAATCAAGCATCTGAAAGCACACAACTTTGTGTGACTAGGTAGTTTTTCCTTTCAAAGTTATCTCGCGACTTCGATGACCAATTGAGCTCAAATTTTCACAGTTTTATTATTTTGTGCATATGTTGAGATACACCAAGCGAAAAGACTTGGTCTTTGACAATTACCAATAGCGTCCAGTGTCTTCAATCTGAGAGGTTTTAAAAATGTTCGTCTCCGGTCAAGCTGCGATTTGAACAAATAATTTGTTAATTAAAACTATAGCGGATCCACTGTATGGAACGCCCAAGTCCAGAATTTTTTTTAAATAAATAAAAATAAATTCTGAAGATGTACCTGGAACCAATCAATGGTGCAACAGTTGATAAGAGACGGGAACTGTCTGAGACGATTGCGGAAGGCGTCACCGATAGGGGAGAATGCGATGATGATGTGAAGATTCTCCCGGCAACGGTTGACGAAGAAAGCAAAGAGAGCCAGTGGACTAAAGTCTGCGTTCTTATCTCCAGCCTGGGCTACAGGACGAACAGCCTAAAAAAAAACAAGTTCAATTGGTATTATGTCCAAACAATGTTTTTCAACCAGTTACATTTTCCCTGAAGATGTAGGTTTTCATCAAGTTACAAAACTGTCCTTTATACTCAATTCAATTTACATTTATTTCCACAAAACATTTCCACAATATTATAGAACTACATTGTAATATATACATATAAAAGACAGAAAAAGAATAAACTGGCGGGAAGCGCGTGGAGGCAAGGCCCAAAATAAGCCAGGTAGCTTGTAGCGGCTTGCCTTTACATAACAAAATACATAAACTAAGGGTACATGCTTAGGACAATACAAAGATGAAACAGACAGACAGACAAACAGACGAACATACAAACAAACTACTGGAGAAAATGACAATGACAAAGTAAGCAAAAACTGAATTTATTATTCATTAAGCACCGGCCAAAAGACAATTTTAAATTGTCTTTCAATAAAAATAAACTTGCAGCCAGAAACACAAGAGCAAAGCGACTTTTTCTTTGTTTGGATTCTTAAAGGGAAGGTGTACGTTTGGTAATCACTCCTAAAATTAATGGCAATAACAACTTTTGGTTCGAAGTACAGCAGCTTTAAATAGTATAAAGCAATTTGAGAAACATTTCATTTAATAGAAATGTGGTTATGTAAAACGATACCAGTTCCGAAAATTTCACCCCTGTTGGTCTGTTTTGGCCTGTTTCTCCTGACTGATATTTCCGACTTATTTAGCTTGATCGTATCACAACTTACCTCCATAATTTCTTGTTTCTCATCGACGGCATACAAATTGGGCACTTCTCCAGTATTGAGGAGATTGTCAATGTCTTCCAGGAAGGATTCTTCCTTGATCTGAGTGTCTGTTATCAGGAAGACAGTCGTCTTGCCGAATGCTCCTGCATTCTTCATCAGAGACTGAAAATGATAATAGTAAACAATTGTTAATGGTCCGACATTTTCGACCCCAGCAGAGTCTTTCTCTTTTCAGAGTTATTATTCATAATAATAATAATAATATTGAAGTCTTCTATAGCGCACGTATCTACTAAACAAGGTACTCAAGGCGCTGAGTATATACACATTTTTTAGAGAGACAGGTTATTGCAGTGATAAATTCCGAGACTCAATTATTTAGCACCTTATAAGGGTTTACAAGGTGCTACGGCGCATACAGCAGCCACAGCCAGGAACACCGGGGCGAACCCCTTCTCTTTTCGATAAGTGCACTGGGTTCTTTTACATGCGTTACACAACACAAGGGACCACTGGCTTAACGTCCAATCCGAAGGATGAAGCAATGGTTAAGTGTCTTGCTCAAGGACACAAGTGTCACAAGTGGCTGGGGATTCGAACCCACACTCTGCTGATCAAAAACAGAGTTGGAAGAATATCACGCCTGTGTATACGGTACTGAATTTGCTTGAATTAATTTTGAAGAGAAACATTTGAAGACGTGAGTATTTTTTAATTTCTTATTATGAGTCAGATTTATGTAGAGCCTTTAGTGTTTATTCTTTGTTTGGTGACAACTGATGAGGTAGAACGGCCTTGTCCAGGTGCTGGTCACCTGTTCCTCCTTGCCACTCACTGCAGCTTGGTTGCATGTACAGTTTTGTAAATCATACATTTATTTCCTCAGTCATAGTTCTTTTTGTGCGTTGTATCTTTTATGTCTTGTGTTTCCAGTGTAAAGTGTAAAAAAAATATTGACAAAAACTGCCAAAATAGGGCTTGATAGCTCAGTTATTAGAGCGCTGGCACAGAGGTTGTTCGTTCGAATCCCACTCTTTTTTCTTTCTTCACCCCTAAATCATCAAAATAAAATACTTATAATCGCTATATCATCACTGACCTTTAGATCCTCCCGCCATTCATTCTTGCCGTAGCTCTTGGAGATCTCCGGTTGGAATAGATGGAATCCAGCCATGCTAGTCGCTAATTTAGTCAGTGACTGTCGACCGCTACCACCTACTCCGACTAACATGGCATTACCCCCGGGTTGCTTCAGGACGCGACTGATACGCGACAGATGCTCAAGTACATATCTGAAAATCAAATGAATACATATTCTCTGATTGTTAGTGATCTTTAAAGCTTTGAATGATGTGGAGCATTAATTTTATCAGAGCCCACTTTTTGTTTGCATTTTGAACCTATTGTACTGTAAACAAAAATTTGCTTTAAATAAGTCTTTCTCACAGAACAAAATGTATCTTGCTGATTTGTGTTGCCTTGGTACATCCCAAAGTCAATAGTATTTCTTAAGGATAACGCCCTTTCGTAATAATGTGGGTTGTACATGTATGATCGTTGAGTACAGAACAAATTTGTTTGCATGTAACGATAACGGCGCTTTTGGAATAAATAAAATAAATCATACATGCACATAAGACCTTGGCACTGAAAGAGTTTTTTAGCTCACACCAATTTTGCGCTTATGATCCTGATTCCCAGCTTGTCAAACTAGGGCCGAATTTCCGCGCTAGTCGTGTAAGTGTAGAACGCCTAGTAACAAGGAGTAGCACGCGCAGAAGCCAAAATTCGCCGCTAACCCGTGAAATACGCTTGCCGTAAGCACAGAATTCCCTAGTTCCGTAACCGTCGATTCTGTGCTCACGGTAAGCAGAGCCATGAAATTGGGCCCAGTTCTTCTGAGAACCAATACGCCTCACAAAAGAGTTTTATACATGATTTTATTCACAAGTGTGCACACCACGAATGACATTCACAATAAAAAAAACACCCTCCTAAAAGCTGCACTCACAAACCAAACAAACAGACTGACAATTATTTCCAAGCTCACCTGAATATGACTAGGTTCATCCCCGTCTTGTGGGTATTATTGTACTCCTCCAATCCGATCTCAACGACTTTGTTGAACTCCTCGACGGACTTCACCTCTTCGTAGATCTTGTCTTCCGGTTCGGCGTCGACGTTCATGTAATCACCGAACATGAGACTGCGCATGTCGTCCTCGCACACCGGCTTGCCCTCTTTGGCAAGATGCTCAAAGACGGTGTCAAAACTGTCCTTGAAGATGTCCCTGACCAGGGTCTTAGTGATGCTGCAAAGGAACGAGGAAAGTAAATCTGTCAAAACATTGCTTTCAAGATTATTTCATAATCCACAAAAAACATTCCAGTAAAAATAATATGGCTAGAAATACATGTGTCTGTAATGCCTTGTGCGTAATAATAAGTGCACAATCCATTTAAAATGAAAATACAAAAACCAGCTCGAGGTCTGACATTTCAACCCTAGCACTCTAGAGCTTTTCTCTGATTTAGCCCTCAAGAAAGACTCAGCCATGATCCAAACGTCAGACCATCAACTATTTTTTTTGCATTTATACCATAGGTCCTTTTGATTGTGTTACTTGGCGTGTTCATTTTTACGCATTGCGCACTATGCACAAAACATAATTAACCCGTTGTTTTCCGGTCTGAAGTACCATGGTGAAATACTCACTCAAACAGCCAGAGTCTGTCCTGGTCTTCCACCAGTCGATCGTAGAACACCCTGAAGACTTCATGGACCCAGAGCCGAGTGAACGTCCTCTTGTTCTCCACGGCCTGCTTCTTGATGAGCAGCACACCCATGATGACACGGGCAAAGTCACGCAGATTGAAAGTGTAGTGAGACTTGGCCGGAGTGGGGAGTAGGTTAGCCATGGCCTGCTTGTAGACCTCCATGGTGGCGACGACGACCATGTTGCCACCAGTGAAGTAGTCTGGTGCAAATTCGTTTGCCTGATTTTGTGAGAGTAGGGGGTGAAATTTTGTTTTTAAATACCTCAATAGCTTTTTGAAAATGTAAATGCCTTCAATATTATTACTTTATACACTAATCAATCACACCTATCAAATTTCATAAATAATTAGAAAGAAGTGGACTTCATTAATTGTAAAAAAAACAAGTTCCCAAAATGGTTTATTCATATACGAACACAAATTCTTGTGGACACTACTGTTTCAGTAAACAAGAAGGTCAGATATGTCAAAATGCTGAATAATATGTGAATTTATCAAGTAAGAAAGAACAACACATTAAACTGTTAGGATGTAATTTTTACTTTTTACGAACTGAAGGCCAGATTTGTGTAATACTTCCGTAAAACGTTAGCTATAGTCCTTTATCACGGTAAAGGTACCATCTTGATTTTACTCCATTCCAACTCATTGAAACCAAACTGAGGCTAGATGAAATAATAGTCTGGTGACAGCGTGATTAAAGTCTATAGTTTCTTTATCCATTGCAGATTGTGGTCTCTGTCAAGATTTGCAAAGTAGATATTCCAAACGTCTTCCGCAGAATGTCATTTCATAATTTTAAATTTAAATTCAATTTTAATTTCCTTCAAAAATTGTTTTTTATTTTTATTTTCCTCAGCACTCACCCTGAGGTAGTAGCTGACAATGGTAGAGAAGATCCGCTGCATGGTCTCATCATTGAACGGAGTGATACCGATAATGTTGAAGTGACGTAAGAATCTGGATGTGACCGGGTTACGTCCTCCCCCAGGTGGCCCCATGGCGGTCAGGAACTGGACGTCAGTCAAGACGATCTTAGTGGTGTCTTTCTTGTCATACCTGGGAGGGTGGGGGGTTGAAAGGTGTGGGGTGGTTAGAGAGAGTGGACAATCAGTTTACGCAATCAATTTTAATCAATTACGCAATTAATCAGTTTTTACCCCACAATTTGAATATTCCAGATTACGGGTTATTCTTCCTGTGTGGGCATAATCCTTACGGATTTTCAGAGATACCTCACAAACCAAATCACCTTTTGAAATGACATTTTGACAGGTTAGTTCTATTGTATTCATCTACATTTAGACAGGATTTTTGCTTCGTCCATTGGATGGGTTGTAGAGCAATAGGTCCTTGTGTTGTGTGTGATACCGTAAATGAATGATAAGTTGATTTACTTTTGGGGCTGGTCTGGCGCCTAACCAGGCCCATAACTTACCAGTTTCCATGATCAAAGTACTGTCTGAGAAGCTCAATGGGTGGTTGGGCACCATACACCTCCCTAGCAGGCATGTTGAGATCGTCTACAAAGATGACTGAGCGTTTACCCATAGGGGGACCGAAGACCCCCTTACGTCTCTTGTCTAGCTTAGACATGATAATGTCCTGTTGAGTAAAACATGAAATAAAAACTTTTGAAATATCTTTTTCAATCTCTGCTCTGTTGTATCTTTAAGCAGAGAGTGTCTTCTCACATGGTGTATCCCAAAATATCCACAAAATAACAAACCTGTGAAAATTTGAACTCAATTGGTCATCTAAGAAAAAACACCCTTGTCACACGAAGTTGTGTGCTTTCTTCAGATGCTTGATTTCAGGACCTCAAAATCTAATTCTGAGGTCCCGAATTCAAATATTTTAGTTGAAAACTTCTTTCTCGAAAACTACGTTACATCAGAGGGAGCTCTATGAAATTGCGTCCAGAAATACGAAGCTACAGGTTTGAACACAGAATGTCTCCCTTCAGTGACTGCCTTATCTCTTTCAAGACAAATTTAACGACTCAAGGAGACTTCAAAGAAATCAGGAAAAATTTCACGTCTGCTCACCTGAGTCTGGCCGGCGCTGGTTTGTGCAGAGAAGTTGATAAACATAGGAAGGAATTCATCCTTGGAGAGATTGTTCATGAGTTTGTCTTTCACGTACACACTCTTGCCAGTGCCTGTGGGACCCACAAACTGAATCGCTCTGAAGAGTAAGAAACAATTTCAAGATATAATTAGATGTTAAATTGGCATCAGGGATAAAGAGTGTTACTATTGGTTGTACCCTTACACCGATAAGCACTGTATTCAAGATAATTCTGATTTTAAACTTTGCAGGGTGGGAGATATAATAAGGTGATGCTTGCAGTAGCACCAAGTGTAAAGCTCTTTCGAGTAGTTTTTTAGCTGAAAAGAACCCGTGGTTGACAACTCAACGTTTCGCTCAGTATGCTCTGATTGTCGTCATAAGACTAGGATAGCATACTGATCCACATGGTGCAGTTTCAAAACAATCATTGAATTTGTCAATTTAGATTTATTGATACCATTCTAAAAATGAATAGGGGGGGGGGGTTTAAACTGATAGCTGTATTAACAAAGCTCTTCAACAGTGTGATTTGTATTTTTCAAATATGTCAGTACTTTTTGAATAACCCTTCATGATATTAAGGCATTTCTGCCAAATTATTTAAGTTTGAAAAATCTAAACAAATCTTGTATGTCTTCCAATGGCTCATCCAGGCTCTGTTTTGCAAAGAGTCAAATTGCAATTGATGCTGAATGGATGTGCGTAAGTGCGAATGCTAATAGAGTTACATTAAGTAATGCTATGCATTGCTTGCATTATGAGTTAAGGAGCGTCTTTGTAAGCTTGTGCGCCACAGTTTGTAAACACTCCTCAAAAAGTTTATATTGCAGATTTAAAGACACTGGACACCTTTGGTAATTGTCAATTGAACTCAATTGGTCGTCGAAGTCGCAGATAATAATGAGAGAAAAGACACCCTTGTCACACAAAGTTGGGTGCTTTCAGATGCTTGATTTCGGGACCTCAAATTCTAATTTAAATCTGAGGTCTCAAAATCAAATTAAAATATTTTAGTGGAAAATTACTTCTATGTTACTTCAGAGGGAGCCATTTCTCACAATGTTTTATACTATCAACAGCTCTCCATTGCTTGTGACCAAGTAAGTTTTTATGCACACAATTATTTTTTAGTAATTGCCAAGTGTCCACTGCCTTTAAACATGGCCATGTGATCTCCTCTTTGACCAATAAGAATGGATAAACTGTCCCCGGGTATTTACGACTAATGATTTCTTGCTTACCTTTGATGTCTGATAGATATATCCATGAGGTAGGTATAGCGTGCAGTGTCCATAGTGGGTACAATGATCTCCTGTACTTTACGCCCTTGCCCTATATCCATGTTCTTAATGGTCTCATTCCAATGGATCCACTTGCCTCGTGCTTTGTACTACAAGATGAGGACAAAAAAATTAATTCAGGCATGTTGTTGACCCTTGGAAAAAGGTAAGAATATTTTATCAAGAACAAAAGCTGTTGTATGTACACATAACATAGGTTTTGATTGGCTTTCAGGCTATATACAAATTTCCCTGATTTTTCTGAGGGACAAAAACAAAACTGAAATCAGTAATTTAGAAAGAATATCATGCATGTAAATTGAACCCTCTGCTGCCACTTCCCAGGTTGTATTGTAAGTTTGGGTGTGATCCCTTGCTACAAGTCAGTTACAGGTTGAATAGCTTTTGAGTGACACCCATGAACAAAGATCAGGGGCGGATTGCTTAAACCAGTCTATGCGCTTCAGCCGGCTAACTTGAAACGCGCTTAGACAGTCTTTAATTATAGACCGATTGCAATAGCGCCGTCTTTAATTTCAGCCAGTCTTAAATCTTAAGCCTGCTCTGAGCTGGCTATTATCGGTCTTTGTTTTGGTTCTTTAAGATGGCGCTGCATTTGTTAGTTGTAGATGATTTGATGCAAAGAGCTCTACGACGAGATTGTATTTTAGAAATAGATTACACCTATGAGAGGCATTATGATGATGATACAGTGTGTCGTAAATATATGTTCCCAAGAGTAAAAAATGATACAACTCACAGATTTGATATCCAATGATTTAAACCAAAGCAATAAGAAGAATGCCATACCGCCAGTGACTGCAGAAGTGTTAAGTATAATGGGACATTTGTTCTATTGCATTACTTTTCGCCGACTTATCTACTACCGGCTTATTGCTACAGGCTTAATGACTGACTAAGCTAAGACCGTCTAAGACAGATAGCCGGCTATAACTGACTGGTCTTAGACCGCTGACTAAGACCGTTTTATTGCAATCCGCCCCAGATATTGACAAAATAGGGAGGCCGCTAACACTAGGGCTAGATGGCTCAGTTGGTAGAGCGCCGGCACATTTCCGGCACATTTCATGTCACACTGTACATTGCCATTTCGGAAACACAGATGATTAAAGCATTGACCCAAAGGTATTCTTTCTTAATGATCTCTGTTAATTATCAAGAATATTAAAGTTTCAGACTTGGCTTGTATGAGTCATCAAAAAGTGGGTTCAAATCCTCATCATGCTAATACCCCTTGGGCAAATACACAAACCCATTACTTGCTTCTCTTCGCCCAGGTGTATCAATGGTCTCTTAAAGGTTTAAATACAAAACATTGACAGTCATAATCAAGAACCCCAATCTCTACTTACATCATACATGTAGTCGTACACTAACCCCTCTGTAGGGAGAGGTACGTCCAGCTTGGCGCCTATCTCACTGGGGAAGGGATGAGCTTCATTCTTACCGGACATGATGTCTCGGAAGAAAACATCAAATTTAGTTCGGCCATCCGTGTCCACGACGGCTCCGACGGACCAGACGAGGGAGAAAAACATTGTGGACTACAAAGAAAGATGAGGGAAAGAAAGGAGTGAGCCACAGTTTGAGTGGAACCTTCAAGAAAGTGAGTCTTGCGGAGACAACATGTACCTCTTTATTATGTGGTGGTTCTGAGAAAAAACTTGGGGCCAATTTCATGGCTCTACTTACCGTACGCAAAGAATCAGCGCTTACGGAAGTAGGGAATTCCGCACTTACATCAAGTGTGTTTCACGGGTTAGCATGGAATTTGTGCTTGTGCACTATGCAAACTCCACCCTACTAGGCATTGTTCGCTTACACAGCTAGTGCAGAAGTTTGGTGCTAGCACAGTAAGTGGAGAATGGTGATAGTGAGAGAAGAGTTTGATGGTAAGCAGAGCCATGCAGTTGGCCCCTGGTGGTTTAACAACTCAACGTTTCAATCAGTGTGCTCTGATCATCTTCAGGAGGCGATTAGAGAACAACTAATTGAGACGTTGAGTTGTTAAACCACAGATTATACCACATCTCTTAAAGAGAGTTTATGTACATGGTGTCTCCGCAAACTTCACTTGATAGTATTGTCACCATGCAAAGTTATAAATCCTACTGAGTGAAAGTTTGTCATGAACGCTAGAAGAAATGGAGATAATTCAAAGGTTTAAATGTCTGTACCTAATAGTTTTTCATATTTTAAGAAAGTCTTTAAAAAATTGGTTTTCCTTGAACGGCAGCATGCCGTAAAAAGAGAGATCAAATAAATATTCCCAAAGGAAAATAAATTAGAATGGAGAGATACTCACAACTATCCAAGCCTTCAGATGCTTCATGTCTGTGTCTGGTTTCAAGTGATCCGCTAAGAACATGTTGACAAAGTACATCAATGATCTGGCTAGGTTGTTGGTGCTCGTTGGAACGTATTCCTGTGGACGTTATGACACACAAACAAATTGTAAAATTTCCCAAATGATCAGTTTTGTTATCTTGCCTGCCGAAATGGTCCCCGAAATGTTCAAATGAGCACTCTTTTTCGTAAACTAAGGTTACTAGGTCTAAACGAACTGCATACTATTATTAAAACTGCAATATGATTTGGTTGTATATCATGTACGATTAGAACCCAATTTCATCAAGCTGTTAAGCAGAAAATACTGCTCAGCAAATTTCTATGCTAAGCATTATAATGGGTGGAGCACCAGTCACAACAATGTAAACTTTATGGGCGTTTGGCTGGTAACAAGTTTCTTCTAGGCAATATTTTTTTTAGCAAGGTTTGTGCATACAGACTTCATGAACTTCATATTTTATAGTGCTTTCACAGTCCTGTTGAACAACAAGATGTTCGATACAGAGACACTACACATTGGGGGAGTGGAGGAACATAACTATACCTTTGTGTTTCGATGCACAAAGTCGATACTTGGCTCCAGAAGCCAATCAAACAGAGCGATGAAGAGAGCTTCTTCCTTCTTCAGCTCCTCTGGAAGTTTGTTGAGCCAGGATCGGAAGACGGGTCGCCAGCCGAGGTTAGATGGCTCCAGGTAGATCATACCGCAACGACTGACGGTAGCCGGCTACGGTGTTCAAGAGAGACACATTTTTGCATTAGTGTTGGAAGGAGAGGAAGATGCGTATCATACGCCTCTAGCCAGAGGCTAGCTTGGTGGTCTAGTGGTAAGACATCGACTCTACCCTAGTAAAGGTCATGAGTGATTATATGCATTGGGTTTTTTTCACAGAATTCAGAAAAATACTGAGTATACCCCAGTGCTTAATATAAATTGGTGTGATGGCAAAAACCAAACAAATTATTTCCTTCACCCCGCTGCAGAAACAACTTCTATAAGATATGAACATGGTTCATTTAAGTGTGGAACTTTCTTCAAGATGTGTGACAAGGAACAAGTACAAACAAATTTGGTTTTTACCACACAACGATGTGTGACAAGCACTGAGGGAACTGAGGAAAATGTATAATATACAAGGAATATTGTGTCGAGCTGACCGTCATTCGGAATTTCATTATCAAAATAGAAGCCTCCACTTGAGTCGCTTCGGTGATGCTTGACAAATTGATTATTAATAACACTTAACATTTATTAGGCGCTTTAATAAGGTTGTTTCTAAGCGCACATTCAGTATGTTCCTGGAGGGGATGTGGTACTATGTTTGAACTATTAGACCGAGTCTTTCTACATAGCAACATGTAATAGTTAACAAGGTGCTGTGGCACAATATGCTGCCAATCCAACCAGGGACACCTCTCAAACCACTTCTCTCGTTCAATTAAAAAAAAAAAACACCCGAGGTTGAGAGTTGTAAAAATACTCACGGAGGCCTGAGACAGATCCATACACTCAAAGATGAGACTCATACAGTTAGACATCTGGATGATCTCACCACTCATGAGACACAGTTTCTTGTTATCGTCGAGTACAGTGTTCATGCTCTCAATCCATAGGGTGTCGATGGGGCCATCGAAGATCACCCATTTACGGTCGGTGGTGTCCGTCGAGGCAAACTCGCGGAAGGTGTTGGCGACGACTCCGTCTGTCCACTGAGGGGGGTTGGAATTCAAAGTAATGCAATAGTGCATAAATACAATCGTAATAGAGTGAACATCAGAAGACAATTTCATCGAGCTACTGATCATACAAGTTTGCTAAGCATAGACAAATATTGCTAAGCAAAACCGGGCATGTTCAAAGTCAATTTTATAAAGAAGTTCCAGATGTGTCAGCAGTATCAAAATGATTTGACATAAAGGATGTGCAGGTTACCAGCCCAAAATGGTTCATGCTAGAGGGTATTTTGGCTTGTAACCTTAATCTGGTAAGCACATTGTTGCTGTGCTAAGCTACTTTTTGTGCTTCAGCAGTTCTATAAAAATTGGGCCCTGGCATAGCCTACGTTGCATCAGTGTAGTTTCAGGCTTGCTAGATCATGGCACCAACTCAAGTCAACAAATGTAACACAGGGCTTTTTGTGAGAATCAAATGCGGTATCAAAACAAATCCGTTCAAAGATTTTAAGAAAAACACAGGTACATTCATCCAAAAATAAACAAACAGCAGGCATAAAAAAAAAAACCTATGCCCAATTTCATAAAGCTACTCAAACAGAAGGTATTGCTTAACATTTTTCTGCTTAGGAAAATTAAGCAGGATCGCAGGTACATGTTGTACATGTAAAATGGTATTTTAACTGGTAACCCTATTATGGTAAGCACAATTTTGTTTTATACTTAGGCAGCTTTAGGAAATTGGGCACAGGTAGTTTCAGGGACATTACCTCATGAGAGACAGGGTCAAACTGGCCAAAGAGTTGACCCATGGTGACCGCTTTGGGGTTGACTGTCCGATAGAGGGCTTTCTCTTCTTCATTGAGACCCTTCTCATTGAGGAGGGTCAGGGTGTCGGCCAGGACATGGAGCACCTCAGTCTTGCCTGCAAAGGGCTCGCCGACTAACATGAAACTGAAACGGAAAGAGTGCATGGTAGAAATTATCAACTTGTCCCGTTGCAATACACGATGGATTCTTGCTATGTGAACAAAACAGGGTTAATCTCTACCCTTCCGTTTTATTGATTTATTTATTTGTTCTTAATTTAAAGGGAAGGTACACGTTTGGCAGTTACTCAAAACAAATATTAACTTAACTGACTTGGTAACAAGCATTGGAGAGCTGTTGATAGTATAAAACATTGTGGGAAACAACTCCCTCTGAAATAACGTCGTTTGTGAAAAAGAGGTAACTTCTCACTAAAATAATAAAAGACTTTTAGCTAGAAGTCTTTTGTTCCTATCTGAAAGCACACAAATTCGTCCAACAAGGGTGTTTTTTCTTTCATCATTTTCTCGCAACTTCAATGATCAATTGAGCCCAAATTTTCACAGGCTTGTTATTTTATGCTTATGTTGAGATACACCAAGTGAGAAGACTGGTCTTTGACAATTACCAAACGTGTACCTTCCCTTTAAAGCTGAGGGTACTCAGAAAAGCATCAGCAGCTTTAAGATGATGAGCATGTTTTCACTTGCACCTTAAAAAAATACTGCACCTTTACTGCTGCACAACATGAGCACCCCTATATCACACCTTGGACAAGCAGTTAGCTTCCTAGGTTGATAGTCATCAAGCAAAGTATCGATTAGCCTATTTGAGGTATGGCTGACACCATAGAAGTGCACTGTTTGGTTTAGGTGTATTCAGACAAAGTTACCCAAACCTAGTAGTGTCAAAATGAGGGTGTCCATCAAATCTCAAAATGGCTTATGAACTTACCCGTGTCTGACGATCATCATCTCATACGTCTGGATGAGTTTCTCCCTGAAGGCGTCCACACACTGGAGGTTCCTCTTGGTGCACACCTCCTCCACGGCCTCCATGAAGACCTTGTAGTCCGCCTGAGGCAAGACCACTCCGGGGAAGAGATCAGAGATGATACCCTCAAACAGAGGTATGTCGTGGGACAGAAACTTTGGAAGATTGACGTCGAGGATGGAACGCAGCAACTGAAGATGAGCAGGGGAAAATAAAGCAAAGTGGGTTTTTGCTGCAATTTCAATTTAGTTTCAAGACATTTATGTCCATTCCGACAGAGAATCATCATAACAATAACAAAGGACATTAAGATAATTGGAAATGAGGGCATAAAAGCCAAAGCTTGCAGTAGTTACGCCCACACAAACAAAAACACAAAATGGACAAGGAGAGTAGTAGTAGTTACAATATCTAACTGAGTTAAATAATTTTTTGAAATCTATTGAGAACAGATTTAGCAAAATTCTGCTAATTCTGAACATAAAAAACCCTTCCCTATTTTCCATGCCACCACAACAGTACAGAAATATTGCTGCCGCACTTACGCTCTCAAGATATTTATATAAACCACAAGGGACAACCCCAAAAACTCAAGATATTTACGCGGTGTGGTGGTGTCTTTCCTCACATTCCAAGTCTAGGAACCCAGTTCTCTGTAATAATTCTCTGTGGTTTCCTCCCACATCTAAAACCAAAACTTCCTCATTGTCTTCTCTCTATTGGGTTCTTAGCTAGTACAGTAATAAGGTTTACTTTTCTGAGAGTCCTTCAGTTCACAACCGGAATTAATAAAAGAAATTAAATGAAAGGTTTTTCTTAGCAGAACCTTACCAAAATATCTTCACTTTCGTCAGGAAACTTGAGCTTCAAGTTCCCAGCAGCTGCCAGCACGGCCTTGACGGCGCGCATCCCATAATCGTAGTGGAACTGTGAAGACAGCTGTTCAGAACACAGTCGATACGTCGTTACGATTTTGACGGAGAGGTTACGCGCATCCACGAAGCCATAGGAGTACAGCATGATCTCCCCAATCATGGCATAGTCGGGCACCATCATGGCTACTGTGCGAAACAGCACCTGTGAGTATGGGAACAAGATTTGGATGACTGTACGGTTGGTATTTTTATATTTCTGAATCTTTCAACCTTTGTGCTTGTGCTGTTGTCAAACTTATAATCGTTTATTCAAATGAATGATGAATGAAGAAACTATATAAGAGCAATATGTCAACATCAACAAAATACAAAACCAGGTCAGTAATGTCGCCTTGGTTCTAGGGACCAATTTGAAAAAAATTGTTTCAGCTGAAATGTAGCTAAGCTCAAAACAATGTTAATAACCAGACTAAGGTTACTGTCCAACACCAAGTACAATGTACTGTCTTTTAACTGGTCGCTGCATATTTTTGCTTAAGAGCAGACACTTGCTGAGCAAAATCTTCTGCTCAATCAGATCTATGAAACTTTGCTTTGTCTACAAGATAAAGCCTCTAGTTTCTGGTCTCAGTTTCAACTGGACTGCTCTAGTCATCGTCAGGAGACAGCCCCAAATGATTAGCAATCTTGTATGGTGATCCCTCTGCAAAGATTCAAGTACATAAATACCGTAGTTACTAAATCAAGTCCAATCTTACTTTGAGGTTATCAGGAAGTTCAGATCGTCCAGCATAGCCAGGGTTCATGGTAATAGCCACAAAGCATGTATCTTTCAGCACAAGCTCAGTTCCCTCAAACAGAAACGTCTCCTGGTGCGTCATCACAGCGCGCTGAATACACAGAATCTGCTGCGCCACCACAGACAACACCTCCAACTCAATGCGATTGAACTCATCGAAACAGGCCCAGGCCCCGGACGAGGCAAGCCCCTTGAAGAACTTCCCCATGGCCAGGTAGTCCAGGCCGTCGGAGCAGTTGAAGACCACGCACTGGACGGCCAGGGCTTTGGCCAGATCCTTGGTGGTCTCTGTCTTGCCTGTGCCGGCGGGACCTTCAGGAGCTCCACCTAGGTTGAGATGGTAGGCTCCTACGAGGGTACGGTAGCATCGATCTGTCAGAGGGGTGATCACCAACCTAGAGAAGGGGGAGCCAAATCGCAATAGTTTATTTAAATGTGGTTGTTCTTATATTGAGATCTTGAATACAGTGATAGTTGTTGTACTACAAGATGTGTTTCCGGACTCCTGAGTTTAAAAAATACACTCTCATACTACGGAAAGCTTGTGTTCAAAGGTCACTTTTACAAACTCATTACTGAGTATAGTAACTAAATTAAAGTCTGTCCCGAGCTAATATGGCTCATCAGGTTGTTGTTTATCTGGTTTCATTGGCAATAATCAACTGAAAATATTTCTATTCCCCGGGCCTGGACAGGATGCCAGTCCATCACAGGTTAAGGCCAAGTCACACTGCAGCGATAACGAAAACGATAACGATAACAACGCAAAGAGAACCCATTCTATTGGTTGAATTACTCCACGCAGAATACGCCCACGCTCATTCAACCAATCGAGGGCGTGCATTTTTATCGTTCTCGTTTTCATTCTTGTTATCGGGGCCTGTGTGACTTGGCCTTTACTCCCCAGCTCTTGCCGGTACCCATTTGTACTCCTGGGTGGAGTAGAAGCAATTATGATAAATTGCCTTGCTCAAGGAGACAAGTTTCACGACTGAACAGGCCAGAATTCAAGCATAATAAATAATTGTTCAAACTTGTGTTCTTTTTACCTGAATGAATTTCCCAGGTACTCGTAGGCGTACTTCACCAGTGAGTTGGTAATGCGTACCATGACGGTATTATTCTCCCAATAATATCGGAGCTGAGCCAACCAATTGAAGTCATTCTCATTCTCAACACCTGTATAAAGAGAAGAGCAAACATAGTTAAATATTTCCACAAAAAATCCTCGTAAGAATCTGCAAAACTAATGGTAAATGGTCTGACGCTTCTACCCTAGCAGAGTCTTTCCCCATAGGCTAAAAGGCAACACAACACACCTTCGCGAAAGACTCTGCTCGAAATGTCAAGCCATTTACTATTTTTGTGTGCATTTAACTTAAACTTAACTTAAATGCATTTATAAAGCGCTTTAACACTGTTTCATAGCGCTGTACAGCCAAGAAAAACATTAAAATACAGGATAAAAATACTAGCAAAAATAGCAACAGTTAAACAAGTAGGCAAAATTTAGTAAAACATTGCATTACAAACATTCATATTATATACAGAATAAAATACACAAAAAAAACACAAAAAACCATAGGTCCTTTAATAGGATGGTATGCAATTTGCAACAGCTAATTCCATTTTCTCAAAAAGAGTACTTATAATACTGTTTAATAAACAGTTTGCAACAGCTAATTCCATTTTCTCAAAAAGAGTACTTATAATACTGTTTAATAAACAGTTTGCAACAGCTAATTCCATTTTCTCAAAAAGAGTTCTTATGAAATTGTTTAATAAACAGTTTGCAACAGCTAATTCCATTTTCTCAAAAAGAGTTCTTATGAAATTGTTTAATAAACAGTTTGCAACAGCTAATTCCATTTTCTCAAAAAGAGTTCTTATGAAATTGTTTAATAAACAGTTTGCAACAGCTAATTCCATTTTCTCAAAAAGAGTTCTTATGAAATTGTTTAATAAACAGTTTGCAACAGCTAATTCCATTTTCTCAAAAAGAGTTCTTATGAAATTGTTTAATAAACAGTTTGCAACAGCTAATTCCATTTTCTCAAAAGAGTTCTTATGAAATTGTTTAATAAACAGTTTGCAACAGCTAATTCCATTTTCTCAAAAAGAGTTCTTATGAAATTGTTTAATAAACAGTTTGCAACAGCTAATTCCATTTTCTCAAAAAGAGTTCTTATGAAATTGTTTAATAAACAGTTTGCAACAGCTAATTCCATTTTCTCAAAAAGAGTTCTTATGAAATTGTTTAATAAACAGTTTGCAACAGCTAATTCCATTTTCTCAAAAAGAGTTCTTATGAAATTGTTTAATAAACAGTTTGCAACAGCTAATACCATTTTCTCAAAAAGAGTACTTATGAAATTGTTTAATAAACAGTTTGCAACAGCTAATTCCATTTTCTCAAAAAGAGTTCTTATGAAATTGTTCCTTCTTGAAAATTCTTAACCCTTGCATTAAAAGTGCATAATGTCAAGCATTTTTAACTGTGCATATGCCCGTGGATTTTTTAACAACTCACACTGACTATACAGTGCTTAACATAACGGCGTTTGGGTGAGACACAAATATTTGCTCTTAATCAATTATCCAAGATGCAATTTTCACATCTATTAAAATACTACTACTCCTGTATGTACCTTTCTCTGCCATGTCCAAGACTACATCACGAGCGTGTACGTCGATGGTGACAAGCGCCCCCATTGTTATACGTGTCTGTTTGGAGAGCTTGCCCCGAACCAAAGCTACGATCTCCTGCAACTGGTTCTCAAGCTTGTCGTAGTAATCTCGGAGACCCTGGGGCCCTCCTTGGACAGCCTCGTGCACCTCCGTCGTCCAGTAGATCTGGGAGACGCACAGGACAACTTGTCCTGGCCACTCTTGAACCCAATCCTCGCGGGCTTCGATGGCGTAGGCCTGGATAAATGAGATATTAGCAATTCTTAAAGGCAGTGGACACTATTGGTAATTACTCAAAATAATTATTTGCATGAAACCTTACCTGGTGACGAGTAATGGGGATAGGTTGATGGTATAAAACACTGTGACTGTGAGAAACAGCTCCCTCTGAAGTGCCATAGCTTTCGAGAAAGAAGTAATTTTCCACGAATTTGATATTGAGACCTCAGATTTAGAATTCAAGGTCTCAAAATCAGCCATCTAAATGCACAAAACTTCACGTGACAAGGGTGTTTTTTCTTTCATTCATATCTCGCAACTTCGACGACCAATTGAGCTCAAATTTTCACAGGTTTGTTATTTTATGCATATGTTGAGTTACACCAATAACCAATAGTGTCCAGTGTCCTTAAAGAGTGATGTGTTTACAGTGATGAGAAGAAGGTGAACATTTCTATGAAAAAATGGTTTGTGGTTCTTGGTTTGCCATTATTCTTAACCCAGAACCTCTCATAGACTTTGTGCATCAACTGAAATACAAAACTAAAAGTTTATATGTGGTGTTAAATATTTCTTTCTCCCTTTGCGGACTGATTTAATTTTGTTGTCACGGAAGAGTAGCGGCTAATTCCATTTTTGTTTTGGTTCACCTAGCAAGCACCGTTGCTTTACACATGTTTTACTAAGGCTTGCAACCTTGACTAAGTTCACTTATGAGGCATGCTTGGTTTCATAACCAAAAAATATATAATAACTAATCAAGAGCTATATTCAGACTGATAACAGCAAAACTCCCTCATGAATTACACTTTCAAATTGTTTACTTATTTTTTAACACACTTTTTTATTCAAAGATAAAATTACCAGCAGTAGTAGCTGAAAGGGTCACAGTGATAAAAATATAAACACAAGTAAAAATACAAACACTTACAAAAGGGCCTAAAAAAATTTACAAAACCAGAATTACAGCCTTTAAACAAAATATAGTAAAATCGCACTGAGAACTTCTCAGGATATAGTCCTACCTTGTGTGATCTCTCCACGACGTCCTTCACACTGATGAGCATGACGTCTTGAACCTGAAGAAGCCACTTCTCCACGGCGCCTCTCGCCTCCACCGTGGAGATGACCGAAGACATCGCTACCTTCTCCCCCTCGCTACTGAACATGGAGATGATGTCCAGGTTGGGAAGGAACTCCAGCTTGGCAATACCCTCAAAGCATTTCTTGAGATGGGGCTGGACGCGGAGCGGGTCTTTGGTCTCTGAGAGGATCTCCAGCATCTCATCGTTGGAAAGAAAGAAGAAGCTACAAAAAGAGAGAGGGGAAACTTTCAAACTTTATTGAAAATCACAGCGAGTGATTTTTCTCCTCAGGCGCCATGAGCACCTTCGTTAGGTGGATACCGGCGCTCTACTAAGTGTTCTTCATTGTTATTCTTTACTATCAAGACAATGACAATAAAATGTGGATACCCAACGGAATGCAATGTCAGGAGCACTTAATGATTCTATCAAAAGGAAAATTATCATACCGTTAGCAACTATTGTATACCAAAGCCCCCCCCCACCCTAAAAAAAAACAAATTTCTACTCACCGTGGGAAGAAGAGTCTCTTCTTCTCAAGGTAGGCATTCAGGCCCTTCAAGATTTTGTCAAGAAGATCATTGCTGTCGACTAGCTTCCCTAAGATGCCGGTCAAGGAAGTAGCTGCCAGGACCTACAAAGAGAATCAACATGGACATTTAAAGAGATCATTCAACACTGATGTCTTGATGCTAATATTTGTCATGGGCACTACGGGGTGCTGGAACCTTGTTGCTGAAGGCTGCTACCATCAAATGCCTTACCAGATTTGGCCGAACAAACTGGACCCGTTTTCATAGAGCCTGTCAGCACAAATAAATTGCTTAGCACCAAAAATTGTTTTCTTAGCAAAAATAGATTCCAAGCCAGAGCATGGACCCGTTTTCATAAAGCCTGTCAGCACAAACAAATTGCTTAGCACAAAAAATTGTTTTCTTAGCAAAAATAGATTCCCAGCCAGAACATAATACAGTTACCATTGCTGTAACTGGTACCTTGGTCATTTCTTGCTTAGCCAAGAAATTTGCTGAGCAGAATTTTCTGCTTTGCAGCTTTAGCTTAAAGGGAATTGGTACACGTTTGGTAATTACTCAAAATAAATATTAACTGAAAAACTGACTTGGTGACGAGCATTGGAGAGCTGTTGTTAGTATAAAACATTGTGAGAAACTGCTCCCTCTGAAGCAGCATAGATTTTGAGAAAGAGGTTATTTCTTTCTAAAATAATAAAAGACTTCTAGCCAGAAGTCTTTTATTCCTATCTGAAAGCACACAAATTCGTCCAACAAGGGTGTTTTTTCTCTCATCATTTTCTCGCAACTTTGATGACCAATTTAGCTCAAATTTTCACAGGCTTGTTATTTTATGCCTATGTTGGGATACACCAAGTGAGAAGACTGGTCTTTGACAATTACCAAACGTGTACCTTCCCTTTAAACTTGAGGGGAAAAAAAAAAAATCAAATTCCAGGGGTGGATTTCACAAAGAGTTAGGACGAGTTACTCTTCCTAACTAAGCACTTGCCATGTATTTTTAATATCTCCTACCTAATCCTAACTCTTTGTGAAATCGACCCCGGGACCTACCTTGGGGTCCTTGACTGTGTGTTTCATGATCTCCTTCCAGTTGCGATCCACTGTCTGGAACCAACGCCCTTCTTCTGGCATCTGTTGCATGATGTCTTCAGAGCTGAAGATGGGCTCCAGGTACAGCCACTGAGATTGTACCTTCAGCCACTCGTCGATTGTCTCTTGAACTCTGAGCAGCTTCTCCTCCCATTCCTTGTGTTGAGAAAAACAAATTAATACAAATCGTTCAGTAACAATCAGTAACGAAAGGATTTTTTGATTTTTTATTTAATAAAAACTTAAACAATTTGTAAAATCCATACATAAAAAAGCAATAAATAATTATAATAATAATAATAAAAAAAGAAAAATTTGGCAATTAGTGGATCAGAGCCAGCCATATGACAGAGCATCGCTCCAACCGCTTTTTGTACCATTTAATAGCTGTCGGTGCAAATGAGCTCCTGTATCGGCGTGTTCTGAACCTTCTTTGGAAAAAAAAAAAAAGTTTACTTCTGGTGAATGGTCGGAGTCAGAAGAATAGATTTAATTCTTACGCACATAATAGATTTATATTGCCTCTGGAGGCTGTTGCTGAAGGCCAGTTACTTTACTTGCTTGCTTACAGCCTCGTTCATACTTCCTCTAATGCGAATTTGACGTGAACTTGCTGTAACAACTCTGTTTTCGAAACGATATTCTCTAGAGAGTTGAGCACAACTCAACCGCTGCGAATTATTGCATGCGAATTTATGATGTTATTTTTCGTATTGCATTCGCATTTGCAGGAAGTATGAACCGGGCTTTACTTAGTCTTTCTAGTTTGTGGTGTCATTGCAAACCCTACCTTGATCTCCTTCTCAAACGGTTTAATGAACGGCGATCCACGCATAGTCTGCGTTTTGACGATCTGGTCATCCAGCATGGTCTGGATATCATCCACTGAGGCTAAGATCTTGACCCCTGTGTCTCTGTACGTCGTCAGAGTGAACTGGATCTGGTCCCATTCCTCAGCCATCTTACTCATGGCCTTCTCCAACGAGTACTCCTGTAAAAGGGATGACAAGATGTTACTAAACTTGTTTTTCAAAATGGAATTTTTTTTGATCTCTCATATTACAACATGCAATGATGAAGTACTCCTACTGTTTCTAATGTTCATGCATATTGTCGCATGCTCCGTGCAAAAATGTTTTGTGTGCACATCTGGGTTTTAAGTTTTGACAATTTCAAACTCAAGCGCATTTCATGTGCTATTTCAGGAGTGCTATTTTAAGGATTTTTTTGCACTGACACAATGATTTTTTTCATGTTTTTTGCATAAATAGTTCTTAAAAAGAATCTTTTAATTCACAGAAAAATAGAGTCTTCGTTTGAGTTGCTTTCTCTTTTTCAAAATCCTCCGGGCTCCAGCTGTTTCTTTTTCTTTACTGTGTTTAAATTGCTCTCTGCTGTATTATTAAATGTTTCTAACCTAGTGTATTTAAATTCCTCTCTGCTGTATTTTTCAATGTTTTTAACCTAATTAATGTGCATTATTGTACTTTTTATTCCCAAGAAATGAAATAATATAAAAATAACTATAAATTTGCAAACCATCCCTGATTGCAGGTAAGTCAAGCAAACCTCTGCTATGAAAAAAAAAAAAAAAAGACTGTTAAACCTAGTGGTGTGGTTTCAGGGAGAATCTGACCTTGCTAGCAGCCGCACTGATGGACTCAAACTTCTCCATGTAGGGATCCAAGCTGAGTTTCAGGACTTTGCGGAGCGTAGTCCCAGAGTCTGGAGTCAGATCAAATCCAGCGATGTCCGACATCTGACTCCAGTGACGAGTACGAATACCAGGGTTGCACATGATGGCAATGGTTGGAATGAATTCCTGTGAGATAAAATGGTGAAAAGCGGTTAGTCCAATCTCATCCATTGGGCGGATGATCAAGTTAAAAAATAGTTACAAAACCCCTTAATTGGATAACACGGGATTGGTAAGTATAGACACAAGGTGCAATCGATTAGCTTCCCTGGGTCGACCCCGATCTGAGGGTGAGTGATCGTTCGATTAGCTCTTGTCAGGGGCTCAAGCGAATGAGCACCGCAGGGTCAACAGGGGGAAGCCAATCGAATGCACCCACATTATCCATTATATTAAGTCTAAAAGCTTAATGCTTATGAAACCATTTTTTGTACGAAATATATCCCTCTCAAATGAAAGTGAAAAGCCGATTTGAGTTGCATGTTACAACCAAAATTAGGGACACTGGTTTTCACTATTTTCTCCTGGCTTGTACAATGGGCTTTGCCCTAATTTTTCAAAGGTTTGATATCTCAGGTACATGGTTGAGCACATAAAGCATGAACACCATAAGCGTATTTTTGTCAGCTCTACCAATACTGTATAACAATGTTTCATAGCAAGCATATAAAAAACAACTAGTTTAATGTTTTTTTAAAGAACCGTAATAAAATAGAAACTTAAATTACCTGGAACTCCTTGATCTGCTCTTGGACTACGTTGCACACCTTCAGTGCAGCCCCACCTTCTTCGTCTTCCTCTTTCTTCTCTTCAGGCTCCTCAGCCTCATCCCCGATCCTCTTCTTCTTGGGCGGAGCCGCCTTGGCCTTCTCGGCATCTCGCTTCTTCTTCTGGTTGATGAAGACTTTTGTGGTCTTGTAGATGTCTCTCCAGTAGTCGTCAGCTTCGTTCCCGATGGACTCCGAGTCCAGCTCCATGAAGGCTCCGTCCATCCATCTGTTGAAGAAGGTTTTAAAAGGTTAGTTGCAAAATAGCAATTTTAGACATAAGAAATTTGCAGTAACACCATGTAGATAAATCTCTTTTGAGTGATGGTGGTTCTGAGATGAACCGGAGGGATCAGCGTTTCAGACTGTATACTATATCCGTTGTCAGAAAAATGCTGGATTCCAATTCTCAATCACTCATAAGAGATTTATCTAAAAGGTGTCAACGCAAGTTTTATGTCTATTATCCTTCCACCATGCTAACCTTTGAGTCTTATAAAGATGGGAATGTCGTCACAAAGGGGGCACAATTTGATAGAGTTGCTTAAGCACAAAAAGTACCTAAGCATAACAAAATGATGCTTACCAGAATATGGTTCGCAGCCAAACTACCAAGTCACCAGTATAATTTGTGACTGGTATTCTGAGCCCAATTTAATAGAGCACCTTAAGCCGAAAAAAAAACTCATTGCAGACAATTGTATAATGTTGAGGATATTGACAAACTTGGATAAAGTTTAACACGCTGCCAAAGCTTCCAATTCTGCTAAGAACAGACGAATCTCACTTAGCAGAAACAAGCTCCCAGCCAAACTTCCATCTGACAAACCAAACACTGATTTCCGCTTATCGGGCAATCCTTTTGCAGCTTTATGAAACTGGTCCCTGGTTGCTGATGTCATACTTACTTCTTTTCAGCTCGCTGCCATTTGACGACAAGACTAAAGAGCTTCATGAAAGGCTCAATGGCTACAGCGATCTCATCCACCTCAGGGTAAGTTGTAGCGTCCCACTTGAACAGCTTCTCCTCCTGGTAATTGACAACATATAAACCAAATCAAATTCTTTATCTCCGATGCAAAATTTCACATCTATTTTCTGCGGTACTCGCTGATAATGTAAGACTCAAACTGCCGCTCACATTTTTTCCCATTGCAACAGTCTTATGGAACAAGCTACCCAGCATCATCGGGACTTTCACTCATTCAACACATATTGAGAAACTTCTGTTTACTGCAAGTTATAAACATTCCTGATTTGGTGTAATTTTCTGTAGAGAGTGTGATTTGTTTTTATAAGTTTGTGTTAAATGTTAATATAATTCTTGTATAACTGCTAGCACCTAGAGTCACTTAAAAGTCCCCCAATTACCTTATTGATGAAGTTGATGTTTTCTTGAGCCTCAGCGATCCTCTTCTGTACTGCGCGGACGTCGTTGACGTACTGTACCATCATATCAAGCTCTCCGTACTCGGCAAACTCCGCCACTCTCTTGCGGATCTTGTCCAATTCCACCATTACCTTCTCCCGTTTCTCCAGAAGTTCCCGCTCTCCCTTCCTCTTGGAGGCTTCCACAAGCTACACAAAGAAAATGTAAATTTACAAACGTTGGATTTTTAAACATCAAGAATAAAAAGTCAATAATTTTACTATTATTATATATTTCTGGTATTGAAACCAAGGATGCCTCATAAGTGAACTAAATCACTGCAGCTCGCAAGCTGGAGGAAGCATGTAAACAAGGAACAAGGGTGCTTGCTATGAACCAGAAACATCGGGTTTACCCCTACTCTTCCACAATAAGTGCTCCAAAATAAGTGTTTTAACTAGCTTGCTCTAGTCCTCATCAGCAGATTCAGTTTCAAACAACTCACCTCGTCATTGTCATCAAATACGGGTTGGATATTCTTAGGCCACATTAAGACCGTGCAGTTGAGGTCGATATGTTCCTGGGAGAAGAAGTAGACGTCCAGGAGGTAGTTCATCTTCTGTTTGCTCTCGTTGATTCGGCCGTTCAGGGCCTGGATGCCGCCGATACGAGCCTTCTCAACGTAAGCGATCATCTCCATCATCTCACCGGACTCCTCAGGGACCTTCAGGGCTCGCTCCTTGATGGTCTCAAACTCGTTGCATATGCTGTAGAGTTGGGTTATTACCCGAAAGACAGTGTGATTATTTGCAGAATATGTCTCTTTGAAGATGAAACTGAACAAAAGTATTGTTATAGAAAGGTAATCTGGTGTGTAATGACTATATATAATTGAGTAAAACGTGTTTTTGTAATGGTTTTGAAATATGAAAAATGCAGAGTTTCATCCCCAAAATATTTAGCGCCAAGGTCAAAACAGCGACGTGACATCACACTGTAGACTTTATCCCAACAAGACAATGGAAAATGCACCTTCATCCAGTCTGTGTTGTGGCTTGCTTTAAGTCCCAACACGGACTGTTTTTACGATTTTTTTTGAGGCACTGGTACCTTAGTGTTGATTTCACTTTTCATTTTAAAGGGTCTTTGCTTGGAACCATGTGGGGTGCCACCAGCATGCATGGCGCTGCACTTACATTGTGCGAGAGTTAGAAATTGTCAAAACATTGTTTCTTGTCTAAAATAGCCAAATATAGGCACAAAACAAATACGTGCTGAGATACAACGTTACTGAATTGAATCATTTTCATGCAAGAATTAGCGATTTTGCAAAATTGAGATACATATTTTGCACTGATGTGACAACATAACAAATAAAACAGGTATTCTGGTTAAAATATTGTACAGAGCTACCGCATACTTTTCGTTTTCTTTCCAGTGGTCGGAAGCCATTCTATCGAGGAGCAAGTCGCCAAAACTTCTTGATTTCTCCGCGAGTCCCCTCTTAAGGTCCTCACAGTCGAGCCGAACCATCTCAAAATGAATGATACTATCCTGCAACATAATCTCTCGGGCCTTACTACGGAATTCTTCAATCAACTGAGGGGAAAACAAAATAATATGATTATAATTCCAGGTTGTATTTAATATCACAACGCAAAGTTTCAAATCAAACTCGTGTAAATAGTGTTATTGGAAATTTTACTTCAAAATCTCCAACATGCAAATTTCAAATCCTACTCATCATGCACATGTAGTTACCTACTCATGTACATTGTGTTACCACAAACCTTATTTAGTATACATTGTATCTCCACCAGGCAAAGTTTCAAATCATACTCATGTACAGGGTGTTACCGCAAACCTTACTAGATTGCACCATGCAAGTTTCAAAGACTACTCATGTACATGGTGTTACTGCAAACCTTACTAGATTGTATCTCCACCATGCAAAGTTTCAAATCCTACTCATGTACATGGTGTTATTGCAAACCTTACTAGATTGTATCTCCACCATGCAAAGTTTCAAATCCTACTCATGTACATGGTGTTACTGCAAACCTTAATAGATTGTATCTCCACCATGCAAAGTTTCAAATCCTACTCATGTACATGGTGTTACTGCAAACCTTAATAGATTGTATCTCCACCATGCAAATTTCATATGCTACTCATGTACATGGTGTTACTGCAAACCCAACTAGATTGTATCTCCACCATGCAAATTGCATATGCTACTCATGTACATGGTGTTACTGCAAACCCAACTAGATTGTATCTCAACCATGCAAATTTCAAATGCTACTCATGTACATGGTGTTACTGCAAACCTTACTAGATTGTATCTCCACCATGCAAATTTCAAATGCTACTCATGTACATGGTGTTACTGCAAACCTTACTAGATTGTATCTCCACCAAGCAAAGTTTCAAATCCTACTCATGTACATGGTGTTATTGCAAACCTTACTAGATTGTATCTCCACCATGCAAAGTTTCAAATCCTACTCATGTACATGGTGTTACTGCAAACCTTACTAGATAGTATCTCCACTATGCAAAGTTTCAAATCCTACTCATGTACATGGTGTTACACCAAAATTGACATCGTTGTATCGTCTCTATGCTAAGTTTCAATTTTCATGAAAATGAGGGACAAAATGTACCCACCTGGCAGTATTCTTCAAATGAATGCTCTTCATCTAAGAAGGTCTGTACTTTGGTCAGCGCCTCACCATTACACAGGTACTCATATCTATCCACTGAAATCAAACATTACATGGGATTTTAGACACTACTGTTGAAAGGGAAGGTACTTTGGTAATCACTCTTAAAATTAGTGCCAATAAAAACTTACTTGGTTTAGAAGTACAGCAGCTTTCAACAGTATTAAAAGCATTCGGGAATCAATACAATTCCAAGTAGGTGGTAATATGTACAATTATATCCATTGTTATCCTCAAAAATTTACTGTTAGATATGCTTCTTAGATTGTGAAGTCCAATTACGGACTATTTTAGATTTGATGGCGATATCTCAAAAACACACCACCTTTTGAAATTAAATTTCCACAGGTTAGTTCTACTGTTAGATTAAAACAACCAGCAGTTCCAAAAACCAAAGGTATACTTTGCCTATAAGTAATGAGCCACAAGGGAAACTGACTGCATAAATTTACAAATTAACAAGTTTTGGGTTGAACAAAGAAATATTTACTCACTGTAGGATTGAAGATGCTGAGTGGGTCCCTCAAAGTTCAGCTTGCAAGCCTCTTTGAGTTCCTTCTTAGCCCCGTCAATAATATGATCAGCGATGGCCACGTCGATGCTGTTCAGATCGTTAGTCCCGGACAGCCAGGACTGCACCGTGGGGACATTCTGCATCGTCTTGGTGAGTTGGGTCACGATAAAGAGGAGGCATTCCTCAAGGTCCGAGTAGTAGGGGTAGAATTCCATCTTGTCGTTGTCGTAGGTCAGCTCCATCTTGAAGATCGGGAGGTGGGACTTGTCGTCGGGGTTGAAGAGGCTGACCCAGGAATCGATAGAGCGGACTATGAGGTCTTTCAGCTGTTCCATGAAAAAACGTCAAAGTGTTATATTATTTGTATCGACAACAACAAAACTACAAATAAGACAATTACAGAAGGCTGCTTAGTGCAACAACTTTGAAGCTTGTTGTTACTTTAGGTGAATGAGTTTTATTAACCCTAGCAGAGCCATGTATTAGATGTGTGTAAAGGCCGGTTTATAGCCAGTCGCGCGATGGTTGTGCGAAGAAAATCTTGCCTATAAACTGTGCTTTTTATGATTGCTGTGTCAAGATTTCAATCGCGCGACCATTGCCCAACCGACTATAAACTTTTACATTCAAATCTTAACTATTCATACTAAATTTTGGAAAACATAATCTAAACGCAAAAACAATTCTGCAAACTTCTCATTGGTACCTGATTTGATACAAGTGTAGAGGTGCAGTTGTAAAAAGATTCCAGCTGCTCAGGAAGGACATCTGCAAAGTTCTTCCTGTCCACGAAGACGTTGAGGACCTCTGGCCACCAACTGTGCATCTGTTTCTCCTCCATCTTCTCACACTCCAAGATGACATTATTCTGTTTGGAAATCAAGAAAAATCAAATTATTATTTTATCTTCCTGGAATTAAAAATGAAGTCAAGGCACCTCCTCACAAGCGGTTAGCGATGTGGTTAGAGGCCTGAATATATCCAAGTAATAATTTGCTCTTATAGGCCTGTAGCACACATAACCTAGTAGCTAGATCAATATACTATTATCCCTGTTTATCAGGCACATTTTCAGACAATTCCTCTTATTTGCTCAGCTCATTGTGGAGCATACAACCCCAAGCTGCTTAAATTAGCGCTAATGGGTTAGTCCAATAAAATACTGTCTCAGCCCTCACAGATTCCCATTTATGGGCTAAGATAAACGATTATGGTTGAGTGCCTTGGTCAAGGACAAAAGTGTCATGACCGGGAGTTGAACCCACACTCTGATGATCCAACCATCAGAACTTGAGTTTGATGCAATAGACCGCTCCGCCACGACACACCACATCATGTGGAGATGATGACAAAGAAGCGTCAGTTTTTAGATGGGGGGGGGGGGGGGGGGTTGGTAAACATTCCCAGATCAACTCACAAGACTGATTGAAGAACAAAACTACACGAACGAAAGGTTTGATAAAGGTCAGTTGCGGAGTGACCACAACTTTGCACAAAAAAAGAAATTACCTTAAGATGTTCACACTCCACGGGTCCCTGCGACCTTTGACCGCTAAGGTCAACTAGGACCATGCGACCTAGACTGTTCTGACAGAGCCGAAGCACAGTTTGCATGGACGGATGGGTGATATGTAGAGCTCTTATCATGATGTCGCGTGATTCAACGTAGCTGTTATGCCATGGTCTGGAGTAATCTAACCCCCTACAAGAGAACGGAAACTTACATTTAAATACTTCATTCGCTAGGTCATAAAACTATGGCCATTTTTGAAACCACGGCTTCAGCTTCGGATTTGGCTCAGGCTAGCTTGGCATGTGGTTGTTTTGAAAATATTGTGCGTGCTTTGCGTACGCGCTCAGGGATTCAGACGAGAGGACGGAGTCTCAAGCCAAATCAAAAGCCGAAACAGTGGTTTCGAAAAGGGCCTATGCTAGCCTGCAGTATGATTTTATTTGGTGAAAGCATACACAGCACAAAGTCACGCACACTTTTGCAAACAAAATGGTGAGAACCTGCTATTGATGTTCTATTATTCCCTAAATAATCACTTATACCAGCCTCCAATACACAACCATATGGTGAGTGCATCTACACAGCACACAAACAGTTCTGCATACAATTATGTCACCATTCTCAACATTGGAAGTTGAATGCATTCAAAACAATCGGTCAACCCACTGGCCATTGTTACTCTCAATAAAAAATAGCAATGTACAAATTTGTATTGACGCACAAAAAAGGGAAAGGGTACATAAACACTTACTGTGGTTCTTCAGGGAGCTCTCCAATGTTCACATTTTCTAACCCCTTGATGTCCGGTTTGACTAGAACATGTTGAACTAGGAAAAACAATTAAAAGAATCAAATTTATTACAACACATATATAATTTTGGGTTGAACAAAAAATCTACTAAAGCTGGACTTGCGACCGCACAATCGTCAGCAGCACCTTTAAGACTGCCAGGACTATACTTTCTAAATCAGTATACTAGCTATAATCTTCAAAATAGGGTGTCCAAATTTGACTGGATGGAAAAACAGGGTGTCCAAATTTTCAGCAGTGATTTTTTTAAGAACTAATTAGTGCCGACCAGCCATATTAGTGTATAGTCACAACACTTTCAGATGTAATTTTTTTGTATTATAGAGCACACAAAATTTACTTGGCCAAGTAAACAAGGCGTCTTTAGGGCATTCAACAGGTATTCAGGCCGTCCAAAAATAAAATAATGCATTGCTGGCCGAACCTTGTCTGAACCAGAGTGAAGGCCAGGTCGTCCGGGATGGTTAAGAAAAAAAAAATAGGGAATATAACTTACCCATGGACTTCTTCATACTGTTGGTCCACTCCACCTTGACCTCCTTGAAGAGCTCCTCGATGAACACCTGCATGTTGGCGTTCTGTGTCAGATGGTCCGGTATCAGACCAAGTATGTTTTGAAACCACTCTGACTCCATCGACGTCACTGGGCTGTTCTCAACACACTGCTTCATGAAGAGGTAGTTTTGCTGTTGGGTTGATTTGAGGTGAATAATATTATTAAATATTCACAAAATTAGCAGGTGTTTGAGTGTGCGTTTTTTGTGTTTGTATCCAATAAACTTTTTGGGTTGAATTGTGCATTGGTTAATCACTGGCCAAAGACTGTGTCAGTTATTGGTTTACAGCCATAAAAAATCACACCCCTAATTTGGATCAGGCCTTCAAATAACCCACTGCACTCAGTCATAACAACTTCCATGTGCCCTGTGCTTTTGCTGTGGTGCCCTTTGCAAAGTTCCAATACAAACTGACATTTTCCTCAAAGAAGTGCCCCTTACCGGTGGAAAATTGCTGTGCCCTCCGAGAGACAAGTTCAAGGCCTGGGACTTGGTGATCAACTATTGACCCATAGCCTATAGACGATGTGACCTCTGACGTCACTCGAAAACCATAACATGATTCGCGCGCATACCGCCGGGCAAAACCTTTGTGTTTTAGCAGCCAGCTAGAAAGTGTATGCAATCTTACCATGACTACGCATTTTTTTGCTCGGCGAAACGTGACGTATACAGTGTGTTTTCAACAGAGGGCGGTTTGAATGTAAACATGTGTCACATCGTCTATAGTCTCCCAAATCTGCCAATATATATCATCTTTGCCAAAATGAAGGATTTGTGTTGATTGATGGCTGTAGGTCCAAATGACAATTGCTTTTCTCTAGGTCGGGCATTCTTATTTTTTCCTATGTCCATTGTCCAAACAATTTGGTGTGTAGTGAAATAAAAGAGGAGGATATTGGAGGATTGAGGTCACCTGCAGTAATAAAGTGAATGGTTAACTCAGGACAAAAAAAAGGCAGACAAATTAACGTGTTTCACAGCAATCAAAAATCAAACTTGTCGGCACCGTTTGTGGTCCATTGGTGGCAAATGAAAGTAAGTTAGTTCAGCAGAACTTAACCAAATAAATATTTCAGTAAAATCAGTTGGGTAATTTGCAACAAAATGTGGACGTGCGTCTAGTGTTCTCAGACTGTGTAAGTTGTTAACACTATTGACTTACTAACTCCTTTAGTTTAGCAACTTACGTGCTGAAAAAAAAGAGTTGAGGTGACAAAAGTGTATACACCAGAAATTTTGTGTGTGTGTTTGACTAACAGTTTCCTTCCTTTCAACAGAAAATGAATTACTCTATGAGTTTGAAAGAAATAATTGTTGTATAACAGTGAGACAAGTGTAAGAAATTGTGAACAATTGCAATTAGCACCACAAGTGTTTGGACTCAAACTTGTGAAAATATCATGTTTGTCGGGGGAAATGTGTTTTCTTGTCAAGTGAAATGGTGCTTTAAGTAGGTACGTGTGTACCTCACACTGTGAAGAGACAGGGATCTAGACTTACCCTCTGCATGCGATCCTTGCTCATCATCTGTATATTAATGTATGATATGGGGGAATGGGCGGAGGTGAACCAAGGGTTCAAGGGGGAGGCTCAAAGGAATTTGTGAAAGTTGCAAGAGATAGAAGTTTGGAATCAGGTGAAGTGTTAATAATGGGATAGAAGGGGACGTCAGAATTTGTAGAGTATTGCGGTAGAGAATTGAGTTTATGGATTTGTTATTAAAAAATGAGGCGGGTAAAGAGAAAAGGAAACAAAACATAAAAATTGCGTTAACAACTAAGCAACCACAATGGCAACAACAACAAAACTATAAACATGATCAAATTAATTCAACTTGCCAACTAGAGCATGATCAAATTAATTCAACTTGCCAACTAGAGCATGATCAAATTAATTCAACTTGCCAACTAGAGCATGATCAAATTAATTCAACTTGCCAACTAGATTGATTTGAAAAGCGACAACAAACACAGAAAACACCTTCTCAAATAAACTTGGAACAGCTTGAACGAAAACTATATTTCATTATGAAATAAAATATTTAATTAAATTCTACTTTCTAAATAAAATGAATCTTGAAAATGATAACACCAATAGCAATTCATTAACACAATTTTAATTTGTATTACAACCTAAATGATTAATTTTAAAATTTACAGTGAAACTAAATAATAAATCTAGGGAAGAGCATGCTTATTTTGTAGAAACGCCATTTGCCAATCATGCCCAAAAAATTAATATTATTTACCCAGAACAAAGTTAAAACGTGGTGGAGAAAACGAGGTTTTCCTAAAACAAGAGGTAAAAATAAACACAAAAACAAATCGAATGAAACAAATACCTGATTCACATCACTGTCTCAAAATACTTACAGATTTAGGGTAGTGTGGATTCTGTGCAGTTGGCGGCCTTTTCCTGTTACTGTCTCCGATATCTAGCTCCACCTCTTTCGCATTCTTATACAGAATATCCGTCAGCAAGCCTTGCATTTCTTTGGCTCTTCTATGTGTCATTAGTTTGCTCTTGCTGTAGTCTCTGTTGTTTGAGGAGATGACACTTGCTGGAGTGTTGATCGGGGGAAGGCGGGGAATCCCATTGACCAAGCGAGGGGGCCCATTACGGGTTCCCCTCGGCCCACCCTTACCATTTACATGGGCAGCCATCTACAACGACAACAAAATTAAAGAGAAGAATTTAACATTCTTGACACAAGTAAAGACTAGAACACATTACTACGGCATCAAGCAGAACACAATGTCAAAAACAATTTAATTTAATCCAAGAGAAAAAAATCAATTTTATAAGTTTGCATATGTGCCTCTGTCCATTGTCCTGTACGTGCAAATATATTTATTTTAAAATACTTGTATAGGCCTAATGTTTGGCTCATTTTTGAAGGCACTGGACACTATTGGTAATTACTCAAACTAATTTTTAGCATAAAAATTTACTTGGTAACGAGTAATGGAGAGCTGTTGATAGTATAAAACATTGTGAGAAACGGCTCCTTCTAAAGTAACATAGTTTTCGAGAAAGAAGTAATTTTCCACAAACTTGATTTTGAGACCTCAGATTTAGATTCTGAGGCATCGAAATCAAGCATCCGAAAGCACACAACTTCGTGTGACAAGGGCACGTGTTTTCTTTCATTATTATCTCGCAACTTAGACGACCAATTGAGTTCAAATTTTCACAGGTTTGTTATTTTATGCATATCTTGAGATACACCAAGTGAGAAGACTGGTCTTGGACAATTACCAATAGTGTCAAGTACCTTTAAAGATTATTTTTGTTTTATTTTTTAACAAGCTTGCTATACAAAATATATTTTAAAAGTTTCTTTAATTACTAAATTTAAATATTTATCCCTGGAATTGAAAAAGGAATGCAGTTTTCCTTGCTTTTCTTGAACAACTTTACATAGTAAGAATCTTGCATTTGTTGAATGGTTGGCTGAAAGTGTGTTATTATTTCCTTCATTTGTCCTATGTTATTGTCCATTTTCATAACTTATTTCCTTTTTTATTTATCACTTTCTCAAAAGGTTTGTTATTTATTTAAAAAAATAGTATTTTTGGGGGGTGAATTGTTTTATTATTTTATGTGAAGCGCAAAATGTTCTGTGATGCTGGATAGATGGACCGCTCTAGTTAAATATGGTTTTAAATAAAATAACTAATTGATGAAATTCTTAAATTTAAAGAAAAGAAAATATTACACAAACTGCTCAATCAAAAGTCAAACGAAACTTAAATTTAAAAACAAAAACTTAATTTCTTTAAGTTTTATTTATTAGAAACTATTTAGGCCCCTATAATATTAACAAACGTTTTTCAATGGCCTTCAGATTCAACTTGACATAGATTATTTTCTTATATATTCTTAACGTAAACAACAATGCGCTTCAGCTCTTGAAAACCGTAAATGAGTAGTGAAACTGTGTTTATGCGAAATGAAAACAAATCCAAAAACAATATGGCGACTTCCACAGTCCCACGGTTTTCCAGTTCGCGTTGAGCTCGTTGTAAATTTCAGTTTACGAGATGGTGAGGTGGTACAACTTACGTTTTAACAGTGCAAAAATGTACACTGACTATTCCAGTCCTTTCAGCTATCTTCAATTCAATTCATGACGCAAACTTTAATGGTAAAAACTAGATTTTTGTATTACAATTTTTAACGTTAGAATTATTGTCTCTAGTTTCAATCATTTATCTCGTCGTCAGGGTGAAGTCCGAAAGTTGCCGAAAGATTGCAAGTTTGACTCGGAAGGTTTCGGAGACAGCAGTAGATTGTTGGGTCAAGGGTCATCACAGCGAGCGCTAAGCAACCTGACGTCACCAAACAGATTTGATCGCACACATCTTGTTTTGTGTACACCGCACCGGTTTGTACACGAAGATCTGAAGATCGAAGTTTAAACATTGAACATGAGATAGAAACGTTTGAATTATGTGAATGAATGTTACCATTTAACAAGGTACGTATGGTAAATATTAACAATTTAGGACAATTTAAGACGATAAAATACCCGATAAACGTTCAAGCTTGTGGAATAATTTTTAGAGATAGTTGATCCATCAGAGCGACAGGCCAGCAGTGCAGTGTACGAAGAATGCATCGTCGTTTGTCAAAAACGAAAAATCATTCATTGTTGATTCGAAGTTCTGTTTCTTTACTGTTCATTGCTTTGATTGCCGTTACTTTACTTTTTTTACGGCAGGTACAAAATCCCTTAAGGTTCAGCTTGGATTCAGCCACTATATCAGTGGTCCAATTTCATGGGCCATATATATGGCCCTGCTTAGCCTTAGTGTGCGTAGTGATTTTTAGTCCAGTTTTAGTTTGGAATTATGTGCTTACAAACACGGTGCACAATACCACATGCACTATTTTCATAATTGTGTAAAATCATTAAAATCTGTCAGTATAAACTTGAACCTGTTGGATGGCACTTCAGTTGAGTTGGAAACAGGAAACACAAGAAATGATTTAAACTGCACTCCATCTACAATCTGTCCTTTTATATTTTCTTTAAATAATATTTTCAGATTTCCAATTAGTGACTGAGGAATAAACGACACGACACAACAGTCATGGCTGACGAGGAGAGTAAAGCTCCAACTGAATTGATGGAAGTGGACAAGGAGATGCAGACTGATGAACCAAGTGAGATAACAGTTGAAGAACATGCAGAAAGCTCCGTCAATGCTGAGGAAACAGAAGGGAACCCGACGCCTGTCGCAGAAGGAGAGGGTGCACCTCCAGTTGAGGCAGAGGTAGCACCTCAAGCTGAGAGTGAGGCTGCGCCTCCAGCTGAGAGTGAGGCTGCGCCTCCAGGGGAGGGAGAAGTTACGCCTCCAGCTGAGGGAGAGGTTGCACCTGAAGCTGCTGTAGATTCTGCCCCCCAACCTGACGAAGAGGCCACTCCACAAACAGAAGCTGCAGCTGAAACAGACAGAGGAACAGACGAACCTGTCGATGGGGAGGTTGCACAGGAACAAACTCCCAAAGAAACAAAAGAGGATGGAGTACCGACTGAGGAAGCACCACAAACTGATGAGGTTTCCGCGCCAGAGACCCCGGGAGCGACCCAAGAGGCTGAAGTAACAGACGGGGAGAAGACGGAAGAAGCGACTGACGATGTCGCCGTCGACTCTGCTGTTGAGGAAAGTAAAACAACCGAGGAGGAACAACCAAAGACTGACCAAGATGTTGAAGATTCTCCTCAAGAAACAGAGACTGCTGAGGTATCGACACAAGAGGGGGAGGAAGATATAGAGAAGAGAGCATCACCTGTTGAGAAGGAGACGGTTGGCATGGAAACGGATCAGACTGATGAGCAACATGAGGTTGATCCTCATGCTGCTTCACCGGTGCCGGATCCTCTGAACGCAACCGCTACAGGTAAAAATAAATCTCTATTTAAAGGAACACGTTGCCTTGGATCAGTGGAGTTGGTCTTTGAAAAGCATTTGTAACGTTTGTTATAAAATGCATATGATTAGGAAGATGTTTTAAAAGTACAATATAATGATCCACACAAGTATTCCTCGAAATTGCATGGTTTTTCTCTTTTTACCTCGTCGAAACACACAATCGGCCATTTATGGGAGTCAAATTTTTGACTCCCATAAATGGCCGACCATGTTAGTTTGCGGAGTTAAAGGAAAACCACAAACTTTCGAGGCAAATTTGTATGGATCATTGTATTCTACTTCTAAAACATCTTTTTAACCATATGCATTTTAAAACAAACGGTTACAAACGCTTTTCAAAGACCAACTCTTCCGATCCAAGGCAATGTGTTCCTTTAATTTAAGAAGATTCAATGTTTTACATGTGTCACATTGGTGGATGTCAAAGACCTGGGGCTGATTTCACAAAGAGCTAAGATTAGTTTTAACTGCAAATCGATCACAGTTGCTTAGTTAAGTGTGATGTCATTAATACAAATCACTATAGTAATACCAACCCCAGTATCCACACTTGATGTGAACATTGGGTTCACAAGAAAAAAGTGCGTACAAATTAAATGTTTTCACTGTTTTAAGCATTGAATTTTTGTCTTGCGAGATCAAAACTAATTGTTTTACTCATTTATCAAAAATTATTGTTTTTCAAGCAAAACTATTTCAATGGAAGTTTCCAAACATTTCCGTCTTTATGCCATGTAAGTTGAATCTGTGAACTTTTCTATTTTCACACTTACCCATGTTATACACACACTTTTTAAAAATCGCTCCAAATTCTTTTGTTTTTGCAGTGAAATTTGTTTTGATGCCGAGTGGCCAGGTGACAACGATGGCGTGCGCTCTAAGTCAAACCATGCACCAGCTTCGAGCTCACTTTGCTACAGAGTTGAGAATGCCGTCCGATCAGCTCGTCTTCATGTATGATGGTAAGAATTTACACTAGGAGAAAATAAAAAACCTCCAGCATTTTCAAATCATTCAAGATCCAACAGTTGATTTTGTTGTATCTAGTAAGACTTAATGCTGTAGCAGCTCTTGAATTAAACAGCTTTGTGCACTAGGCAATAGCATATGTTGCCCCTTGGGCTTGGCCTTGGCCTTGTTGCCCCTTCAAAAGGTTTCCCATATATTTTAAGATTTTTTTTATAGAAGTGCCCTTTGCAAAATGAAAATGGCCTTGCCCTCTCAAACAAGTTTCTCCCAGTACTCTGAGCAAAATGCACTGTGCTGCCCAGCACAGATTTCTCCCAGATGTACTTCAGCAATGATTGCCCCATATCTTAGCATGAATAATTTCGTTGAACCGCTCGCCTTGGTGGATTAAATTGCATTTTTAGAGGTTGTTGTAGCATACATCACTGTTCACCAACGGACGTTCATTTTGTCACCAGGTTCAAATGTGAAAGATGGTTTGACCCTTCATGACCTTGGCGTTGGTCCTAATGGTGCAGTCCAGATGGAGATCTCCTCAGCTGATCCAGTGGCTAACCCCCTGAAATCCCTTAAGCCTAAGCCATCGTACATCATGCCTGACGTCATTACTGTTAAAGTACAGAGAGGTAAGTGGTAGAATAATCATTCCCTGACGAGGTTGCAACTTTTAAGATATTTTTTCTGAGGCATAAAAGAGAACCAGTTGTGGCATTTAACTTTAAATCCCCAGATGCCCCTGCATGGAATCAACTCATAAGTGTTTATGTTAGATCCTTTCAAAAAACAAGATCCCTTTTACCGATGTGCAAGTTGTGTAGGACCAACTCGTGTTGCACCAACAATTCCATCCCATACACACGCAAATTTACAACAACAACAACAAATCTTTTTTTCTTGTCATTGATTTTGTATTTTTGTTATTTCTAAAATTGCTGCACCCTGTCTTGTTGAAATGATGAACAGATGAGTTCAAATATACAGTTCACGAGTTCAACATTCTTAAATTAATCACTCACAAAGTTAGGCAGCAAATTTGGTCAAAGTAAGTATTTTGTAATGATTGTTAGGGGGTTTTAAACATTTCTGTGACCTTCTATTTCACACAGACGGTGTTCAGGAGGACATAGTAGTGGAGATTGAACGTTCCATGCAACACAAACCATTCCTGGGTGGCTATCGTCATCGCAACACAGGAGCGGAGTTCTTCCACGCCTCGGCTCAGACCAGACCAAAGTCGCGCAAGGACAGCGGGATCGAGAAGAACTGCCGCGAGACGCAAACGGTCAAGAATAGGAATGTCAGACAACAGAGCAAGATCGATACCTCCACACAGATGACGATGATCGGCTGCTACGTGTCCAACATGACCGATAAACTGATGGTGCCTGGGAAGTATCAAACGGCCGAGGAGTATCATGATATCAGATTGAAGAAGGTAAGAATATTGTCGTCAAATCCTAAACTCGTCGGCTCAGTGCTGTTTAAGGTCTTTAATCAAAATATTGTTAAGTTAATAATGTGTTTGAGTTTGAAAAACATAAGTCAGATTCCTCAAGTAAATTTATTTCTGGAATTTCTTCTTTATAAGGGCAAGGCCATTTTCATTTTGCAAAAAGCCCTTCCATTTGAAAAGTCTTTTGAAGGGGCACCAAAGCCAAGATAAGGGCAACCAGGAACAGTTACAGTGGCCTCTGTCTAATTCCAGGTCTGCCCTCAGCTTATAGATTCTTAAATTAAAACACAGTCGAACTAATAGAGGGCGTTTGTTCCACAGGTGTTAACCGCTATAACCAAAGCACTCGTATGTATCCAATATTTTTATAATATATATACATCAGTGGTGTAGCCACAGTGGGCAGTGCTGGGAGAGCCTGCCCAGAACTAACACATTTCGCCGAGCACTCTGAACAAAATACACTATGCTGCCCAGCAAAGATTTCCCCCAGATTGCACTTCAACAATGGTGGCCCCATATGTAAACATGAAAAATTTTGTTGAACCCCCTCGCCCTTGGTAGACTAAATTTGATTTAGAGCCCACCGATACAATTGATCTAGCTACCCCACTTCTACATATATTTTGATTTTAGGTCATCATACTGCAGTCTTATTTCCGACGATGGCAAGCCAAGCGTCAGGTCGCAAAGCTACGTGTAGATCTCGCTCAACGGTTGGAATGGGAGAGAAAAGAAGCCATTCGCAAAGTAAAGGAGAAGGAAGATCGCATCCGAAGGGAGTTTGAGAAACGGATGAATCCACGAACTAAGGAAGACTTTGATCTGCTGTATCATGCACTGGAGAGTAAGTACAGGAACTTCCTTAAAAGGAGATGAAAATCAAAGCGGGAAAAAATAGAAACAACATTTGGACCTTTCTTTTCTTGAAAATGTTAGTCACTATTCAGGGAGAATGATGCCATCCTTGAAGTGGAACTGTATTACCTTTATCCCCCTACGTTATTTTTAAGCCTCCATAATTTGTTTTATCTGTGGGTTGGGGACTGTGAGGACTGGCTGTAGTGTTCTATTCCAAATCCTAGGAAATGTGTACAGATTGGCTCACAGTTCAAATTAAAATCAGTATGCAGTTCAATGGTTAACCTGGACTCAATTTCATAAAGCCTGTACGCACAAAAATTTGCTAGGCACAGAATAGTATTGCTTACCAGAACCAGGTTACCAGCCCAAATTACATTGAGTTTGCATTGATTTGGCTGGTGCCCGACTCAATATTAGCTTAGCAAAGAAATTTGTCAAGCAGTATTGACAGCTTTATGACATTCGGCTCAGAAGTCACAATTCCCGTTGAATTACCAAGGAACGAAAATGTTCAAACTCATATGCTATCATTCATTAACTACACTTTTAAACCACTTGATTAATTTTACAACAAACAGAGTGGCGCAAGGAGGAGCTGGACCAGATCAATGCTGCGTTGAGCGGGCCGAAGCGAAAGGCTGCCCTCTGCCACCTACTGGACCAGGAGACCCAGCTGATCGCATCCATCGGTCGCCACAAACTGGAGGCAGACACTGACAACAAACAGCGTGCTATACAGAGCTTCCTGGATAAGGTAGAGTACATGCCCCAAATCTTGTTACAGCCTCCAAAATTAAAACTGCCATTCACAGTCATTGGATTTGCTAAACAACAGGCATTATGAGGCACTTGTATGTACAGTCATAGATTGGTAAATACTCCAAAACATAATGACCATTAAAACTAAGTGAGAAGCACTGTTGCTGTCGATAGGGATAAGCCATTTTGAGAAAAGATTCCTGTCCTACAGTAATATGATTTTGATAAGTTATCACTCCACTACATTTGAATTTGAGAAATAATTCGTGCATGGATCATTTTTTCAGATTTCTGAGGGTTGGTGTTCTTTGTGAATGCTAGAGCCAGAGATGCGGTTGTTGCCCGCTATCACCTCACTATATATGGATGGTTTTGGCATTCTTGTAAAAATAAAGTGACAGTTTTTATATTGACAAAAAAACAAATCTACGGCCTAGCCTTTATATATTGTTCCAAAGTGCCTTTCAATATAAAAGTGTGTACAAATTTGAGGCGATGGTCGTTTGTGGTGAGCATGGAACAGTCGCCACAAGAAGCAAAATTGTTGTCGCAGGGTAAAAAGACATTCAGCATGAGAGTTACTTTTTGTTTTCCCGTGAATTACTAGAACTAAATTTGGTAAACTTTACATTTGGGCTTTTAGCCACTGTATTGCAGTGTTTTAATAAATAAACCATGAATAATAATAATAATAAATGCTCACTCACTTTATTTAAAAAGTTTATTTTATGGTTGATCATGACATTATTATTTTTCTTTGTAATCATAGGCTGCTGCCCCTAAGAAGTGGCGCGCATTCGACGGCAAATTCACCGAAATGGACACTGCGTACACCATCAGGGCGCGTGAACTACGTGATATCTACAAAAGTCTCAACATGAAGTACTTGACACAAGATGAACGATTGGATGTACTACTTACTCTCAAACACACAGTCAAGGTAAAAAATACAACTCTAATACTAATATAATTGTACGATCTATAATGGATGTTCATTGAAATATGCTGGGCGGGAGGATTTGGGGAGACAATATAATAGTGTGCCAAATTGTAGTGTGGAAAGATTAGAAAAAGTCCCTTTTGTCTCAATGGAATAGTCCGACAGTGTCCCAAGAGAATCCCATCATTACACAAACGCACAAGACCAATGGCAATACATCCTACCCATACAAAGAATAATGGTTGTAACCATTATTCTTCGTGGGACATTTAAAAATGTCTCACTCAATGACAAAAAGGTCAAGACTCTACTGATCGAATTGCTGGAGTCCACTGTGGTTGACCACTTGGCCATGGCACGCTATGGCCATGGCACACCATTACCAGGGCACTGTTTTATTTTGGTTGTTGAAAACAAAATTATGAACAGTGTATTTACATGCTGAAAATTTGTGCACGATTTTTTACTATTTTCTCCTGACTTGCACAACAGATTAAGCCCGAATTTACACAGGTTCATTATTTGATATAATGGTTGATAACACAACACATGAACACTGTCTGTGATTATTTTGTCGGTTCTACCAAACCTGTAATATACCTTTAAAGGCAGTGGACACTATTGGTAATTACTCAAAATTATTATTAGCATAAAACCTTACTTGGTAACGAGTAATGGGTAGAGTTTGATAGTATTAAACATTGTGAGAAATGGCTCCTTCTGAAGTGACGTAGTTTTCGAGAAAGAAGTAATTTTCCCCGAATTTGATTTTGAGACCTCACAATTAGATTTAGACATGAAAGCACACAACTTCGTGTGACAAGAGTGTTTTTTTCTTTTATAGTTATCTCGCAACTTCGACAACCAACTGAGCTCAACACAGGTTTGTTATTTTATGCATTGAGATACACCAAGTGAGAAGACTGGTCTTTGACAATTACCAATAGTGTCCAGTTGTCTTTAATGAAAGGAAATTTTCCAATATTTTATTTTTTTCAGGAGCATGACTGTAAACTGACCCAGGAGATAATAGAGCTGATAGACAGGGAGGCAGATCTCTTGATGAGAGGGGTGAAGGACACAAACCTGGAAGGGTTGCGTAAACGCATCGCGACACTCTTCTTGCAGTACGTCAAGACGCCAACGTTCAATGCAGAGGCGGCTAGACTGCTCAAGGTAAAACATTTGACAAAAAGCTTGGAAATTCCTCTTGGAGAAAAACCAGGCTCCAACATTTTTTATTTTTTATTTTTTTTAAAGGATGGGTTATAAATTGGTTAGGGTTATACTGATTTATTGCCAAAGATATAAAACCATTCAGTATTCTACTCCAGGTTGTCTGGTTGGCTAGTGCAGTGTTGGAAAACATCCCTGTTTCATTTGAACTATGGACCAGTGAACAAGCTGACAGACTAGTAAAATGACAAGCTTATTGGTCCTGCTGGCTAGTCAATAAAAAGGTTAAGGGCAAATCATGTCAATCCAAAATCCTTAAAAGTTTTGTCGCACAAGATTTGAATTTTGAACATTTTGATTTTTAGGTTCCACAAGATCCTTCCACTCTGCGCAAGAACATTTACTTCTGCCCAAGCTGCAACAGCTACCTGCCCTCCACGGAGTTCCAGCTGGCGTCGAATTCACGAATGGTCGGGCGGTGCCGCCACTGCCAGAAACTGGACAACGACGCCAGGGCGCGCCAGGACTACAGCCACTACCGCTACATGCTCAAGGCACTGCGCAAGTCAGAGGAAGCCATGAACGACGGGTCACGTATTGCTTTCCTGTTGCAGGTATGTAGTTTGTCTCTTACTTCTAAAATACTGGTATGTATTTTGAAAGAAGCCTCAAATGCCACTGGCATCCATTTTGAATGAAGCCTCAAATTCCACTGGCATCCATTTTGAATGAAGCCGCAAATTCCACTGGCATCCATATTGAATGTAGCCCCAATTGCCACTGGCATCCATTTTCAATGAAGCTTAAAAATCCACTGGCATCCTTTTTAAATAAAGCCTCAAATTCCACTGGCATTCAATTTGAATTAAGCCTCAGATTCCACTGGCATAAATTTTACATGATGCCTCAATTCCACTGGCATCCATTTTGAATGAAGCCTCAAATTCCACTGGCATCTATTTTTGCATTATAGCTCAAATGCCATTGACATCCATTTTACATGACGCCTCACTGGCATCCATTTTTAAATGATGCCTCAGACACTACTGGCATCCATTATACATGATGTCTTAAATGCAACTGGTGTCCGTTTTAAAGGAAATAATTGCATCAAGGATGAAAATTGTTTTGGTATCCACATTGGTACTGAGATGAAATAAAAAATAACATCATTATTGTTTGTAAATGTGAGCATCGTGGAGTAACAATTGAATACACACTTTTTTGATATTACAGGAGGGTGATCTACGCTACCTGGTAGAAAACATCTGGGGCTCGCAGAGCGCCCTCAGCGCGTGGACCGACTTGTACGATCTGGTGCTAGTGCGTTGGGATAGAGACGAGGAATGGTCGCCGTGGAATTGCATCCTGCTCACCAAGGATGAGACAACGACCCATGTTCAAATTGAAGAGCTGGAAAAGGTGAGGTTTTTTTTAAGGGTGTTCACAATATTGGTCAGATTGAAAAAAGAAATGTTTACAGATGTTACACTTCACTCAGTTTAAGGATAATCTTTTGGAAAGTTCCATTTTTTTTTCTTTTCTTTTTCAGTTTTTGAAAAATTAGTTAGTTTTGATCCCATGATGTTTAAACAATTTTTTTTTAAGATTGACAAGTGTTGAGTATTTTTTTCTTTTTTATTTTCTTGTGACTGCAATGACATGTTGGGTCAAACAAAGTGAGGACACTTGTGAGGAAAATTACCAATGCTGCCCCAAAACTCAGTGATTGGTCAGTATTCAATTAAATCCTTCTTTTGTTTCATCTAGGGTTATGGCCGAGTCTTCTGCCACAAAGTCAACACCAAGCACACCCTGGCACGGAACTACTTCTCTCGTCTTCCTGGCATGGCTGAACATATGAAAACAAGAGCCAACCAACCCAAGCCAGGCAAAGGCATTATCACCCAAGCTGTAGCACCCACCAGGGCATAGATATACCTTATAGATCCCTTGCGACAACTGTCTGCAACGCTTGCCATTTTGGAAGTCAAATTTCATGTAAATAGTCCCGTTGCCTAAAATGCGCGCAAGACTATTTTTAACACGCAGAGGACACTGATGGCTCCCAAAATGGCACAACCAGATTTTTGGAATGATGCAATATGAATTGAGTCAATTGATCTTATGCATTGACGTCGCCATGTTAGAAATGCATATAGGATGCACCAATGCACAACTTCTTTTGATCTCTATCTGAGGGCGCCCTACTTGAATGACACCATGTGCATAGGGTCTATACAATAGGTTGAATTAAATGAGATGTCAGCGTGATGTGATATTGTACATAGTTAATAGAACTTCTTAAACCATATCCGTCCATAGACTTGTAAAAACAAGAAAATCAAACACAAGTCCTTCTTTTTGAAATGCAGAGACTGTTTTCTTTCCAAAGGGTCTCATAACTCGCCAAACCTGTAGAGGATTGGCCAGCATTATCTTTCCTTAAAATGCCTTTTTAACATTTGGTAATGTGAAGCTATATAAATCCAGATATAATTGTTATTATTATTTATCTTTTTTTAATTTAATTACTGATTTTATTACCTTGATTTGATTTGTAGAAAGCTAAGGTGGGTGATCCAACTTGATAAATGTGGAGGGGATTTGCATTTCTAGGACTTGACTTAAAGCGGCCATCCTGATTTTGCAGAAAGTTCCCCGAAAATATTTCCATGTTCTGATAATCAAAAATATGAAAATCTCCCTGATTATGGAAACTTAGACCAATGTATATAAATTTAAAGTAACTTTTTTTATTAATAATTTCTCAAGTCACATTTCACAGCACATTCCTGTATTTATAAACAATGTGTAAAAACCTTATTACAACTGAATGTCTACCTATATCTTAAAAACATCGGTGGGGATTTCTTGAAAATATATATTGTTAAAGTCTATAAAAGGTAAGACCCGTGTTGTTTTTTTGCCAATGTAATGGTGATATATGGGTCACATTATCAATAAAGATAACAACATAATTTAAACACCTGTGAAAGTTTCATTTGAATACCTTGTCTACTTGCTGTGAAAACAGAAGAAAACCTGCCTCTAGCTACCAAGCAATCTTGGTAGTCTAGTTGGTAAGACACTGCTCTAGAATTGCAAGGGTCCAGGGTTTGAATCCCACCAGAGTAACATGCCTGTAATATTTTTTTCACAGGACTCTGGAAAGTACTGAGTATACAGTGCTAACACATCAGTGTATATGGGTAAAACAAAAATGTAAAAAATTAATATTCTTTATCCCGATGCAAATTTAACATCTATTATAGAAAAAAAAACTGTTGCAGTAGTTTTTATCAAGAATGCTGAACCCATTGAGAGAGGTGGCATAGGTACCAAACGCAGCATTCACATATAGACACCACAGAAATTTGAAGCTCCAAAACTTTCCTTAAATCTGTGGACACTATTGGTAATTACTCAAAATAATTATTAGCACAAAACCTTACTTGGTAACGAGTAATTGGGAGAGGTTGGTAGTATAAAACATTGTGAGAAATGGCTCCCTCTGAAGTACTGAGTTTTCGAGAAAGAAGTAATTTTCCACGAATTTGATTTTGACACCTCAGATTTAGAAGAATTTGAGGTCTCGAAATCAAGCATCTGAAAGCACACAACTTATCTCGCAACTTCGACGACCGATTGAGCTCAAATTTTTACAGGTTTGTTACACTTTATGCATATGTTGAGATTACCAAATGAGAAGACTGGTCTTCGACAATAACCAATAGTGTCCAGGGTCTCTAAAGGCGGTTCAACTTTCCAACATACGTTTGTTGGTTTCTTATCAAATGGGGAGAAAAAATAATTTTGCAGTATGTTTACCATCATTCCCATCTTTATAAATACTAGCAGAATGCCATGTAGGCCCAGGTCTAAGCTTTTGGATAGAAAGTAGGCCTAGATTGAAAACTACGGAGCTCCAGGAGTGCCATCCCACATATTGAGTGACTGACATTAAATTATCTCATCAAGATGACTTCTAAAAACACATGTCCAGAGATTTACAAATCTTACATGATATAAAGATGGTCATGATGGAAACCTTCCTTTGAATCGGTTTTGCCTGAATACCAACAGTTTTATTCTCTCGAGTCCAAATCTTGATATTTCATGATTATTCGCTGGTTCACATTATGAACCTTTGCCTTTCACACTAACAAAAACAACAGTCTATACCCTAACCACCTATTTCTACCTCCATGCACTAACCCCAGAAAATTCAAACAAACATAATAGCACAAAAATACTTGCCCTGTCCTCTTGAAACATTATTTTAACGCATATACAATGTTTCAGCCTATACCTCGTTTGATACCATGTTAAACAAAGCCATTTTCGGGTCCAAATGCCCCTCTCTTCACCTTCAGGTACACTCTTTTATACATATTTTTTTAACTGCACACCATCTTCTTTCATAAACCTTTTTAACTCTCCTTTTTTTTCTTAAAATTTGTCAACATATTAACCTTTTTCAAACTTACTTTTTTCGATAACTCACTTCCCTGAAACATTTTGTATTATATTAGTAATTGTAATATTAGTAATTGTATTATATAAATAATTCCATCTTTCAAAGCAATATAATACAAAGGGAAAAATGTATACAACTTTTCAAAACAAAACTATGTTCTTTTTCTGAGTACAAATGAATGACTATACGTTAAAAGTGAGGAATCTGCATCACATTGCTTGGATAACAAGTTAAATTTTTTATTAGTAATTTTAATATATCAATAATTCCATCTTTTAAAACTATATATATACAAAAGGAAAAATGTATACAAACTTCCTAAACAAAACTCTGGGTTTTTTTCCCCGAGTACAAACTAAAGACTATACACTAAAAATTAGGAATCTGCAGTACATTGCTTGGGTTATAAAAAAGTTAGAAATAGCCCAGATCAATTGATTGACATTGGCAAGTCAGGATCCTTTTATAAAGTCTTTAAAAATATATTTTGGCCCTTGAGATTTGTCAAGAAATGTAGGTTTAAAACACTGGACACTAATGGTAATTGTCAAAGACCCGTCTTCTCACTTGCTGTATCTCAACAGATGCATAAAATGACAAACCTGTGAAATTTTTAAACTAAATCGGTCATCGAAGTTGCGAGATAATAATGAACGAAAAAACACCCTTATCACACGAAGTTGTGTACTTTCAGATGCTTGATTTCGAGACCTCAAATTCTAAATCCGAATTCTCGAAAATTACTTCTTTCTCGAAAAGTACTCCACTTCAGAGGGAGCCGTTTCTCACAATATTTAATACTACCAACCTCTCCCCATTACTTGTTACCAAGTAAGTTTTAAGCTTATAACTATTTTGAGCAATTACCAATAGTGTCCACTGCCTTTAAGAGGACAATTTTGGTAAGCATACAGTGGAACCACAGGACACCCATACGTACAAACAAGTACAAATAATGTTTTAAAAATCTCTTTTTTTTTAAGGATCCTGCACAACCACTGCCGGGATTGATTGTTTGTCTGTTTGTTTGAAGTTAAATGATTTTCCCTTCAAGGGAACTCAGCCAAGCTGGCAACAGCCAATCTCTCTCATACAAAACCAACAAAACACTGGGGGACAAATTGGAAAGCGACCATTTTGGCGCTTTGGACACAAAAAGATTTTTTTATTTCTTTATTATACTTGAGAATCTAACTGACCCCATGGGTGGCTATGATAAAGTTCATCCCCTAAAAAAGAAAACTCAGGAGGTAGACTACTCGATGCCATCAGTTGATGAGGATCATTCAACGAACCTACTGCAGTGTTTGAGATCCGTCTTAAAGACTCCTCAAAGTCTAGACTGCCCTGTCCGCTGGATGTCGTCCCGGTATCCTGAAAGAACCCTAAAGGTGCTCGAGGTTCATCCACACTGTGGCTGCGAGAATAAGCTCCACTATCCTGTTCACCCGAACATGGGTATCCACTATCTCCCGTAGTCAACAGGCTGGACCCTTTCCATTTATTCTCATTGTCGTACCAGTTTCGGTCTGACTTGACCAGCTCTCTCATAGCTTTGATGGCTTCGTGTAGCGCCTTGCCCGTTTCCAGTTGGGCGTAGTTGGACCCGCGTAGGGCCTCCACCCCAAGGCTTGAATGAGTGCTTTCTTTTGCTTCACCGTGGATGCGCAGGTAGAGTTCCTCCATAGACTTCATGAGGCTGTACCTCCCAAAGTGTTTAAAAGCAACTGGTATCCCGTTCTCACTGGAGTAGTCAAAGTACCCGACGACAAATTTATCGCAGGCATTCTCGCGGTTGAAATAATCTTCCAGCGGGACCAGCGCCTTGACAAACATATCGCCGTACACGCCAACTGACTCCATGGGGGTCTTCTCTTGTTTGGCTTTGGCTATGTATTTAAGTCCAGTCCCCTTTGAGCATATCAACAGCACAATATCGGCTTCTTCGATCTGATTGGTCAGCCACATTTGAACGGTCGGACCAATAGACTTCTCCCATTCCATCAGGGAGACGTTGCACTGGCAGTGCCTCTGTAGGAATCGGCAGAAGCTCAGGACAACGTCACGGTGTAAGGGGTGATCGTCGGAGTAGATTGGAAGCAGGCGAACCCTCTCAAAGACACTTCCGAATTCTTGTAACTCATCAGCGCTTACTGGTGGTGGTGGTGGTGGTGGTGGCGTCTTAGTGTTCACTGAAATAGAACAAAAATGCGCTGTTATAGGAAGAAAGTGTTTATTTATATGAATTAAATCTCCTATCAAGGAGATAAAAAGTACAATAATGCACGTTGGTTAAAATATTTAAATATATACAAAAGAGTAGTTAAAAAGACAGACTAAGGAAAAAGAACCAGAATTGCCTAAAAGAAACAAAAACACCAACTTCAGAGGCTCTCCTCTCCAGCTGGTTAAAAAAAACTTAAAAAAAACCCTCATTAAAACAAAAAATTGAAATAACACATAAATTTACAAATACTTAAATCAAAATATAAATACACACAAGATTATTCATAAGTTTAATGATAATAATAATGATAAAACATTACTGATGAAGATGGGATGATTAGAGAGTAGCCTACAATGATCAAAATATAGAAAACAAGTGAGTTACAAAATAATGTGCACAGCCAAAATCATGGGTAAGCTTTTAGTCAAAAGACACCAAGTGAACAACAGATAAATATCGAGGAGCTCTTTTGCAGATTTTGTATTTGACAATCAAGCACTTTTTACTCATCATTGAAACAGTGACTGTTGATTGATAAATAGCGTTGAGATAATTGCTAGCTATATACACCTGCTTTTCAAACGGACACACACAAAAAGTGTACCCATACATGTGTGTAAACACATCGGGGACCCTCCTTTGTTCAACTCTTTGCGACAGCGACCGGGGACCACAATGATTTCCTTTGTGATAGCAACCGTGGACATTGTCCCTTTTGTTATAGGTCCTCTGTTTCAATGTGGATGAGTACCTATGTATGAGTGTGTGCTGCACACAAAAACCTGACTCAAGTTTGAGTGACGGATGAACCATCGGAGTGTAGATGCAATTCCTGGTCATGACACTTGTGTATTTGAGCCAGGCACTAAACCATAATTGCTTCTCTTAACCCAGGTTTATAAACCGTTTGTTGTAGTCAAAAACAGTAAGCCCTACCACCATGGGCTAATTTGGATGGTTGTAACACTTTAAAAACTTTTCTTTTTGGTATTTTCATTTCATTAAAAATAACTGTCAAGATTGAACTCACCCTCAATGTAGTTTTTTGGTGGGAGTCGACGTTGTCGGTATATGCAATATAAAACCACCGACAACAACAGCAATGTGCAAATTGCCGCTGTTACACTAACTGCTATCACAATCAATCTGTTACCGGACACAATTGTTTTTCCTGATGAAAACAAAAACGACAAATGAAAACAGTAAATATTGAAATCTTGTAAAATAGCATACAAGCCATGATGAAGACAGCCTCTCACATTTTCATCACTAGAAAAATAAAAAAATATGGCATTATCAAATATCATATCACATATAACTTTGCAGGGAATCTTTTCTCAAAATAATCAAGTACGTTTTCTATGGCCTTTGTGGATTAGATGACCCTCGGACCTTTAAGGGGCTCCAAGATCAGTTTTGTGATACAAACATTTTCTCATAGATAGAGTAGGCTAACTGTGAAAATACAAGTCTAAAGTGATGTAAAATGCCGCTGCATTTGAGACCCTTTAGTTGTAATAGTTGTCAAAATACCTTTTTTAAATGTCCAATGACAAATCAATTATTATGGCCTGTAGTTGCATGTATCTTGATGAAATTCAATCAAAACAGCATCATTTTTTTTTACCTTTACTGATACACTGTACAGGTCGACCAATTAGTTTTTATGATAATGCATGTTTCAAATTTTACACCATTTTACACCATTTCCACAAGAGGTTAGATACTTGTATATGTTTTCCCCCGATCTTTCACAAGGACTCTATTGGAAAAATAGTGCATCGCAAAACCACCTTTCAAAGCAAAGCACAATTGGTTTGGCTATACATTGCACAGAATCAAGGTATATTTTGAAGTAATTTGAGGGTAATATTGTCTGTGCAATTTGTATGGATTTCATAAAATTGCCTTTTTCATATTTTGGAGATCTTTGTTAAAGACATTGGACACTATTGGTAATTGTCTAAGACCAGTCTTCTCACTTGGTGTATCTCAACAGCATAAAATAGCAAACCTGAGAAAATTTGAGCTTAATCGGTCGTTGAGGTTGCGAGATAATAATAAAGAAAAAACACCCCTGTCACACGAAGTTGTGTGCTTTCAGATGCTTGATTTCGAGACCTCAAATTCTAAATCTGAGGTCTCAAAAACAAATTTGTGGAAAATTACTTCTTTCTCGAAAAAAAATACATTACTTCAGAGGGAGCTGTTTCTCACCAATACTATCAACAGCTCCCCATTACTTGTTACCAAATTAAGGTTTTATGCTAATAATTATTTTGAGTATTATCAGTAGTGTCCACTGCCTTTAACACATCAGTTTACTGAGTGTCTTCAAAGTATTGTTTGGCAAAAAGAAACATTCCTTTTCTAAGTAAAACTTTTTGTTGTTGAATTTGATTTTGTTTTAATATACGCATTTTTCATATTCAATGATCTTTTGATCATTGTGAGACACGAGTATAAAACTACAATTAATGAACACTAAGAGCAAGTTCGAGTGAGGCACTATAGTCGACTATAGTCGACCATTGGTTGAATTTGCATGGTACCCAGGATGTGTTCAATGCATAGGTAACCATGGAACATTGACCAGTGGTTGACAAATGGTTGCCACCCGAACTTGCTCTATAAGCTGACGATGTAACTTTTATTAATCTTTTTCAAATCTTGTTAAGACTTACTGATGCAGGTCTTGTTGACTTGTAAATGGTTCTCTCCACATTCACAGTAGTAGTCCACTTTGTTGGTTTGTACAATGCAGACGCCCTCTCCACATGGATTCATGGTGACGTTACCATTAAATCTCTTGCAAGGATTCACTGAAAAAAAATATACAAAATAATGTAACGACAACTTCACCAGGTGTAAAAATTATAATATCATAGGCCTACATAAGAAAAAGGTTTTATAAAGCATTTTATCTACAGGCGTCTTTGTTCTTTAATATAAAATTTGGAAGAAAATAAAATGTCTTGGTAATAGTCTAATAAATGATTTACAACGTACAATAGGCTCTATGTTATGAAAGTTTCATACACTAAAGTGATGTACAACAACATGGACATTACATTGGCAAGTTGAAAACACTAAAGTGATGTACAACAACATGGACATTACATTGGCAAGTTGAAAACACAAGTAAAAACTTTTCGCTGTAAAAAGATTTTTTTCGAAAAGTACATCAACAAAAGTAAGACACAAGTGACAAAAAGAGCAAAATTATAATAAATAACAAGATTGAAGAGGTTTTCGAGAAGAAAATATTATTTTACCCTAATTTAATGATCTCTAAAAGTACTGCCCTCAAATCTGAACAAGTTAAATTAACATTGTCAAAGTTAAATCTAACATTCTATGTTGAAACTCCTTTCTAATCAGATGAATTTAACTTCAAAAAGAGTTGTCACTCCATGCACTCTCCTAAAAATTGTTGAATTTAAGTTTATAGAGTGTACACTGTCCAGTATGAATAGCAGAAAAACAATCAAAATTTCATGCATATAGTATATTCTTGGCACACAATTTTAAATAATAGTAATAATATCAAAGCCTTATATAAGCACCTATCCACCAAACAAGGTAATCAATGCGCTGAGTATATACAAACTGTCAGAAAGATAGGTAATTGCAGTGATGAATGAAATTTGAGACCCAATTATTTAGCACTTATAAGGGTTTTTACAAGGTGCTACGGCGCATACAGCAGCCACAGCCAGGAACACCGGGGCGAACTCCTTCTCTTTTCAAAAAGTGCACTGGGTTCTTTTATATGCGTTACAGAACACATGGGACCAATGGCTTTACGTCCCAACCGAAGGACAAAGCAATGGTACCGTGTCTGGCTAAAGGACACAGATGTCTCGGCTGGGGATTCAAACCCACACTCTGCTGATCAGAAACACCAGAGTTTGAACTCAGTACTCTTAACCGCTCGGCCACGACACTTCCACAGACACTTTCGCCAGTGTCCCAGGGAATTCTGTCCGCCAGAGAAGAGTAGGTTTGTACACAGTTTGCCTTATAGGGGGAACGAATCTCCAGGGGACAGAATCTCCTGCCACACCAATAATCTTTTGTCACATCCTTTTTCCGTCCCCACCGCAGTATAATGAATGATGTCGAATATAAATTGAAAAAATGTGTTTCTTTGTTTGTTTAGTTTGTTCGTTTGTTTGTTTGTTTGTTTGCTTTTGTGTGTGTGTTTTTAAACTGACTTTTGCATTCCACGTTGTCCTTGATTGTATTATAGCCAGCCTGACAGATACAGCTTGACTGAAGTATGACCGTAGCAGCGGTCCCTGGTTGCAGTGCCCCGTGTCTCACACATTCTCCATAGATACCACAGATTGTCGTGTTCTCTTCGTTTATCCAACATGGATCCGCTGTGGGAAAAAAAAATAAACAAACAAGAATTTCAGAATTTCAATAGTACCTTTGTTTGAAATAAATCACGACACTTAAAATGTCATACAGCAATCAGACATCCGCTCTAGCATTGCAAAGGTCATGGGTTCGAATCCCGCCCAAGATGCCTGTGATTTTGTTGAACTCGGGAAAAGTACTGTGTTGACAATGCTTTTGAATACACATCGGTGTATGGGTAAAACCAAAATTAATATGCTGCAGCGACCAGGTTAAACAGAAAATTAGAAGTTAAATCATAGAATAAAAGTTTTCCCCAAACAGCTGAGAGCCATTTTGGGCTATGAAAAGAAAATATATCTCACGATAATAAGTGTTAAAGGGAAATGTAGGTAGGGAAATCAGTCCCGATTGTAGGATTGAGGGAAACATGCACCAGCTAAGGAGTTCCAAAGAGATGCAGAATGTGAAATAAAGCTGGGTTTTTGGGAGCCTAAATCTCAGCACAAAAGAATGAAGGGTGAGAAAAAGCAGAAAGCCTATTTTCCTGGCTCAAAGCTCCACAAAGGAGGAACCATGGGCCCATTTTCAAAACTTGCTACAACAACACAAAATTATGCTTAGCAGAATAACTTGCCAAACTGCCATGTCATGTCACACGTACAAGTTATGACTGGTTTTCTGCTCATTTCTACTAGGCAAATAATGCAAAGCAATATTTTCTGCCTATCTCGAGCGTCTCTAATGAAACTGGACCCAGGCTGGGCACTGACACATCAAAATATCTTCAGAAAAAGACAAGAGGCTGGCTACAGACCTAAGATAGACTAATTAGTTTGTGAGTTTCAAAATTGCAGCTGTACCTTAACAAGTTTTATTTTACCTTTGCATGTTCTATCCCACTCGACGTAGCCTGGAAGACAGTCACATTTGGAAGTTGCCCCATCGGGTACACATGTGCCATTTATTCCACATGGGAAACCTTTGCATGGATTTTCTGTAAAGTTATAATACAACATCAACAGTAAAGTATATGGCTCAGTAATTTCAAACATAATCTTTACTGGGTTGCAATAATTTTTCTTCAGCCAATTGAGTTTTGATCACTGACAAAGATACTCCACCCCAACAACAAACAAACACAAAAACAAACGAACAAACACACGAAAAAGAGAGGGACAAGGTATACTTTTAGTACATCCCAACATATGCACACACACAAAAATGTAAGAAAATGGGCTTAGTCATTGAAGTTGCAAGAAAATAATGGAAGAGGTCACCCCCTGTTGCATAGAATTATGTGCTTTCAGATGCCTGAGAAAGGCTTCACCCCCCCCCCTGAAACCTTTCTCAGATTCAATTTATTTATTTATTATTTTTTTGGGGGGGGGGGAATATTACCTCTCTCCCTTAAAGACAGTGGACACTATTGGTAATTGTCAAAGACCAGTCTTCTCACTTGGTGTATATCAACATATGCATAAAATAACTAACCTGTGAACATTTGAGCTCAATCGGTCATCGAAGTTGCGAGATAACAATGAAAGAAAAAAACACCCTTGTCACACGATATAGTGTGGGTTTAGATGGTTGATTTCGAGATCTCAAGTTCTAAATCTGAGGTCTCGAAATCAAATTGATGGAAAATCACTTCTTTCTTGAAAACTATGGCACTTCAGAGGGAGCCGTTTCTCACAATGTTTTATACCATCAACCTCTCCCCATTACTTGTCAGTAAGAACGGTTTCATGGCACTAATTATTTTGAGTAATTACCAATAGTGTCCACTGCCTTTAAGGGAAGTATAGGCACTTAATAACTAAAATGAATTGTTTCATCCTTACAATGCAATAATGACATCTTAAGAATATTATTTGGCAACATTATTACAAATCTCATTCAGAAGTAACCCACACAGACAATTAACTTCAACAAATGGAAATGTCCACGGTTATGTTTGGGTAATCACTCAAAAAATCAATGGCACTTTGAAGGTATGTGCTTATGTCAAAAATATATCAGTTTTAATGTCCGCATAGGACATGTTCCCTCCAGATTCGTTTGTAATATCTAAAAAATTTGACCACCTTTTGAAATTAAATGTGTCATATGTCAGTTTTTGTTTTAGACATCTACATTTACAAAGGATTAAAACAGTTTTTAAAAAAAAGGTAAAATTTGCCTTTGAACTACATTTCTTCGAAGAGGGTCATTTTTAACATATCAACAACTCTCCTCTTTACCAAATAAGTGTTTATGGGCACTTTAACTTATGGAGTAACTACCAAAAAAAAAATCCTGCCTTTAATGAGAATAATGAACACCTACCAATCAAAGGTATTAATGTTTTTTGGGTTCTTCTGCAATCAATTTCGTCTCCTTTTTCATTCAGGCAAGTCATTGGAAGCACCTTAAAGTAAACAACACATGATACTGCTGTAGATACATGGGCAAATTCAGGTTCATGATGATTTAAATGGGTATAAAGGCAGAGTCACACTGCAGTGATAACGAAAACGGTAATGATTATAAGGACGCAAAGAGAACGCATTTGATTGAATTGCTCCGCACAGAATACGCCCATCGCTTATTCAACCAATCGAGGGCGTGCATTTTTAATGTTATCGTTTTCGTTCTTGTTATCGAGGCCTGTGTGACCGGGCCTTAACAAAATATTTTTTTAAAAATAATACATGACTGATGTCTAATTTTAATAAACTGTCTTCTCACAAAAGAACACACGTGCAAAAAAAAACATTCAGACCGTATGTTAATTATCATCACAGTAAAAAAAAAAAAGGCGGCAAAGTCGGAGCCTGGTCTGGATTTCGCAAAGAGCTTAAATCTTAAATGCTTAGTGTGATCAAAATAGAAAATCACCATGGCAATATTGACATCTCTTCTTGAGATGCGTCTTAGCTCTTTGTGAAATCCTTCCCTGGACTCCCTGCATGCACATGTTGTGCACAGCAAAATTATTTTTAAAGAGATGCTAAATGTCTTTTAAAGAGATGCGAACCTGTAGAGAATTGAGCCCCCCGGGAGTGATGTTTGTAAAGTGCAAATTTAACATCTATTATGTCGTTGCGGTACGAAAACGTAGGATTCGAACTGCCTTTAGCTACCGGGCAATCTAGGTAGTCTAGTTGGTAAGACACTGCTCTAGAATTGCAAAGGTTTTGGGTTTGAATCCGAACCAAGTAATATGCCTGTGATATTTTTTCACAGGACTAGGGAAAGTACTGAGTATACAGTGCTAACACACATCGGTGTATGGGTAAAAATCCAAATTAATTTTAATTGGTTTTTGTTCAAACATCAAAACAGCAGCAGCAGTGTCGGCAGCAGCAGCAACACAAAACTCAAAAGTTAGAGTATACATATCCAGGTAGCCAAGTAGGAAAGTGAATCTTACTTTTTCAAATATCAGTTCTGAAAAATTGAAACTGGACCAAGTTACAAAAATGAACAATATTGTGATTTGAAACAAACTTACATGTACTTCGTACCCATCCTGCAATTGCAGTGGCCATATCATGTTTCTGTAGCTTGTTTTGGTGTTAAATCGTGCTGTAGCAAATGCCGTTATTGTCCCGTTCATATCGGGACATGTTTGATTCGAGGTGGATACAGACTCCTGGTGAAAAATAAACCCCATTTATTAAGCAGTAGTAAAACATTTTGGTTTGTTTACCGTCAACTTTGTTTTTTTGTTTTTGGGGGGAGGGAGACATCTTCTAAGCAGGGCCCAACAATTCGCTTAGCATGAAATTTCTTCAGTCATAAAAACAGGATTACGAAACAAATTTCCACGTGATTTTCTGGATAAGCAAACAACAGCTGAATACCAGTAAAAAGCAAAATGCAACAAATAGAAATTTGGTTGGTAATCCTGTTTTCATCAAGGAAGAGAGTTCATGCTAAGCAAATGTTTTTGCTTAGCAGCTCCATGAAATTGGGCCCTAGTTTAAGTTAAACATAATGATAATCATAACTGTTCTTGCTTGAGAGAAGATTTTACAGCTCAAAGTCACTGGACACTTTTGTTACTCAAAATATTTATTAGCATTAAAACTTACTTGTTAAAGAGAAAAGGAGAGCTATTGATAGTACATAGTGAGAAACGACTCCCAGGAAGTAAGCATATTATCATAAAAATTTACTTGGTAATTTCTCACTGAAATGATTGAATCTAAAAAAGACTTCAGGCTTGAGGTTTTTTACTCATGCATCTGAAAACACATAAATTTGTGCAACAACAGTGTTTTTTATTTCATTATTTTCTTGCAACTTCGATGACCAATTGAGTAAAAATGTTCACAGATTTGTTATTTTATCTGTATGTTGAGATAAACCAATTGAGAACTTTAGTCTTTGACAATAACCAAACTAGTCCAGTGCCTTTAAATTATAGACACTGGACACTATTGGTAATTGTCAAAGACCAGTCTTTTTATGTGGTGTATCAGCATTATAAAAAAAATAACAACCTGTGAAAGTTTGAACTCAATTGGTCTTGTAAGTTGAGAGGTAATAATGGAAGAAAAAACACCCTTGTCACACGAAGTTGTGTGCTTTCACTAATTCTGAGGTCTCAAAATCAAATTCAAATATTTAAGTGGAAAATTACTTCTTTCTCAAAAACTACATGTTTCTTTTATTAATTTTTTTTTTTGCAAGTTCGCCCAAACAAAGGCTAAAAGCCACTCTAGGTTAAGGGCTACAAGGAAGAAAACATAGAAGGTAGGAATTGATATTTCTCTTTGAAGATTGCAGATCATAGGATGAAGGGAAACATGCACCAGGCAAGGAGTTCCAAAGAGATGCAGTACGAGGGAAAAAGCTACTGGAGTAGCTCTTTGTTCTACATCTCGGCACAGCCACAGTATAAGGATGAGAACAAGCAGAAAGCCTGGTCTCACGCTCAAACACCCTGACAGGAAGAACAAGGTTGGATAGACTGGTGGAACATTTACCATGGAAATATCTGTAAAACACACAGAGGCTAGCTACAGACCTTCAGTGAGAGGGAGCCTTTTCTCACAATGTGTTATACTATCAGCAGCTCTTTGTTGCTTACCAAGTAAGCTTTTATGCTAACAATTATTTTGAGCAATTACCAATAGTGTCCAGTGCCTTGAAGCCATTTTACACCAATCATAAAGTGAGCAGCATTTACTGTGGACTTGCTTGCATTTCAAATTTTGTGGTCTAATCTTGATTCAAAGGGGCAGTTTTAACAATGACCTGCTTGAATCGTAAAGGTCAATTGCAACAGTTGGCCTATAGCGGTTGATCTGGGCCAAAAGTCATAAAGCCTGAAGCATGAGAATGTGCTAAGACAAAATTTGCTCAGCAGAAATTGTGTACCAGCCAAAACTCAACAGTTTACATTGTTGCAACTGGGACTCCACTCCACTTTGGTTAGCGTATAATTTTGTCCAGCAGAATTTTCTGCAAAGAGCTTTATGAAATTTTGCCCTGGCAAAAGTGACAAAATGCTGTAAACAGATGTGATCTTGTCAGGAATTGAACATACCGGTTTGATTTCGATGGAGTCAACAAGGTCATTGTGGTATATGAAGATTTTGTAGAGCTCGAACTGAAAGCTAGCTGGAGCCAAAGGGAAGGAAATTTCCAAGGTGTCGTAGTCGCCCACATCGGTCCTTTGTTTCATTAGTATACACTTTGGTCCCCAACGAGCTAGGAATGAGAAGTCAAACTAAAAATAAAAAACTTGCAGAAACAGAAAAAAACAGAACCTCTTATTTTGAGAAAACTATCTGGAAGATTGAGACGAAATGAAAAATTTAGCGAATTAAAAATGAGATGTTTATAGTATAATAACAAACTGGATTATTCATTCCTGAGACACTCAAGGTTTGAAAGGTGGAGGCCAATACAACTTTTTTTTTATATATATAACAATAATAGTTGTAAACCATTTGTAACAGTAATTTTCATATAAATGATGTTTGATACCTCTTCGATCGTTTTCACAACGAGCGTCGTTTTCTTTACCGGGATTATCACACCCTATGGAAAAATGATAATAATTTGTGGTAAATAGATAGTCATTAATAAATTTATCAATATAAACCACAAGGGAAACTGACTGGGTCAATTTGTAAATGATTTTTGGGGTTGAACAAAGAATTGACTAGAGTGGGATTCGAACCAACGACCTCCGCATTAACGTGGCGGTGCTCTACCAACTGAGCTATCTAGCCCTATGTTGGTGGTGTCCCTATTTTGTCAAGAACCAAACACAGTTTCATGAAAGGTTTCAATAAGAATTTCCTGAAAGTATTGCTTTGGGTTTCCCTCAGCAGGTTTCCTTGAGAGTTTCTTAAAGAGTCTTCTGTAAAGTTTTCTTTAGAATTTCCTATTATGTTTCCTACTGTATTCGGGAAGATTTCAATAAGAGTTTCCTGAAAGTTCTGCTTTGGAGTTTCCCTTAACAAGTTTCCTTGTGAGTTTCCTGAAGAGTCTTCTGTAAAGTTTTCTTTAGAATTTCCAGTACGTTTGTTTTGGAGTTTGCCTACAGTATTCTGGAAGATAAGAGTTTTTTGACAATTATTTTGCTTTGGAGTTCCTAAACCTGAACCTTAGAGAGTTCCCTGAAAGTTTTGCACAAGTGTTTTCAGAAGGGATTCATATAGAAAGTTTCCTTAAAGGTTTGGAGTTCCCTTAAAGATACTGGACACTAATGATTATTGTCAAAGATCATTCAGACTTCAGTCTTCTCACTTATTGTATCTCAACAAATGCACAAAATAACAAACCTGTGAAAATTTGAACTCAATTGTCCGCCGAATTTGCGAGAAAAACACCCTTGGCACACGAAGTTGTGTACTTTCAGATGCTTGATTTTGCTTACCAAGTAAGTTTTTATGCTAACAATTTTTTTGAGTAATTACCAATAGTGTCCAGTGTATTTAAGCCATTTTCCACCAATCATAAAGTGAGCAGCATTGTTTCTAGATTAGGCAGCAAAGTTCAAAACCAAGTATTTCTCTACTGAGACTACTTTCTTTTATTGATTTCCAAATTATAGTTTTAAAGACGTGCTAATAATTTCCTAAACTTCTAATCTTTGAAACTTTTTTTGGGGGGGGGGGTTTGGGGGGAGGGGGGGTTATCTAGGTGGCAGCAGATTTACCAGGTAAATCCGTTTTTCTATAGCCTGAACTATTTGTAACCAATAAAAATTTACCTGGGAAGTCTGCTGCCACCTTGCGTTCCTAATTCTCCCACATGGGAGAGGACAGGAATGTTGGAATCTTACCTGGAACATCATGAAATTTGGTAACTTTTGTTTCGTAAGGATTTTGTTTGATATTATCCACTGGCATGGTCCGTACAGACACACTGTACCTTCCACCTGGTCTCAAGCCACATAATAGTGTGAAGGAAAACTGAATTTTATCAACCTAAAATTGAAAGGGGGAAAAGACTGTGTTAATGGGAGACTTTGGGACGCTAGGTGGCAGCAGACTTACCAGGTAAATTCCAGGGTTTCGTTGTTCTGAGCATGCGCACATTACCAAGAACAATGGATTTTACCTGGCAAGTCTGCTGCCACCCAGCTTCCGAAAAGTCCTCTATTGAAATGAATGATACATGCAACTATACATTTAAACGAGGCCTTTGGAGTAGCCTCAATTGATTGATGACGGTTTTGTTTAAAGTTTTAACGCACTCGCCGTCAATTACTGGAGAGAAGGGTATCAGTATCGAACAAACATGTCAAAATAAGAGCTTTTTCAAAACCTTGTTGGCTTAGGCCGTGTCAGAATTGGTGGCTACAGCTACGGCTACGGCTAGATTTCAGCAGTCGTGTGTTGAAGTATAAGACTTCCTTAGCAACACACCTGGCAACAGCCGTAGCCGTACTCTCTTAATGTAGAAGAGTGAAAAAGCACTCTTTGAAGAGCCATATGAAGGACAACTCTTTTTCGAGAGGTCTTGCACTCTTTTAGATTGAATTTGCATCTTTTTGAGTGATTTTCACCCTGTCCTGGAATGAAACCCCTCTAAAAGAGTGAAATAACCACCACTCTTTTTGAAGAGCCATATGGAGGACAACCGCGAAATGTAAAGAGTTGTGTTTTTCAGAGAGTAACCGCCAATTCGGATACGGCCTTATTTAGGCCTCCAAACCTACCCTATTATTTTCCAGAACGGCAAAATATTCTATTCCATTTGAGCTGAAGTTCAAATTAAAACAGAACTTGCATAAGATTTCTCCGTACGTCAGAGATACCAATGATAGTTGTATGCCTTTGGTTCTGGAAGCAGCTGAACAGAACAAACAAAAAATATTGTTGATGTTAATAATTTTTGTAGGCTATGTGCTTCAAATTCCTCAATCGTGCAATTATTTGTTAAAGTCATGACACAAGCTAGTTTACTTTTAAATTCATAGAACAAATGGTATTTCTTAATGTTCTGTAATTTTGGCAAATCTATTTTTATTAAACCGGACTGTTTAAAAAAAAAATTCAGCCTTTGGCTGTGTACATACATAAAACACATAGTCCACAGATTTACGCTAAACTTACAAGTTTCAAAATGTAGTTTCCTGAAAAATGAGTAACAACGTATTTACGCGACTCTCCTTAAAGGAACACGTTGCCTTGGATCGGTCGAGTTGGTCTTTGAAAAGTGTATGTAACCAATTGTTATAGAATGCATATGATTAGAGAGATATTTTAAAAGTAGAATATCATGATCCACACAAGTATCACTCGAAATTGCGTGGTTTTCCTTTTATCTCGTCGACAAACACGGTCGGCCATTTATGGGAGTCAAAATTTTGACTCCCATAAATGGCCGACTGTGTTAGTTCGCAAAGTAAAAGGAAAACCACGCAATTTCCAGGCAAATGTGTGTGGATCATTGTATTCTACTTTTTAAACATCTTTCTAACCATGTATTTTATAACAAACGGTTACAAATGCTTTTCAAAGACAAACTCGACCGATCCAAGGCAACGTGTTCTTTTAAAAAGCAAGCATTTTCACCCTTTTTTCCCTAAAAGTTTCCGTATGGGGCGCCACCACTTTTTCATTGGATATGAAATAAACTAGTATCATGTTTACCTCAATGAGATATCCCTTTTTGTAAAAATGGGTGAAACAGTGGTAGCGCAATGCCATACCGGAATGTATCAATTAAATCTCCTACATCTTGACAGTGAGTAGGATTCATATGGCCAAAAACCTGATCTAAAATATGCACCAAAACCATTCAAACTGTGGTAATAAACTCACTTTGCGCTTCAATGTTGTACTTAATATTCACACAAGAAGACTCTCTGCATTCTTCGTCGTGGTCTGGTGAACAGTCGATGGCTTTAGTGACGTCTTGTACGTCAACATTTGTTGCTTTTCCGGGTCTATCGTCGACATCAGCCGGTGGTGCAAATGGATTCTCACAATGTGCTGTTGAAAACCCAATTTAATAAATGCTTTCAATTACTGCTTACATATAGTTCTCGTAGTGTTTTGTTATAATTCGTAACAAATAACAATACAACGTAACAGTGTGGAGCGCCCTCTTCCTTTAAGACAATTCTGCGAAATTAAAGTTTGCGCTAAACGTCACTTTTTTTGTCGTTTCCTAACTAGATTTGAGTTCGGCACGGCAAAAGTGAGATATTTTTTGCAGGCCTTTTGGGCTGTGACACTTAAATCACTAAAGGCGAAATCATGTCAAACGAAATAGAAGCGATAATGCTCTGAGTTTAACCTTACGGTGGTTTATATAAGACAAAGCTCTAGTTTGACCAGATCGTGCACGGGTTCGAATCCCTCCCGAGTAATTATACATATGGGTTTTTTTTTCACAGAGCTCAGGAAGGTACATACTATAGTTCACTTTCAACGTTTGAAGCTGAATTTCAAATAGCCCTCCTCCCGACGGTGGAGCCGGAGGCCGTCGGGAGGAGGCCTGGTTACGTTTAAATCGCAACTAAATTTCCAAAAGCTTTTACGCAACAGGTCTAATCAACCAAAAACATTTGTGCACCGTGAATTGAACAGGTTCTATTTGGTCAGGCCTACACAAGACCCAAGACTTGTTTCAGGTGGTAGTTTTCTTCGTCTTATCCATTTCTTCCCCGTCTTTCTAATTTGCAAAACCATTTTATTAGACCTTCTGAAGAATCAGTTCAATGCCATACGGTTTGTACTGGAATATTATTAATATATACATAATATTCTTTCTTTTTATTCCTCCCTTTTTTTAAAGCAGAAAGCAAAGTTGAAAGGACACTATTGGTAATTGCCAAAGACCAGTCTTCTCACTTGGTGTATCTCAACATATGCATAAAATAACAACTGTGAAAAGTTCAATTGGTCGTCGAAGTTGCGAGATAATAATTAAATTAAAAAACACCCTTGTCACACGAAGTTGTGTGTTTTCAGATGCTTCGTTTTGAGGTCTCGAAATCAAATTCGTGGGAAATTACTTCTTTCTCGAACACTATACGTTACTTCAGAGGGAGATGTTTCTCAAAATGTTTTATATTATCAACAGCTCCCAATTACTCGTTACCAAGTAAGGTTTTATGCTAATAATTATTTTAAGTAATTACCAATAGTGTCTATGCCTTTAACTAAATAGAAAGGAAACACAGTAGCCTCCCAAATCAATGGTAAAGCAGGTCTGACTTTTCAGATACTGACCTGAACTGCGCTTTTTTAGACCCTTCTGACAGTATGAATTGAGCTTTATGAACTGTTATATTTCGATTTGTATTTTTGTTTGCATTTTCTTTTGTCAAAACAGGTTGGTAGTTTCCCAACTGTTCCCCTGAGGATAAAAGATTCAACGAGATCTGTTTTTTGTTCAGATTCTGTTTTTTTTATTCATCATGCCGGTGACTGGCACGGAAACAGAATTGGCCTTGCACCCACATGAAGTTCATCTTTTCAGAATGCCATAGGCTAGGCCTATAAATAAAAGTCAATTGAGCGGGGACGGGGTTCGGGAGCTAAAGCGAATGCTGACAGGTTAAGTTGCACACTGCCTGGGCCCAATTACATAGACCTTTTCGCAAATACCATTGCGTAAGCGCAGACTGTTGAATGAGGTGCATTGTGGGATAAATATGGATCAAATTTGGATACCAGCTAGACCACAATGCACCTAATTACAAGCTTTACGCGCGTGCCCCAGTATTTGCGAAAAGGTCTATAGAGCTGATAGGCAGAAATTATCAGTTATTAAATTATCGACATTTTTTGCTAAGCAGAAATGAGCAGCAGAAATGAGCAGCATACATTTTTTGCTAAGCAGAAATGAGCAGCATACCAGTTACAAATTGTGTGACATGTTAGTTTGGCTGGTAACCTTATTCTTATAATCATATATTTGGTGTGTTTAGCTACGTTTGTGCTCAAATGGAAGGTACACGTTTGGTTACTCAAGACAAATATTAACTTTTAATATTATTATAGGCCTATATGGCGTTGTGAAAAGTTCTAAAAATATGTGAACAAGAAACACCGGGGTCAACCGCTACATGATGTGTGGCATTTGGGTTAATTTACGTGCACTACCATCACATAATACGGCTTAAGGGCAGTGTACACTATTGGTAATTACTCAAAATAATCATCATCATACAACCTTTCTTGATTACGAGTAATGGGGAGAGGTTGATAATATAAAACATTATAATGAAACAAGTAATTTTCCACGAATTTGATTTCGAGACCTCAAGTTTAGAACTTGAGGTCTCGAAATCAAGCATCGGAAAGCACACAACTTCGTGTGACAAGGGTGTTTTTTCTTTCATTAATATCTCGCAACTTCTACGACCGATTGAGCTCAAATTTTCACAGGTTTGTTATTTTATGCATATGTTGAGATACACCAAGTGTGAGAAGACTGGTCTTTGACATTTACCAATAGTGTCCAGTGTCTTTAATGTCAATAAATATTAGTATCTAACCCAAGGAAACAAGTGCCACGAAGGGACTCGAACCCGCACTCTGCTGACCAGAAACACCTGCAGAGCTTGGGGTGGTTCTGAGGCTCTCAACTGCTCGGCCATTCGACACACTACATGATAATGGATCACATGATGGTTTTGTTAGCCCATTCAACTGAAAGCGCTGTTGAAATGTGTAACTTTATAACAGGATTCTCTGATTGGCTTGTAAGCTAGCTGAAAACCAGTTTTGTATAGACTTGCAGAAACTGAAATTGTACACACTATTTATGGTGAGAACTCGGCCACATACAAGCAACATTGTAAAAAATATGGTCAAAATTGGAGGCCATTAGCAAAGTTTGCAATTATTAGTTTGAGAGGGTTAGGCCTAATGCCTCCATTCCCTTACCTCCGTCACCCTCCGTCATCTGACAAAACTGTCTGGCAGGGATGCGGTCCTGTTAAAAAAAAGGAGAGGATGGAAATATTTAAACAAAATGTCTGATTGAACAAACAAATTTGAATACAGCTGCGGGCAGCTTACACATGGACCACAGGCCTTTTATAAAGGCCCATAAAATACGTTGAACCTGAATGGCAAACATTTTGTGATAATTGTACAATGCATAACGATGCAACATTAATAACAGTGCTTGGGCCCGATTTTTTAAAGGCAGTGGACACTATTGCTAATTACTCAAAATAATTATTAGCATAAAACCTTACTTGCTAATGAGTATTGGGGAAAGGTTGATAGTATAAAACATTGTGAGAAACGGCTCCCTCTGAAGTGATGTAGTTTTCGAGAAAGAAGTCATTTTCAACGAATTTGATTTCGAGACCTCATGTTTAGAATTTGAGGTCTCGAAATCAAGCATCTGAAAGCACACAACTTCGTGTGACAATGGTGTTTTTTCTTTCGTTATTATCTCGCAACTTCGATGACCAATTGAACTCAAATTTTCACAGGTTTGTAGTTTTATGCATATGTTGAGATACACCAAGTGAGAAGACTGGTCTTTGACAATTACCAACAGTGTCCACTGCCTTTAAACCCCAAACAATTAAGTGATATATTGCTTCTTGCAATTCATTATTTCAATGGGTTACGGGCTGTTCTTTATTTCGCTAATATAGAGGCTCCCCATAAAATATGATTACCGAAGTGATTGTCAAATTGGTATATAGGCATCAAAGTCATAAACGTATGAAAGCAGCTGTCATTAAGTCATTTATAGTCCACACAATGGTCAACAATAGTCGAAGGTATAAATTATTATAGCTGGGATTCCATTTAAAAAACTGCTCCAAATGACTTATTATGACAATGACATTCATGAAGGGCGCGCGGGGTGCGGATGGAAGGGCTATTGATAATTAAAAATAGAAGATAAATAGGTATTGCTCTTAACTTTGATACTAATACAATAGGTCAAATTAAAGGCAGGGCCTAAACCATGCGATTGGTTCAACGTATTTCTGTTGAAATCAATGATGCCTCATATTGTGAACAATATAAGGCAGTGGACACTATAGGTAATTACTCAAAATAATTATTGTCATAAAACCTTTCTTGGTGACGAGTAATGGGGAGAGGTTGATGGTATAAAACATTGTGAGAAACGGCTCCCTCTGAAGTGCCATAGTTTTCAAGAAAGAAGTAATTTTCCACGAATTTGATTTCGAGACCTCAGGTACAGAACTTGAGGTCTCGAAATCAACCACGAAACCATTTGCATATCAGAGTTGAATAATTTATCGTAAAATGGCTTGCTTTGGGCTCAAGCGACTACTTAAAGTTCAGTTCCAGAGACCTATACATAGACAACTTTAATGTCAAATGGTTGAGGCTAGCTTTTGTATAGCAACCTCCAGTTTTGCAGTTTGATGAGATTGGGCCCAGGTCCTCCACTTACGGGATTGAAAACAATAAACCAATCCATTTGTCAGCGTTGTCAACAAACGACGAAACTAAGTCACACTTTCATGTGGGTAAGTTCTTAAGCTGCGCAGCAAGAACAAAAATGCAACAAATGAAATAAAACATGAATAAAAAGAAAACTGAAACTGATACTTCTTCAAACTCTCTGAAGTTCCTCTTTTTGTTGCATTTAAATATTATTTTCTTAAGGTGAAAAAGTGCAGTTCCACAGATACAGATATTCGCTTACTATTATATAATACGACGGGTATGCAAAACTGGGAGCCCTATGGGGGATGGGAAGACAACACAATTTAGGGGAAACAACTTTGAGACGGGGTAAACAAAGAAACAACAACTACAACAACAACAGGTAAAACAGGTTAAAAGTGTTTGGAACTGGCGGTTTTATATAGGCCTACATCATTTTCAACGTGACAATGCAATGCTCTTTCACTTTTGGTTTCATCTGCAACGCCTTTTTCAAACCCTTTTCTTTGTACCAATATTCTAAAGTACGGACATAAACGTGCTAAACAAGTCAACATTCGAAACGATCCCGATAGACAACAATACACCATCTTTTCGGTCAACATTATTTTTGTTTTGGGTTTACTTTTAACTGTGAAACGTTTTTTCAATTTTTTCTACGATCAAACCAAGTTCACGCAGCGACTATTATGTCGCTCAGCGGCCGAAATTAAATGCAACTTGTGCTTAAAAATCATGTGTTGAGGCACCAAGTTCTACTGGTATATATGTCGACATGGTCATTCGTGTAAACATTGCTCCATTATGAAGTGGTTTACCGCCAAACATGCAAAATAAATAAAACTACCCGCGTGTCGCATGGTGTTTTCAAAACTATTGGTGATATTGGCAATAAAGAACCTCGGGTGGCTAACTATAAAGTCGACTATACTTAACCATAGTCGATCTAGATGTCACCAAAACGCCTAGTCCCACTTGAACTAAAGCTATCTCACATTTTCAAGATGGCAGTTATAGGTAACGTGGCAGATTATTATTATTATTTGCTAATAAATTATACCAACCAAAATATGCCTTTATGCAACCTATTCGACCAGTCGATATAGACGCGTTTAGGCTAAACACAGACCAAGCACCAAACTATGGCAAATTATTAATGTCATCTTTCTGGGTTCTTCAGTCTGTGGTTGGATCTGCCTCAAACAATTTGTTTTCCATTCGTTTCTTTCTAAGAAACGGAAAACTTTTTTTCGTACAACAAAAAGTTACTGACGCAAATCGTTTTATCTTTGTCACGTTCGTACACGAAAAAAAAGTCATAGCATATTCTACAGAAAGTTGTAAAGTGGTTGTCATACGAGGTTGAATTCATGAATGACAACTGGATATGAAAGCAATTTAATAGGGTAAGGCACCTTTTATTATGTGACTTTTTGTAATAACAAAGTTATAAATGCATGAATATAATCAAATTCCATTTTTATACAGACCGTTCATGCGAACTTTCAACGGAAGGTGCGGTGAACCAAAAAATCATTCGAAAGCGGCCATTTTGCAACATCATAAGCTATTCTAGTGTTCAAAATCTCTTTATAATTCGGTTTGTTGGTTCATTTATAGGCCATAGCTCAACTTGATTTTCTTATTTGCAGTCTGCTGAATGCATACCTCATGTCGATTGTTTCAGTGATTGTTGCAGACATTAGGGTATCGAGGCATTTTCTCCTTGGTAAAGGGCACCCAAATGAAGAAATTTAATATTTCTACTGAGAAGCATTTCAAGGGCACGAAGCTTAGCATCAACCAGGGCATGGAGGCAATTACCTTCGTTGCCCGGTGAAGTATCAGGCCTCTTGCACCCACCGCCTATTCAACGATGATAAATGTTGCCAATGAAGAAAAGGAGGTGTGGCCAATGCCAACCTTTCAGAGGTGTACATAAAAAAACTGAAACTAATAGGTTGCTGAACAAAATCATACAGTACGCTATTGTAGTTGCAGTCAGTATGCTATATTGATAATCTAAGTTGTATTTGATGACTGTTTTGCAAATTTCTGCAAATTTATATGGTTGCAAATTTGCATCCATTTAATCGGTGTGGTACCGCTGCTAAAATATAGGATCATCGAACTGCCTCTATAGATCCATCTACCGGGCAATACCGGTGGTTTAGAGTTACAACTTTAGCAGCGGGTACCCCTACCGCAACGATTTAATAGAGGGAAGACTGCTCTAGAATTGCAAAGGTCGTGGGTGTGAATCCCACGCAGCATTATGTATGTGACTTTGTTCACAGAACTCGGGAAAGTACAGAGTACAGTGCTACATCAGTGTATCGATGGGTAAAAACAAGTCAATATGACTGTATCCTTGTATCATAAAATTAGTAGGGTATGGATGGCCTTAGCTTTGGATCCAAACCGGACCAGAGGCATAAACAAACAAATACACATTAGAGGAGCAAGTATTAATGTTATAAAGGTTGATGGTATAAAACATTGTGAGAAACGGCTCCCTCTGAAGTTCCATAGTTTTGGGGAAAGAAGTAATTTTCCACGAATTTGATTTCGAGACCTTAGATTTAGAACTTGAGGTCTCGAAATCAACCATCTAAACTCACACAACTTCGTGTGACAAGGGTTATTTTTCTTTCATTATTATCTCGCTCGCAACTTCGATGACCGATTGAGCTCAAATTTTCACAGGTTTGTCATTTTATGTATACGTTGAGATACACCAACTGTGAAGGCTAGTCTTTGACAATTACCAATAGTGTCCACTGCCTGTAAGGGAAGGGGTCCCTTTTCATTTTATGCAAAAAGCTGTTATCTTCTATTATGGGGAGTTGGGTGATTCAAACTTCCTCAAAAACCCAATTCATACATAATAGCAACTGTGTATAAGTATAGTCTGAAGAATACAAATTTTAGTGGTTAGTTATAAATGACGAACTGATTCTTTCGGTTATTGACCCGGACACAGTGCCCGCCTCGTGACAGCTTGTGACGGTGTGTGGGCCTAATCATCTGCTATACTGAGCATGTGGACAGTGGGCTGAATTATTTTTATATGCCAAACTAACTTAATCAATTTGTCTGCCAATCTCATAATTCCATTTGGTTGTTAATATTTGTATCGGGTATGTGCAGGGCTCGTTGTCTATACATCTACGTGAAGAGATCAGCAGAGATGCTCAGGACAATGAAGTCATTAGTACAATTTGTATGGATTTCATGAAATTGCTATAGCATTTGTATTTCGTAGGTCCTGGTAAAATGAGTTCATCAAGAGTGGTCTTCGGGTATTTATTTGGCAGAAAGAAACTTTCATTTCTAAGTAAAACATTTATTTGCATTTTTTAAACAGCTACCTGAGCGGAAGGTTTTTAACGGAAATGGTATTTAGACTTGTTTATAAAGAACTTGTTGACCATTTTAATGTAATTTTGATATGTTTACACTTCTGAGTTTTTCGTAATTATCGACTAAAAAATCAGGCCCCAACCTAAAGGTTTTGAAAAACTAAAAACACTTCTGCCGTTGAGAGCGCGCGCCAAAGGACAATGCCGCTGACGTCATTTGTGGGAGTTTGCTTTGTTATACCTCCACGCTGCAACAAAGCGGCTTTACAAATTGGAGCTCCCAACTATGACGTTTTAAGAGTGATTACGTAACGGGGCTTTTCGCAAATCTCTCAGAAAAGCACTGGATAAGGGTATTCAAAATGATTGTTTTTTTACACAATCAAAATCTATTTATAATCATATGACTCGATTTCCTTATTCATTGAAAACATTTTAAATGGAATTCAGCAAAGTTCACGACTTGACATTTTCGTTCAAGCAGGTCTTTAAGTTTTGCTATTCAAATATGAAATTGCAGTTAATGCACCGCCTTAAAGTAAAAAAAAATCAGCACCACGGGACATAATGCTGGACCATTATCCAGCAAAACACACCAATCAAATGACCTTCAAATCAAGAATAGTTATGGGGTAAAGCAAATGATCACGAGGCTTGACGCACGTTTCATTCCCCATTATGGTTGTGGGGTTAAACTATATTGGGTGATGAACCATGGGACAGTATGGGTATTTCCCAACTATTGTATTACAAAGCTCCAATCGCAAGTGCCCTGCCATTGTGTTTATTGATTACTGGTACGACTGTATTGATTGTATGACAACACGTGGTACTCGGCATATACATGTAGCATTATACATGTACATACATTAACCATTTTTGTGGTTTAGCCTACGTGCATCATAGGATCCTGGAAGATATTTTGAACACGTCATCTAACTTTGGCATAAACTGTGTTAGTAATCAAGTTTGAAGAAAATAGAAGAACAAAAATGGCATTGAATACGGAAAAAGGAGAACACAACCGAATTTCTCTTTGATTTTACACAAGTATGTAAGCACAATCGTTTGCAAATAGACTGGGATTAGGCCAATACGATACTTTACTCTAATAAAGTCATTAGGTTAATTCACTGATTTTTTCATTATACCAAAACAGTTCTATTTGGACTTCCAGGAGTAGCCTAATATGCCTTTAGTCTTAATAAAAGACTGTAGTCTTAATAAAAGAAACCATCAAACTTTGCCGTTTTCGAGTACTTTTAGAACATTAAAGTAAACTTGATTTATTTAAACAGGATTTTCAGTATGGATAAACGGTGTCGTGGCCAGCCGGACTCAATAAGCTCTGGTCTTTCTGATCAGCAGAGTGCGCGTTCGATGAGTTTCCCTCTCAAATATTACTTCATTTGAAAATAAATAGGATAAAATGTCCATATATCCGACTTATTTGCTCAAAAATTAGTATTGCCTTTGTATTGGTAACGACGAGGGAACAGTTGCAGTCGGATACGAACATTCTTTTAAGTTTAGGTTTAGGTTTCATTGTTTCCACAGTAACGTTGTAAAGCAGGCAATAATATAATCATGTATTATGCCAAATAATACAGTTAAGGCAGGAGGAAGAAAATACCCTTATATGTTACTGCAGGGGGAGCTCACTCACTCTTGTCCTAAATCTTCCATGGCAAAATGCCATTAAAAAAAAAATACCTCAGATTATTACCCCCTTGAACCCCCCCGAACCCCCCCCCCCCGAAAAAAAAAAAAACAACAACAACAACAACAACAACAACAACAACAACAACAAAAAACAACAACAACAAAAAACAACAACAACGACACACAACAAAACCAGTCACATGAATGAAGGTGCCCACTTACCACATCAGTGTAATTCCAAGAGCAATCCATGGGAAAGTTAGGAACAACAACGAAGGGAGACTTTAGCCGTTGACCACCGGGTTGGCTGCATCCAAAACAGACCGACTCCAAGCACAGCACGATTATCACCGCAAGGTTCACAGCACCCGCTGCCGTCAAACGCGACGATTTACGGCCACATGACAGCTCCATGCAGCTTCTCGTCGCTCGTACTTTTCCCAGACTAATAATAACATCAACACCTTCAAATGTGAGATGTGTTAATTTCTAACTCATTGCTTTCTACACTGCAGTTTGTAAAGTTGGCATTCATTCATTCAGCCAGAAGTCAAAATCCCCACCACGTTTTAGGCAATGCTGAATTCAGTTCAAATGCAAATGTTGCAAAAAAAAAGACCAGTCGAGCTGCAGTTCCTCTTTATTTTTCAACAATGCACAAAACCGTTTTCATAAGTCCTATTTATCACTCTCATAAACACGGTCTTTTCTGCAGATGCGCTTGTTCGTTCGGTCGACCCGCTTCAGTGATCACCTATACACACTTTCGTTGGTTAAAAAGAAACACACTCAACACTAACATTAGCCAAAATTCCTCCACTTACAACTCGAAAGTTAAAGCAGATTTCGTCGACTGACATAACTTTGACCGCTTTCATCGAATTATCTGATAGGGATTCTTGTTTTCTTCTAAACACTGAAAAGGCAGCAATTTTTCAGGCCAAAACTAGTTCTGTCAATTTACTGAATTTTGTGGGTATGGACTTTCAAAGTCTATTTCTACCTCCATGGGGTGGTGGTGGTGGTGGTGGTGGAGGTGGGGGGTGGGGGGAGTCTCCAGCCACACCAGCTCACCTCAGAGTTTCGATCTTTAGTTCAATTCTCAAACAAACAAATAACCTGGTTTTTACGGCTTTTGGCTGAACATCTTAAAGGCAGTGTACACTATTGGTAATTACTCAAAATAATTATTGGCATAAAACCTTTCTTGGTGACGAGTAATGGGGAGAGGATGATGGCATAAAACATTGTGAGAAACGGCTCCCTCTGAAGTGCCATAATTCTTTTCGAGAAAGAATGAATTTTCCCACGAATTTGATTTCGAGCCTCAGATTTAGAACTTGAGGTCTCGAAATCAACCAGCTAAACGCACACAACTTCGTGTGACATGGGTTATTTTTCTTTCATCATTATCTCGCAACTTCGATAACCAATTGAGCTGAAATTTTCACAGGTTTGTGATTTTATTCACATGTTGAGATACACCATAGTGTCCACTGGCTTTAAAAGCTATGTGACTGTTTACCAACGATCATGGATAGTTAATTGATTTTTAGTTCAAAAATGTAGCAGTTTACGTGTTATTTATTTTTTTCCAGTTGGGACAAACTTGAATCAAAATGACGCAATAAACGGACACAATCTGCTAGGTTCAGTGCTAATGTTTTAATGTACATTTTTATATTATTTATTTTCACATGAATGTAATTCCGAACCCCCAAAGACAAGACATGGACTGTACACTCTGCTTTTGTGCATGTTGTAACTTAGTGTATCAACCTACATTCCTTATGCTAAAGGATTTTTTGTACCAGGGCCCAATTTCATAGAGCTTCTAAGCACCAAAATTTGCTTAGCATGAAATTTCTTCCTTGATAAAATAGGATTATACAAAATTTCCATTTGTTGCATAGTGCTTGCTATTCGGTTGCTGTTTGCTTATCCTGAAAATCACGTGAAAATGGTTGGTAGGCCTTTTTTTATCAAGACAAAAATGTCATGCTAAGCAAATTTGTGTGCTTAGCAGCTCTATGAAGTTGGGCTTGTGTTGTCAGCACAGATACTCAGACCTGCTCCCCGTCAGTTTCATTGTGACTTTCGATTTTATTGAGACTGGTTTTATGGTACATAAATGTGTATCTGAATACGGAAATTAACTTTAAAGTTTCTTTAAATACCATAAAAAACATAAACGTTGTCATGGTTACCGTACACTGCAAATTATTTCAAAAATCATAGTAAAATCTTTACCCAAAAAAAAAATTTTAATGGCTCTGGACACTATTGGTAATTGTCACATATGCATAATATAAGAAACCTGTGCAAATTTGAGCTCAATTGGTCGTCGAAGTTGCGAGATATGAATGAAAGAAAAAACACCATTGTCACACGAAGTTGTGTGCGTTTAGATGGTTGATTTCGAGACCTCAAAATCTAATTCTGATCAGGTGTCGAAATCAAACTCGTGGAAAATCACTTCTTTCTCGAAAACTACTTTAATTCAGAGGGAGCCGTTTCTCACAATGTGTTGTACTATCAAAAGCTCCCCGTACTCATTACCAAGAAAGGTTTTATGCTAATAATTATTTTGAGTAATTACCAATAGTGTCTAGTGCCTTTAAGGCATATATAGTCATCGTTTGGTTTTTGTGAGTCTCCAGTGGGGGGGGGGGGGAGTCTCCAGCCACACCAGCTCACCTCAGAGTTTCGATCTTTAGTTCAATTCTCAAACAAACAAATAACCTGGTTTTTACGGCTTTTGGCTGAACATCTTAAAGGCAGTGTACACTATTGGTAATTACTCAAAATAATTATTGGCATAAAACCTTTCTTGGTGACGAGTAATGGGGAGAGGATGATGGCATAAAACATTGTGAGAAACGGCTCCCTCTGAAGTGCCATAATTCTTTTCGAGAAAGAATGAATTTTCCCACGAATTTGATTTCGAGCCTCAGATTTAGAACTTGAGGTCTCGAAATCAACCAGCTAAACGCACACAACTTCGTGTGACATGGGTTATTTTTCTTTCATCATTATCTCGCAACTTCGATAACCAATTGAGCTGAAATTTTCACAGGTTTGTGATTTTATTCACATGTTGAGATACACCATAGTGTCCACTGGCTTTAAAAGCTATGTGACTGTTTACCAACGATCATGGATAGTTAATTGATTTTTAGTTCAAAAATGTAGCAGTTTACGTGTTATTTATTTTTTTCCAGTTGGGACAAACTTGAATCAAAATGACGCAATAAACGGACACAATCTGCTAGGTTCAGTGCTAATGTTTTAATGTACATTTTTATATTATTTATTTTCACATGAATGTAATTCCGAACCCCCAAAGACAAGACATGGACTGTACACTCTGCTTTTGTGCATGTTGTAACTTAGTGTATCAACCTACATTCCTTATGCTAAAGGATTTTTTGTACCAGGGCCCAATTTCATAGAGCTTCTAAGCACCAAAATTTGCTTAGCATGAAATTTCTTCCTTGATAAAAATAGGATTATACAAAATTTCCATTTGTTGCATAGTGCTTGCTATTCGGTTGCTGTTTGCTTATCCTGAAAATCACGTGAAAATGGTTGGTAGGCCTTTTTTTATCAAGACAAAAATGTCATGCTAAGCAAATTTGTGTGCTTAGCAGCTCTATGAAGTTGGGCTTGTGTTGTCAGCACAGATACTCAGACCTGCTCCCCGTCAGTTTCATTGTGACTTTCGATTTTATTGAGACTGGTTTTATGGTACATAAATGTGTATCTGAATACGGAAATTAACTTTAAAGTTTCTTTAAATACCATAAAAAACATAAACGTTGTCATGGTTACCGTACACTGCAAATTATTTCAAAAATCATAGTAAAATCTTTACCCAAAAAAAAATTTTTAATGGCCCTGGACACTATTGGTAATTGTCACATATGCATAATATAAGAAACCTGTGCAAATTTGAGCTCAATTGGTCGTCGAAGTTGCGAGATATGAATGAAAGAAAAAACACCATTGTCACACGAAGTTGTGTGCGTTTAGATGGTTGATTTCGAGACCTCAAAATCTAATTCTGATCAGGTGTCGAAATCAAACTCGTGGAAAATCACTTCTTTCTCGAAAACTACTTTAATTCAGAGGGAGCCGTTTCTCACAATGTGTTGTACTATCAAAAGCTCCCCGTACTCATTACCAAGAAAGGTTTTATGCTAATAATTATTTTGAGTAATTACCAATAGTGTCTAGTGCCTTTAAGGCATATATAGTCATCGTTTGGTTTTTGTGAACGTAATGCTGATTTATTGGCATATTAATTATAAAGAAAGATACACTAAAAGAGACATGTGAAAGTTTCAGTTGAATAAAGTGTCTATCTTGGACGTGTTGACAAAACATTTCACGGCACAAACGGAGATGCCGGGCTAACGTTTAGCGAGGTTGACAGCGGGTACCAATCTGGCCGTTTTGAAGGGCAGCATTCAACAAAATGTATACACTATCCCCAAAGTTGCCGGTGTTGCAGGATATAATGTCTCCCCCCACCACCAAGTATGGCAAAACAGTGGTCACCATGGTCAAGTGGCTAGACTGCAGGACTTGCAATCACAAGGTTGTGGGTTCGAATCCCCCAGCTAACCGCTGATTTAACAATGACTAGAATAAATATTATCGTCTAGTTACTTACTACAATTTCTTGATTTGTGTAATTCATAGTAATAGACGTTAAACCAATGTTTGTATGAGAGAGATTGGCTGTTGCCAGCTAGGTGTTTATACCCCTTTGTGGGAGTTAGCCGAGGTCCCTTGATGAGATCATTCAAACTGTGTAAAAACTTCTTCTTATATAGCGCCCTCTTTTGAATCATCCTCCCAACAGCTAATTAGTTTCCCATGGGGGACCGAATCTCCGGTGGACCGAATTCCATGGGAGACGTGTACGCGTTGAGATTAAAATGTTTTGGTGAAATTTTATGATTTCTAATCAACGCTGGGGTTCAAAGTAACAAGTTACTAGTATGCTTAGGCCGTGTCCGAAACGGCGACTTCGGCTACAGCTACGGCTAGCTCGCGCGCGTCTGCCTATTCTTCAACACTGGTAGACGCGCTGATCTAGACGTAGCTGTAGCCGAAGTCGTCGTTTCGGACACGGCCTTACTACATTTATCATCTTTATATTCATGTTGCTTCCGGGTGGAAAATACATACAAAGATTTCTTCTTGGGCCCATTACCAAAGTATGACCACACCTTTAACAGAGGCTTAGTTGATTTACATTAAACTTTCAAAAACTTAAGAAAAACAATCTTAAAATATTCTATTATGTAAAGCCAACCTGAGTAGAGATAAAATAATGTATAATTGTTTAGGCCTATTTTCAAATTTCCGTCAGGCCCTCATTGTCAAATATTAAACCACATTGGAAAGTGACTGGGTAATCTTTAAAATAAAGTCTGTGCAATTAGTGAACAAAGACACTTGAATAAGCTGTACAGAACAAAAGCTATCTGTTATTGTGAACGTACATGTTACAAAATGGAACATTATCCCATGAGACAGGCTTTGGTCAGAAAGCAGAAAATTCCCGAACATTGTTACTCCTTACAAAACTTTCTACATTTACATAATAATGATTAATTCCTTTTTACAAAACTAGGTGATATAAATGTACTCTGATTATTTCATAAAAGCTTCACAACAGCCCAAATAGAATTTTAAGATTATTTGTGACTTTTCTAAATATACAAAATAAATCTGGTTTAGTATTAATGAACATTCATAAAGTTATTTATTCTCGATTACAATATAGTACAAAAATACAAAAATAGTATTTGTTTAAAGAAAGACATTCATAGTATACTGATTCTGAAAAAAAGAAAAACATCTTCGTTTTGCATTAGTGTTATTCAAATTCATGAGCGAGTTAAATAATCTAATTAAAACAAGAGAAAAAACATGATCTAATTAATATTTTTATTCTTTGAAAGCACCTTGGCAACATTGAGAAGTGTCAGTGACCATTACCCAGGTCAAAATTCCAGTTGAACCTAGGGGTCAACTGGTTCAACTGGAAAGTGACCAAACTCGTCCATTTTCCATATTAACCAACTGGTTTGGACTAGTTTAACTGTGTTCAACTAGGTTGAAGTTATAAACCAGTTGGTTTCTGTCCATTTTCCATATTAAACCAACTGTGTTTAACTAGTTTATCAACTGGTTTTCAACTAGTTCCAGTTAAACCCAGTTTAACTATGTTCAACTGGAATTTCGACCTGGGTAGTGCACTTTATGACTCAACATAGAACCCTGTGAAATTGTGGCTCAATCCCAAGTCAGGAAAATGTACAGATCTTTTCGGAAATAATATACACACAGAAAACGAGTACATGTTCTGTGGTACGTCTACTGGTATGACTTTAAGGTGAAACGGTTCCGAGAAAACCCCACTTTATGCCATAAGAAAATTAATATTTGGAAAATTCTGCCAAAATGATGGTTCTTTCAAAAATCTTTCTAAAATATACAAAATACACTTTATGAACAATTATGCAAAATTTGAACAAAACAACTGGGTATGAGAGTATGTGATAATTATTTCCAAACTTTAGAAAGAAGAAGGTATTATTCCTACACCTGCAGCACAACCAAGTTACAAATTATTCAAATTTGAAACTGTATAGCTTGTGCTCCAAATAACACTGGAACATCCCGCCGGAATTGTGGCTCCTTTCAAAACATTGTAATTTAAAAGTTTCACTTATTGAAAACTACGTTAAAGGGTATTATGTACTTTTCCTAACAAAAACACAATGTCCACAGATTTACATTAAACTTAAATAGTTTGAAGATTATGATAGTAGAAAGCTTCCCTTGAAATTTTACTTACTGAGGTGCTGTAGTTTTTGAGAAATGAGTAAAAGTAATAACTTTAGTCTCAGTTTTAGCATATCATAACTGGTTAAGGGGATTTCACATGCTAAAATAATTGTGTGACTTGTTTTACTAATTTTTCAAAAACTACACAACCTTAGTTAGTAATATTTGAAGAGAAACTTTCCACTATCATTATCTTCAAACCCTGTAAGTTTAATGTAAATCTGTGGACATTTTGAAAAAGTACCCGAATCCTAGTTAATGAGCATGAAAATAATTGTCTTGAGTATTTAGAAATATTTAGAATACCTTCAGTCAAAACTTTCTGAATATGTGTGTGCAAGTCTTCCGTGTACCCAATGTTTGGGCCACTTTTGTCCCACTACGTTACTTTCAACAACGACAATACTTTTAGACAAAGAATACTTTGGTCTCGATTCCTTTTTTAGCTGCAAACTTTTGATCTTTGGTTATAAAAAAAAATTAAAAAAACTTAAAAATTACTATCAAAGAAGAATTTTGAAGCAACATCTTTTTCGTTTAACATTCCTTCCCAAAATTATCTAAAACTTGCTCTTATATTTTACAAAAAATAAATCTCATTTCCTACTGGCTGGCAATTCAAACATGATTGAATTCCAGTTATTTGCTAGTAGTATTATAAATTAACCGTTCCATTATTTTGTTGTGATTATTTATGTTGACCTCCAATTTGAGAAATGACCTCAGTGAGGTGCAACTACCACTCTGTGATAAGACTAGTGTGAGGTTCAACTTCTTTTGAGGAACAACACCAGTTTGAGGTTCTAGTCCCCAGTGAGGCTTAATCAGCAAGAGGTTAGACCATCAGAGTTACATGAAAAGTAACCAAAGAACCTCCAAGGTTTTGAGGGTAACCTTTAAGGGTGTCGTGGCCGAGCGAATAAGAGCACCAAACTCAAGTTCTGGTGCTCCTGTCCAGCAGAGTGTGGGCTCGAATCTCGGTCATGACACTTGTGTTCTTGAGCAAGACACCTAACCACAAGCTTCTCTCCACCCAGGGGTAAGTGGGTACCTGTGAGGGAAGAGATGGTTCTTGTGTTTGATTAGCTTAGTACGCTACTTAATTGGCAGCACAGGCTGTATACTCCCCAGGGAGCTGAGATGGTTTATGGAATGATTTAAGGCCAAGTGACCAGGGGTAATAATGTTGAAGCGCCATGAGCGTCACTCAGGAGCTCTATATAGGAAGCCACTATTTTTATTATTATTATTCAGGGCCAATCGTGTTGTAGATTTCTTCTCAACTTAGGCTGACATTTTAATATTTGTTATTGTAAATAATTTCAATGTAATTGTTTGTTTTTAGCGCCATGAGCACTTTTATGGATTTGTACGCGCTTTTATAAGTTTTTATTATTATGATTACTATGACATCATTAGGGAAGAACTGAGGCACATGCAGAGTGTAGATTAGTGTAGGTTAGGTTGAGGGAATACCATCTGGTTATTGTTTGGAAGAACCTCTGATCTATAGAATCCAGATTTTAAGGGGGAATCTATACTTCAGGGTCAATATTTACATCATCAGAAAAGAAGTGAGGCACAAGCAGAGTGCACAAGACTCAGATAATTGATTTAACTGCTCCATTACAATAGGGACTCTAAAGGAATCCCATCTGGTTATTGTTCAAAAGTAACTCCATGGAATTGAGGTTTCGAGGGTAACCTATACTTCAGGGTCAATCATTTCATCATCAGGGAAGAAGTGAGGCACATGTAGAGTTAACAAGATTAGAAAATTGATTCAACTGCTACATTGCAGTAGGGCCTCTAAAGGAAACCCATCTGGATATTGTTTGAAGGAACCTCCACAGAATTGAGGTTTCGAGGGTAACCTACTTCAGGGAAGAAGTGAGGCACATGTAGAGTGTACAAGATTAGAAAATTGATTCAACTGCTACATTGCAGTAGGGCCTCTAAAGGAAACCCATCTTGATATTGTTTGAAGGAACCTCCACAGAATTGAGGCTTCGAGGGTAAACTACTTCAGGGAAGAAGTGAGGCACATGTAGAGTTTACAAGATTAGAAAATTGATTCAACTGCTACATTGCAGTAGGGCCTCTAAAGGAAACCCATCTTGATATTGTTTGAAGGAACCTCCACAGAATTGAGGCTTCGAGGGTAACCTACTTCAGGGAAGAAGTGAGGCAAATGTAGAGTGTACAAGATTAGAAAATTGATTCAACTGCTACATTGCAGTAGGGCCTCTAAAGGAAACCCATCTTGATATTGTTTGAAGGAACCTCCACAGAATTGAGGCTTCGAGGGTAAACTACTTCAGGGAAGAAGTGAGGCACATGTAGAGTGTACAAGATTAGAAAATTGATTCAACTGCTACATTGCAGTAGGGCCTCTAAAGGAAACCCATCTGGATATTGTTTGAAGGAACCTCCACAGAATTGAGGCTTCGAGGGTAACCTACTTCAGGGAAGAAGTGAGGCACATGTAGAGTGTACAAGATTAGAAAATTGATTCAACTGCTACATTGCAGTAGGGCCTCTAAAGGAAACCCATCTTGATATTGTTTGAAGGAACCTCCACAGAATTGAGGCTTCGAGGGTAAACTACTTCAGGGAAGAAGTGAGGCACATGTAGAGTGTACAAGATTAGAAAATTGATTCAACTGCTACATTGCAGTAGGGCCTCTAAAGGAAACCCATCTTGATATTGTTTGAAGGAACCTCCTTCAGGGAAGAAGTGAGGCACATAGTGTACTAGATTAGATAATTGATTCCCTTGTTACATTGCAATAGGGCCTCTCAGGGAATCCCATCTGGTTATTGTTCAAAGGAACCTCCAAAGAATTGAGGCTTTGAGGGTAACCCAAGTCAGAAGGGTCAATCGTTATATTGACGTCATCCTGGAAGAACTTATCTCCAAGTGGTTCTCCATTTTGAATTTGTTTGAGGGACTCCTCAAAGGAGGCACTGACATTACTACCTTGCCCAATGGAATGGCTGTCGAAAAATGAACTTGGGGCAAAAGCTTCATCATGCTCGCCTGTCCTGTAAGCTGAATCTGTATCGCTTTGATAAAGATCATCAATAAAAGGTTGCTCATTGTCGCTGGTAAACGCTGCTCCCTCATTGACGCTGCGCTTATTGTCTCGCTTGTGGTACCACTTCTTGTCTGACTTCACAAGCCGTTTCATGCCTTCGATGGATTCCTGTAACCACCGGCCCATCTCCAGGTTAGGATAGTTGGACTCCTCCAGAGGGCTGGCCCGTCTACTTGAGGTTGGACTTTCCATACCCTTACTATGGATACGCAGATAGAGTGCCTCCATAGACTGCATCAACTTGTATTTGGCAAAGCGCCTGAATGGCACCGGTATATCATCTTCGGATGAGTAATCAAAGTAGGTCACGACAAACTTATCGCAGGCGTTATCCCGACTGAAATAATCTTCCAGCAGGAACAAAGCCTTGACGAAAACATCGCCGTACACCCCGGGCGAGTCCATTTGCTTTTGTCTGGCCTTCGCCGTGTACTTCAGTCCGGTCCCCTTTGAGCATATCAACAGCACCACGTCCGCTTCTTCAATCTGTTTGGTCAGCCACATCTCGACCGTCGGACCAATGGACTTCTCCCATTCCATGAGGGAGACGTCACACTGGCAGTGCCTTTGGAGGAATCGACAGAACCTTACAACAACTTCATAGTGTAGGTCATGATCGTCGGCAGAGTAGATAGGCAGGACACACTTTCTCTTCTTCACAAAATCTAAGTCATTGGGAATCACTGAAATGAAACAATAACCAAAGATATTATTCACAAATGAAGGGCTTGGGTGGGGGGGGGGGGTTTCAATATATTGGTTTCAATACATTAGATTCAATTCAGCAATCAAACTTGTTTTCCAAAAGAGAGAAGTAAACTTGCTGGTACATTTATATGTATAAAAGTCTTTTTTGGGGAAGTGCTGGCGCTGAGAAGAACCGGTGTGGTCTGGACGTGTCGCAAAGTATACTCAGCCCTCAGCCGCTCCCCTACTGAAGACAATAATATTGTCTTCAGTAGGCTGTTTTAAACTTAGTAGACCACATCAGTTAATGACACTTGTGCCCTTGAGCAAGGCACTTCAAACCATAACTGCTTCGTAGATAAGTGCATTCTGCTGTACCAGCCAGGATTCCTAGTGGATGATACCACACCTACATGGATGGCAATGCCCAAATTGGTTTATGTGTGGCCCTCACCTTGAAGTGGCCAACTGGCCTTTGATTTATAGCATTCTCTCTCTCAAAAAAGAGTAAACTTATCACTGTGTAATAATTCCATGTGGTGTAACTAAACTTCATACCTCGAGTATCATTTGGTCTGGGAGGATTAGTTTCTCTTATGGTTGGATTATGATGCAGATATAAGATGACAATCAAGAAAAGGACGACTGCCAACAAACAGCTACTGACCGACGCCCCAATCACCACAGCAAGCTGATTCGCTTTTTCTGCAATCAAGAATTTTGTATGACAAATAATTTGTAAAAGTTAACACTGAAACAGAATGAAAACTTGAGATGAGGATGCTTATTTTTCAGAAAGCCCATTTTGCCAATCACGCCCAAATGTGTGTGAGTGTTTCATAGTTCTAAATGATAACCTAATCGCCAGTTGGGCAAAAATCTTCATTAACTACAAGTAACAGGAAACCGAGGTCAAGTCATATTCTCAAGTTTTCTTTGTGGATTTGCTAAACTTGTTTATTTTCATATAATTCAAGGCTATATTTTACTTTCCCAACAACAGTGTATAATATTCTATAGCCATAAACCACTTTTCCAACAACAGTGTATAATGTTCTATAGACATAAACTACTTTAAACTATGAACAAAGACGTTTAATCTTAGGACTTAGGAAGAGTTAAGAGTGTCCTTAGATGTTAGGATGCATTGAACCCATCCCAAGTTAGGATGAGTCAAGATAGGATTAATCCTAGCGTTTTGTGAAATCGGCTGCAGTAATTACAGTATAATCAGGAGGGATCACACCCAAGTAAACGATACAACAGGGGAAGCGTCAACGAAAGTGATCATCTTCAGCGGGTACTTCAAAAAGTCTGAATTCAGATAAAAGTTTGAAACTTTTCATCCCACGGTTAAGTCCCCAAGGTCAAGTGGTTAGACTGCAGGACTTGCAATCACAAGGTTGTGGGTTCGAATCCCCCAAGCTAACCGCTGATTTCACAATGACTAGAATAAATATTGTCGTCTAATTACTGAATTACAATTCATAATCATAGACGTTAAACCAATGTTTGTATGAGAGAGATTGCTGGCTGTTGCCAGCTTGGTGTTTATTATTATTATTATTATTATTATTATTATTATTATTTATTCAGCCATTTCATCAATAACAACAACAATACATGTACATGTAATGCAAATAAGATTATAGTAAAAGGAAAACAAAAATTAAAAATATGTTGAACAGAACTACATAAAGGCATACATGCTAAATAATGGCAACTAAAGCACTGGTCCTGAATGAAGATGACTGACATAAAGGTTTGGATACAACAAGAAACATGTGAAGAATAGATGATAGAGTACCGAGTTCCCTTGATGGGAAGATCATTTAAACAAACAAACATCCCTGGTTTGAATATCAACAACAATAAAACTCATTCTTAAGAAAAAAATAATCCAATCAAACATCTTATCTTAGTGAAAATTTCAGTAATAATACAATGAAAATATTGTCTCCTTACTTGCGCAAGCCGATTTGCTATTCTGGGATATGTAGCCTGGATCACAGAGGCAGGTTCCAACCGCCGGATCCACTGTAGCGTTTAACTTACACTCTCCGTGCAAACTGCAAAACGTTGTGTTTGTCTCAGGATTGATGGCACAGGGGTTAGCTGTTAAAGAAACATTGGGTAGGAAAAAAACTTTTCTAAGATCACAGATTTACATAAAACTTATGGTCTAATGATGATGGTAGAAAACATCCCTTGTAATATATTTCTGTCTGAAATATCATATTTGATGAGAAATAAATAAAACTGATTTCCCGTTAGGTGTTTATCGCTCAGTGAGTGTTTTATTTTTATTATTATTTTTAAATTGATGTCATGCAAAATGTGTAATCGGTCTTTCACTATTTTGAAGTGACCCAGATGGCCAATTGATCTCAAACTTCTAAGGGTTTGTAAGTTTTACGTGTATTTTGGATTACATAAAGTGCATACACTTCAATGCTTCTCCTCATTGAACCCAAGTCTCGACACTCATGGGGTGACAGTTCTTTTTCTTTAGCTGTGCCACGCATCTGGAACACTCTACCACTTAATCTTAGATCTTGTCTTTGTACCACAAAATTCAAACCTCTTCTGCTACCAAATAATCGCTGCGCATATCACACACTTACCAAGGCATTTCTTTCCTCCTACATGAGCAACAAAGTTGGTGTTACATTGGCAGTAAAAGTCACTCCAAACACTAGCGTAAATGCACTCTCCGTTTTCACACTGACTGACATACGTGCCCCTGCTGTCCAGAGTTTTGCACGGATCAACTGATACAAACAAAGAAATCAATTGTCAACATTGCACAAGGAATTTTATTTTGAATGTATCTATTTATTTATTTCTGACTGGCATTCCCGAATAAAGATATTGACAATATTGGGAGACCGCAATCATGGGGCTACATAGCTCAAGTTGGTAGAGCACCGGCATGTTAACCCACAGGTCGTTGGTTCAAAACCCACTCTAGTAAATTGTCTTTGTTCAAACCCAAATTATTTATTTATTTTAATACATATCCAGCAGCGTATGTGCCAATAACAGAATGAATAGGAAACAAGAAGAAATGCTCAGTTTTAATTATTGGAGGAAAACCCTCAATGGAGAAATCCCACGTAATCAGGTAGGGTCTGAAAACCCAAGGCTCCAGTCCGAGGCGGGATTCGAACCAGGGTCCACAGAGATTAAAGAATGCGCCTAAACCACTGAGCCCATTCCCCGATCCTCCATATTACTCCACTGATTGTCTTTTGAGAAATCACATGGATCAAAAAGAAGAATAACTTAATGTAGTATCATTAGCCATGTTATTAATTTTGGTTTTTACCCATACACCGATGTGTATTAGCACTGTATACTCAGTACTTTCCCGAGTCCTGTGAAAAAATATCACAGGCATGTTACTCAGGTGGGATTCGAACCCACGACCCTTGCAATTCTAGAGCAGTGTCTTACCAACTAGACTACCGAGGTTGCCCGGCAGCTGGAGGCAGTTCGAATCCTATGTTTTGGCAGCGGGTACCGCAACAGTATGTTTCAATTATGTAGCCTGTTTAATTGCATTTGATGCTTTTTATTGTTGTTGCCAATATTGAAATAAACTGTAAGAAATTGTAATTAGTAAGGAATACCTTTGCATGTCTTGTCAAAAACGGTGAATCCTGGATCACAGTTACAAATGTAATCCTCCACGTTTGATGTGCAGTTTCCATGTACACCACATGGGTTTTCAGTGCATGGATCACCTGGTTTTATGATACAAAGTAAAAACAGGTACATGGTGGATAAAGTTCCTTACATAATTCTAATGTGTTCTTATGCTTTCAACCAAACAGTCTGAACATCCAAGAAGGAAATGACTAATAAATTTGTATCTTCCAGTACGCGCTAATCCTCCAATCAGATGCTCGAACCGGAGTGTGATATCAGACGATAACATACTCCCAGTTGTTATATTGCACTCTGCGTATTATGAGTGCCACTGCCTCCCGCTCCGCATACAGTCAGTGCAGTCAGTCAGTGCAAAGATTACATTCTAAACTTTGCGTGTGCAAAACCAAAAGCAAAAACATAACCTAAACTCATTGACTTAATGGACTTCCGGGATCCCGACAAAAACTAATTTTAAACACTTTATTTCACTGTTACTAATAATTGGTGGACTTTTTCGAGCAATGGCTCAAATGAAAGCTTGTAACTTTCTCGACCCCCATCAAAATACCAATTGAATTTTAAATCAACATTTTTGGGTAAAATCGGCCACAAACCTGACATAGCATCTTTAAACACTTATTCCTAGCTTAAGTGGTAGAACATCTGCCCAGGGTGCCAGGGGTCTTGAGTTCCAATCCCAATGAGGAACATTTGGTTATTCTCTCACCCCATGTTTGGTTAAACCTATTCCAATATGTTGTGAATTGTCATTCATAAATACCTCAGACAGTTTCGCTATTCCTGTTGGTGGAGAGCGTGTCACGTGGGTGTGTATAAACCTTTGTTTATGACCGGTAAAAAGTGTAATTCATGGGCATGACACGCAACCTTCACCTGTTCTCATAAGACAGTTTCTTCATTCCCATTGGTCGAGAGCAACGGCTGAAAAAGTTGTGCCACATCACGCGATAGGCGCGACGCGCACAACATTCCCTTATAAGGAGTTGTTTACCCGAGGGCGGCGGAGGGCTTTACCATTTCATAGCTGGAGGGGTGTTGTGTTGAAAGAAATCATTTAACAATTAGAATTTTTGCATTTATTTTACTTTTTGACCAACAAGGGATGATGTTTTTGACCGAAAAGGTATTTATGAATGGAAATCAAAGTGTGTTGAATCGGTTTTCAACTAGTGGTTTAAACCCACCGAGGCCTGGTTCTTGATAGTTTACCTCGACTTGGTCTCGGTAAAATTATCAAGAACCAGGCCTCGTTGGGATTAAACCACTAGTTGAAAACCTCTTCACCACACATTGGTTCCCTTATTTACCCCTTCGAGAAAGACTCTGCCAGGGTTGAAACATCAGACAACTAACTATTTTTTAGATCAATATCAATTAATGCCATAAGCCTTTTTGAGGTATATGGCGGACGTGATAGGAGTGTATTATTTGGTTTGGGTGTATACACACAAATTTACCCAAACCTTATTGTGTTGTAGCATTGTGTCCGCCCTATCTCAAAAAGGCTTATTTAATAGAATTTTCAAAATATTCCAAAACGTGTAGTTAAATATTTTCCTTTTGCATCACCCTGTACTGATGCTAAACCATTGATACAGATGTACTTACTTAGAACAAGAAATGTTTGCGGTAATGAAGTTTTGCAATTTATTTTACTGTTCTGTTCATCCAAACAAACGTCGTTACTTGGATTTGGTCTGACCTGCGTGAAAAAAAAGGAAGAAAAAAAAAAAAAAAAGTAAACTTTCTCGTAATTAAGGGCTTGTGGTATTCAAATTGGTTGTTTTGGGCTATAAAAGCATTCTTTTAAATGAATATGGTAAGAAACATTTGTTAAAAATAAAATGATCTTAACAAACATCCAATGAAACATTGTGGTTTTCATTTTTACTTTGAGAACTAGCACTTGTCATAAGTTACCATTGCCTTAAGCTGGCCATCAGTAGTAGTCCAATCTTGGCTATTAGTTGAAAACGTCACAAAGGGCATTGATTTGCCGGACTGACTGCACGTCTTGTTAACTACAGTTGCTGTGACCTGCTGTAGAAAAGACAGAAATAGTAGTCAAGCAGGTGTTGTATGATGAATAATGAATTATGAATAATGAATAACCGTTTAATATATGTTAATTCAATATTTGAATTGAATTTAAGACCTCAATAAATAACCAATCATGCATAAATGCATACGTGAAAATTGCGTTCCATTTATTTGTATTATAAACATACGTAAGAGAGTCATAATAATTATAGGAACATTATTATGACATGATTGAGGGTCAAGCGGCCTTTATTAAAGAGGAACTCCATATTCACTTTTGTGATCCATTAATTTTTCCAATAGATAGAGTCCTTGTGAACTGGGGAGTTGTCACACTTTCAGAGGATGTGCTTGATTCATTCCTCAATAGACTGTGAAAGTTGCTTGCATAATCGAAACGAGATATCACATTTATCGAACGAAGAACAAATGTTTTTCTGAATTCAAATCTTTGTTGTAAATTATGTCTATGAAGAAAACCCAACGACAAAATTACTCATTACTGTTTTTATAAAATGAGCTTAAGCTTTAAAAACAAATATTCAAACAAACACACTCTGGGACAAGGATGCCTATTTGATCTTAACTATTTATAAACCACTAACTCAGGCTTGTGTGACAATGTTTATATTATGTCAAAAACAAAGTCCTAAAGTGAAGTGCTTGTGTGGGTTTTTGTTTTCATAGAAACATCTTAATTAACATTTTTTTTCATGCAATGCACACTTATAAGAAACACAGCCTCTACATTAGTATAAGCAATGCAAATTAGCAGGCATGTAAAAAAGGAGTTGCGAGATAACTATGAAAGTCAAAAACACCCATGTCACACGAAAATGTGTGCTTTCAGATGCTTGATTTCGAGACCTCAAATTCTAAACTTGAGGTCTCGAAATCAAATTTGTGGAAAATTACTTCTTTCTCGAAAAGACGTTTCTCACAATGTTTTATACTATCAACCTCTCCCAGTAACTCGTTACCAAGTGAGGTTTTATGCTGATAATTATTTTGAGTAATTACCAATAGTGTCCACTGCCTTTAAAGGTAAAGATTGTTTCATTTTGTGTATATACCCACCATGTTAATAGTCGGCCAATAAATTGGGAAAAGACCAGAATAGATGAAAAACTGGTAGCTATCAAAATTATAGTGGGACGGTGCCACGTTGAATGAAAAATCAAACAAGTTGTAGAATCCAGTCGTGAGGTTTTGTTCCACTAGAATGCAGTCTGGCTCCCAGAGTGCTGTAAAAGGGTTAATTGTTTAATGTTTAAATCATGCAAATCATTGACAAAATATTAATAATAAAAAACATTTATACGGGTTGTAGGTTCAAATCCAACACGTGTAGATATGCCTAGGTAATTTTTTGTCCACTGAACTCAGGAAAGTGTACAGTGCTTTATACACATCAGTGTAAGGGTAAACACAAATTCAATGCCTCACGCTAACATTCAATATTCAAAACGAGTGACTTAAAAACAGTTAAGCGTTCACTGGTCAAAGTGCATTTAAATTCCCCAGGTTGCAAAGATCATTCAATTCAAATTTGTATTAAAAGGAAGCAGCGAGAGGCTGGTCAACAATAAGGGGATGTAAGAATGGCGATCACAAAAATGTTGTCTTGAATTGCGATAAATAACAAAAAAACTACTTTTAATAAACCAGAATGAGAAGATCATAGTTTATGTGCACCGAGAAACAAAACTGAATTCCAAAAGAAACTCAGGTTTGATTGAAATAGGGGAAGATGTGTGAATATGAATGTGTACTATGAAAATTGAAGACAAAAAAAAATTCAAAGCTGAATTTTACCACAAAACATACCGTATTAAAAAATAAAATAAATTAAGTAATATACTTCCTATATTAGGAAGTAACTGTAGGAAGTAACTTAAAAAAAAAAATAGTAGAAATTACTAGATTAAAGATTTAAAGTTTTAGATAACAATTTAAACTAATATACGGTGATTAGTTTTAATTAGTCGTATAAAAAGCCTGATGCACGACAGGAATTTGAATGACCTTCCTCTAAAAACTCCACCGGGAATATACTTCTCAACTCACAAATTTCTAATGTCACTCTTCTATATCCAAACTAGTGGCAACAGCTGTGGCTGTTACTTCAAAGCATGATGCAGCTGTAGCCACAGCCCCCTAATCAGGCATGAATATCAGCCATTTTCTTAGAAGCTGCAGTTAGAATTAAATCATAGAAATAGAACCCGGAGAACGCTGAGCTTGTCCACCCTCTGTGTAGTCTGTAGACGCAGCGTATCGATACCACTGTGCGACACGAGTGTATGGCAAAATGATCATCGAGCAACACGCTTGTATAGCAAAATGATCATCACGCGACACGCGTGTATAGCAAAATGAGCATCACGTGACACGCGTGTATGGCAAAAGGACATGATGTCAGCGCACATAGACCACTTCTAGTGTGTTCATTGGTCAACAATGACGTCAATTAAAGACAAAATATTTTGCCATACATGCATAAAAAAATTGCGTATGTGCGTCCATAAAAATGGTATCACAACGAAACCGCAGGCACAATGAGACACTCAGCTTTCTTGGGGTTATATTTCTATGGATTAAATGCAAAATGCAAAAGGCATGACAGTTCTCATGCAAGATACAAACAGAAATCTTTACATGCGGTTTAAGTTATGACCTTGTCCAAACTCTGGAGCAGTTCAGAATTTTCATTTCCCCCCCCCCCAAAAAAAAAACATGGGTGGGTCAAAGATAAAAAGTTAAAAAGCAACATTTTATTTCAAATAAAGTTGTTAAAGCCATTGGACACTTTCGGTAAACAGTATTGTCCAAGTCCCACACTTCGTGTATCACAACTTATATATAAAATAACAAACCTGTGAAAATTTAGGCTCAATCGGTCATCGGAGTCGGGAGAAAATAACGGGAAAACCCACCCTTGTTTTCCGCACGTTTTGCCGTGTCATGACATGTGTTTAAAATAAATCCGTAATTCTCGTTATCAAGACATTGATATTGTTTTAATGTTTTCTCAAAAAGTAAAGCATTTCATGGAATAATATTTCAAGAGAAGTCTTTTACCATTACCTTCTGTAAACCCTGTAAATTATTTGTAAATCTTTTCTTTTTTCTGTACCGAAAGTGTCCAATGGCTTTAAATAAAACTAACAAAGCTCCAGCTTCCCGATTGTTTTGTAAACTTGGGTGTGATCCTGGCTACTCGGCAGTTAACAGTTGTATGGCTTCTGACTGAAACCCCGGAACAAGATACATGCATGTACTGACAAAATAGGGAGACCCCCAACAAAGGGTTAGATAGCTCAGTCTGTAAAGTGCTGACTTGTTAATCTAGAGGTCATTGATTCTATTGTAAGTGTTTCTTTGCTTAACCCAGAAAACAAAACAAACAATCAAAAGAGAGAATCAAAAATTTGGAAACCGAATATCATGATTGGTTCGGCAAACAAATATTGAAAAACAACAATTACATTTATGTTTCTGAATGGTGCCTTGGGCTCTACATGAAATGTAGGAACACATTTTTTCCAGCCAGGTGCCTCAGACTATATTGAATATGGCTCCAAGCGACTTACCTTCTTCACTCTTGTAACAGCGGGCGTCATTTATTTTGTCGGCATCGCTACAACCTAAAAACGAAGTTTGATCACACAGAAATCTAATGATAATAACAAATCAAAAAGTTGGCGTTTATTCATGCCATCAGATGTGATGCAAAATTTCTTAAAGGCAGTGGACACTATTGGTAACTACTCAAAATAATTATTAGCATAAAACCTTACTTGGTAACGACTAATGGGGAGAGGTTGATACAAAACAATGTGGGAAACGGCTCCCTCTGAAGTGAAGTAGTTTTCGAGAAAGAAGTAATTTTCCATGAATTTGATTTTGAGACCTCAAGTTTAGAATTTAAGGTCTCGAAATCAAGCATCTGAAAGCACACAACTTCGTGTGACAAGGGTGTTTTTTTCTTTCATAGTTATCTCGCAACTTACTCCGACGACCAATCAAGCTCAAATTTTGTTTGTTATTTTATGCATATGTTGAGATACACCTAGTGAGAAGACTGGTCTTTGACAATTACCAATAGTGTCCAGTGTCTTTAAGGTGGTTGTGCTTTTGAGATATCTGAGGAAGAATAATCCATAATTGGAATAGACGATCTGAAAAAAATAACTCACAGTAAGGGTTCACAGAATGAATTTTTGTTGGGGATAAATATTATAGTATAGAAAGGTTTACGGTAACACCATGTAAAGACCATCTCTAATGAGTTGGGGTGGTTCTGAAAAGAACCGTTGGTTTTAACTTGCATTTCAATCAGTATGCTCTGATCCGTCTTCTGGAGAAAGCTGTAAATATTGGTAGGATTTGAAACTTTGCATGGTGGAAATACGATATAGAAAGGTTTGCGGTAACACCATGTAATGACTATCTCTAACGAGTTTGAGTGGTTCTGAAAAGAACCGTTGGTTTCAACTCCTTCTGAATACTACAGGTTTCAACTGGAGTTGAAACCAACAGTTCTTTTCAGAACCATCCCAACTCATTAGGGATAAAAATTGATATACTTTACCACAACCAAAGTAAAATGATCCTCAAAATGCTTTATATCTAAAAAAAAAAAAAAAAAAAAGCTGCTTTACTTCTAACTAAGTAAGTTTTTGTTGCCATTATATTTAGGAGTGACTACCAAACATATACCCTACAATAAAAAGTATCTTATAAATACCTCAGACACTTTTTGTATTCCTATAAGTGGAGAGCGCGTCACGTGCGGGTGTTTAAACGGTTGATAATGACCAGCTGGAGCTCTGTTTATAACAGGTTGTTTTCGGACACTATGCGCTAGTCTTGGTGCTAGACGTTTTTCGTTACAAGCGGGGCGGTCGCTGTCGGTGAATTGGCCGCGCTGTGTGTGAAAGGAAAACGACAAACATCTTGCACCAAGACTACGCGCACGAAGCATAATACGAAAACTGTCTCAGTCATAAAAATGCTACACATGAATGTGCAGGGCTCAAGCACGTCGGAAAATGGATAAGTTTCTTACTTTATTACGCCTTTAAACCAAAAAAGCATTAATGAATGGAAATAAAGGGGTAGTGACTCGTTCATTAATGGCCGTTTAAAACCTTGCAGGGTTGTTGCCGTGCGATAAAGGCCCTTGCACATGGCCACGACCCTGCCGGTTTTAAACGGTCGTTAAAAAACTCGCCGCTACCCTTTCATTCCCTCATTTACAGACAACACTTTGAGACAATCTCTAATAAGTGAGTCACATTTCAATTTTCACGTTGATATTTTTGGGGGGAATATCAGCGAGACACTAAAGTGTCTCATTGCATTACCTCTTGAACTTGAACTTGACACTGGATCACAGGCCAGAGATTTTAGTATCTTCAAAATATAACAGTGGAACATACAGTTCGCCACTTTGTGGAGTAAAATAATTTAGTTCTACAAAATGGCACCCATCTTCTGTCATGAAATTACATTAAAAACCAGACATTTTCAAGGGATAGTGTGCAACATTACACATACAAAGAATCGTACTGACCATATTCTTTAAAAAACAAATTCTTTGTATAGCCTCAAAGCGCCCAATCCAAAGACAATGTGCAACCTTGATATTGTGACAGCAAAATACTTCAAAAAATAGTTATAGGCCGGTCGTTTTGACCCTAGCAGAGTCTTTCTAAAAAAAACTTCAATAATCTTACCAGTTGTTGAGTGAATTTTAGATTTAGTTGTGACATGGACACCATCAAGCTCATCCACTGGCATTGTTGTTACTGATACGTTATACATTCGTTGGGGCCTCAAACCGCAAAAGCATTCACTGGTAATGATGTGCTAAAGAAGAGGAAACATCACAAAAATTGTTTAAAGACACTGGACACTATTGGACACTATTGGTAATTGTCAAAGACCAGTCTTCTCACTTGCTGTATCTCAACATAAACTGCTCACAAAAAGTTAAGAATTTCAATCAAGTATATTTTTATCATTTATTACTCTGTTGGTATTAAGTATAATGAATAGGGTAGATGGCCTTAGCTTTCGATCCAATCCGGACCTTCTTCAGAGGCATAAAACAAGTACAAACAAATACATATCCATTTATAGAAAAAGAGAGGGGGAAAGGGATTAAGGAAAGGATCCAGAAAGAAGCGGGAAAATAACAGCCAATCAAAGTTCCTATTTCAGAAACAATATTGGTGGCTATGAACCAATAGGAGTGGAGTGGCGAGGACAAAGGATGTTTAGAATGAAAGGAAGGGTTACTGGACCATAAAAGTGGTAAAAGTATTGTTCGACAACAATGCAGGGAGACATGAAAGGGTAGGATTAGAGAGCAAGTTGCATCATGATGCAACTAACAATGGTCAATTAATAAGAATAGCAAGATCAAAGGTATGATGATTTTTAAAAAAAGGTATGAGGGACCTGTGGAAAAAGGGGGGGGGGGTTACTTACATCAGATAGTTACAGTGATGAATTTATAAAAACAACTTTAAACTAGGTTAATTTATACTTTATGTACAGAATATATACAACATATAAGTTCTTAGGCAGAAGTGAAGTGGAGGGTAATGAGAAGTTATTTAACACCAGTGTTTATGTTAAGTCCAAAGGGTTTGACTGTCTTGAGTTGGTGAATCCAGTGTGATTCTCTATTCTTGCGGTGTGTGTCATCACCATTGCAAGCTTCAATCACCAGAAGTTCAACATCAATGACACTATGATTGGGGATGTTGAAGTGGATAGAGACTGGGTACGGTTTCTTAGTCTTTATGGAAGAGACATGATTCGCAAAGCGAAGACTAAGTTTGGTCTTAGTCTCTCCCACATATTGTAGCCCACATCTCTTACATGATATGACATAGACTACATTAGACGTGCTGCATTCAGAGTCTGTCTTGATGTTGTATGAAGAGCCAGTGGTATGACTCTTCACCTTAAGTGAGGGCTTAATGTGCAGACACGTTTTGCATTTGGAACGGGTACATTTGTGACAGCCCAGTATATCTGTCGGGGGTTGTGTTTGGACTGTACCTGGGGGAAGTTTGGCCCTGACTAGTATGTCACCAAGGTTCTTAGGGCGGCGGAATGCAACCATGGGAACCTCAGTGATTGCTGAGTGTAACCTGCTGGAGGAGTGAAGTATAGGCATGTTATTATTGAGAATTGAGGGAAGTTTGGGTAGTTTGGGGTGGAAAGTGGTGACCAAAGCAACTCTATTGGTAGGAGCTTTTTTAGCTCCCGTGTTAGTCAACAGAGTATGACGAGGTACGTTGAGAGCCCTGTTGATAGCAAGTTGGACCCTACGTTCGCTGTGTCCCCTAGATACAAGGTGTTTCCTTAGCTCTGATGAGCGCCTCTTGTACAGGGTATCTGTGGAACAGATACGCCTGATACGTAAGGCCTGACTGTAAGCAATTGCCTTCTTACAGTGACTAGGGTGACAGCTATTGGAGAGAAGGTACTGGTGGGTGTCGGTGGGTTTACTGTAAACATCTGTGACAAGGCCATTAGGAGACTTGGTTATTGTCACATCTAGAAAGTTCACACTGGTGAGAGATTGTTCGGTAGTGAACTTTATGGTGGGGTGAAATGAGTTGATATGGTCAATAAACTCATCCAAGCTGTCTTGGTCACCACACCAGATGGAGAAAATATCATCAATAAATCTCCACCAAACTAGTGGTCGGTTGGGGGCGGAGGACAGGAGTCTGTCCTCCAACTGAGACATGAATAGGTTAGCATATGAGGGTGCCATTTTGGTACCCATGGCAGTACCCTGTACCTGTAGAAAATGCCTGTCAGAAAATGTGAAATTATTCTTCATTAGAATGTGGCTCATGAGTTCCTTAACATGACTCACTGAGGGGCGGGACTGATTACTAGCATTGAGGGCAGAGACACATGCACTCATGCCTTCATGATGGGGTATGTTAGTATACAGTGATGAAACATCAAAAGTAACCAAAATAGCAGAGTCAGGTATTTGGTGCTTGACCTCATCTAGTTTGTGGAGAAAGTCTTTGGTATCCTTGATGAAGGAAGGAATACGGCAGACTAAGGGTTTGAGGAAGCTATCTGTTGGTATTAAGTTATATATAAATGCAAAGCTGAGGTGTTCCTCTTTAAAAGGATACCACATTTGCAATGATGACATGTTGCTGAAGTTGGCTACATGAATGACAATGAGGCAAAGTCACAAATCAAATGTGCCAAAATTACCGTTATCTGTACTAAACAGTCTATAGGTAATGATAAATAATCAAACCGGTCAAGCTTCAGAACCAAGAATGGTTTACACAAAGATTTGCACCAGCGAGAACACCACAAAGAATTACCCCCCATCTCTTGTGTGCTTTTAGATGCTTGATTTCGATACCTCAAATTCTAAATCTGAGAACTCAAAATCAAATTTGTGGAAAATTACTTCTTTCTCAAACTACTCCACTTCAGAGGGAGCCGTTTCTCACAGTGTGTTATACTACCAACCGCTCCCATTACTTGTTACCAAGTATGGTTTTATGCTATCAATTATTTTGAGTAATTACCAATAGTGTCCACTGCTTTTAATCTCTTTAGTAAGACAACTTCAAGTCCCCTAATGGAGTATTATTGTCTCATTTGGGTATGAGTTGTGTCATTTAACTTTTGATTTGGGGTTGAACAAGAACAATTCACTACAGCAGCAGAGATGCCAACATTGAATTTTAAAAAAGAGTAGCATCTCCCAAATGTTAAGGGCGAACGCAGCTTTGGCTCCCTAAACCGATCTTTCTATTACTCTCTACAATGCTAATTAGCTCATTTTCAGGCATTGTTGTGAAATAACAATTACCTGTATGCATCAACAGAACAGCTACAAATGTTTATAATGGCCAGTGAAAAAAAAAATTGAAAAAAAAACCCTGATTTCCCTCATCTTCTGACTATGTTTCAAAAATAAATGTAACATAAAAAAGGGTGGTCTTACTTAAATGTAACATAAAAAAGGGTGGCCTTACTTAAATGTTTTTGTTTTAATGATCAGAAACGCAACAACAAGCTATTGGGAGAGTGAGGAGAAAAAAAAAAAAAAAAAAAAAAAAACGTGTCCGGATTTTGGGCAAAAAAAATACGTGTCCGTATTTTGGGCATTGTCTGGGCATTGTCTGGACATCGACGCTACAATTACTGGTAGGAAAACATGGAAACTGTCTAGCTTAGACCTCACAGGCCACTCAGTTGAAGGTATTTTTGTTCAGAAGGTCTCCTTTTTTTGTCGCCATTATTTCGTACTTTTTTTGCCAAGCTTCGATAAAGTACATGTACAGCCAGCGTGGGCACAATAATAGTGGATACATGAGGAATGAGGTTACTGTGACACGTACGTTAGCTCACACACAACCTCATTCCCCACGCACGTGTGCACTATTCCCCCCATCATGTAATAGAGATCAATGGGTACTATCTAGCAGAAATGCACTAGCGTAAAAAATGCACACTCAGCCGGCCAGCCAGCGGGGGAGGGCACGCAACAATCATTACGTCGAGACACGTACATTGTTCGATTGAATTCGCCGCTATTATTCAACACTGCGTTCTAAAATTAAAAGTGTTTTTTTCTTTTCTGTTACAATTGTTTTGATATTTTTCTTAATTTTTATTTCCACTTAATAGTTCATTAGTTGTTTGCATGTATTGTACGATTTAATAAAATTATATTGGCCGGCTTGTTTAGCGTGTTTTATTGAGTATTATCGTAGCGTCGTAGTCACGGCTCGAAATCGTATTTGCTACGCCCAAATCGTGTATGTTGGTATCTCTGCAGCAGGATTTAAAGTTTTTAAAAATTTACAAACTTCAAAAACTTTTGGGATTAGCACAGATTTTGAAACTGTTTTCGTTTTTTGAACAAAAGGACATTTATGAATGGGAATAAAAGAGCAGTGACCTGTTCTTAAAAGGCTGTTTAGACCCTGCTGGTTTTAAATGGGCAAATGGGCAAATTAAGAACCCATTACCGCTCTTCTATTCTTTCTATTATTACTATTATTATTATTATTATAATTATTATTACTACTATTATCAAGAAGTTAGAACGGCTACCACTTTTGATTTTTATGCTCACCCTTTCCACAGAACTGTATTGTAGACCACTGCTGAAGTTCATGCTGAAGCAAAGGAACTTAGAAAGATCTGGTTGCTCCTTCCCTCGTAGTGATATCTGAATCCCCTTCACTTTTGATGCAGCTACAATGCCGAAAAAGAAAAACCAATTTTTAAATCAAAAGACAATTTATATTAGGAGTTGTTCACAACTAACAACATTTTCACAAGCGTACAAAAATATATATATGTTTTCAACATCCTTCCCTTCCCCCTAAAAGAGTTTGGAGAAATTTTGTGTTTTTGTCCCCACACTAATAGTGATACTTGAATTATGAATTGAATGCAAACCCTGTTTATGATAATGATGATAAGTAGGATTTGAAACTTTGCATGGTGGAAATAAGATATAGAAGAGTTTGCGTTAACACCATGTAATGAATCCCTGAATGAGTTGGGGTGCTTCTAAAAAGAACCGTTGGATTAACTCGACGTTTCGATCAGTATGCTCTGATCGTCTTCTGGAGAATGCTTGACTCTGATGTTGCATGCTGCTTAAGTACTGGGTGGGATAATGATGATGATAACCAGTTTTTATATATCGCTTTTCACGGCCGAAGGGCATCTCAAAGTGCTTGCAACATTATTACCCTTGGTCACTGGGCCTTAAAGACAGTGGACACTATTGGTAATTGTCAAAGACTAGCCTTCACAGTTGGTGTATCTCAACATATGCATAAAATAACTAACCTGTGAAAATTTGAGCTCAATCGGTCATTGAAGTTGCGAGATAATAATGAAAGAAAAAAAAACCCCTTGTCACACGAAGTTATGTGCGTTTAGATGGTTGATTTCGAGACCTCAAGTTCTAAATCTGAGGTCTCGAAATCAAATTTGTGGAAATCTACTTCTTTCGCAAAAACTATGGCACTTCAGAGGGAGCCGTTTCTCACAATGTTTTATACCATCAACCTCTCCCCATTACTCGTCACCACGTAAGGTTTTATGGTAATAATTATTTTGAGTAATTACCAATAGTGTCCACCATCTCTGCCCTGACAGGTACCCATTTGGCCCTGGGTGAAGAGAATCAATTATAGATAAGTGTCTTGCAAGTGTCATGACTGGGATTCAAACCCACACCCTCCTGAACAGAAGCACCAGCGCTTGAAGTGTACCGACAATATACCAAAAAGCAAAAAGCAAGCCATCATTGAATTGACTCATACTATTAAAGTCTTGAACTAGTTATAAATGAAATACATTAAGTAGTAATTGCTTTAATTTTTGAGTAATTACCACAATGCGTCTAGAGCCTTTAAACGGCAGCTCTTTGAAACTGGGTTCTAAACTTACCGTATTGGTCAATTTCTGCGGAGATCCTTAAGCAGGTATACTGTTCCATCTCGCCAGTTTCTGATGATAGGAAATTCTTGCTTATATCTTCCACAGAGATGCTCTCGGGTGGCTTTGGTCTGTCGTCATTATCAAAGCCATCTTGAAGAACGAAACGATTCGGACAAGTGTCTGCAGAATGGAGGCAAATTTGTAACATTTGTGAAAACAAAACGATTACTTTTAATATTATTGATGGGTTTATTGCTAAAAAAAACAAAATATCTTAGCGGCCAAGCGGAATTGAGATGAATTTACATTTAAATTTAAAACTTGTATACACTGAAAATATTGCAAGAAAAAAGCTTCTCATAATGGCCTGATGTTTCGACCCTAGCAGAGTCTTTCTATAAGTATCGGTTACATTTAAACACTAATGTGCACCTGAGATGTTAAAGGGAAAGAACACTATTGGTAATTGTCAAAGACCAGTGTTCTCACTTTGTGAATCTCAACATATGCATAAAATAACAAACCTGTGAAAATTTGAGCTCAACTGGTCATCGGAGTTGGGAGAAATGATGGAAACACCCTTGTTGGACGAATTTGTGTGCTTTCAGATTAATAAATAAAAAGACTTCTAGCTGTTTCTCACAATGTTTTATACTATCAACAGAATTTTACTATCAACAGATTTTTATACTATCAACAAAATGGTTAAACAGAATTTTATACTATCAACAGTTTTTAAGTTAATATTTGTTCTGAGTAATTACCAAACGCGTACCTTCCCTTTAAACCTTTGCTACTTCTAAAAATGTATAACCTAGGAGATGTGGTTTCCTAGCAGACCTTGAATATACACAAATGTGACCCGCAAAGTGAAAATGAGTCAGATGTTGACAATTTCATGAATTGAGTTGTATGCATGGCTGGAAAGAACACACCAGCAGCAGTTATTTGGTATAAGTCTAAGCTTTGGGGGTGTGTCGCGTTGCTGAGTTACACCCGTTTGAAATTAGCCAATACATAATTTTTTCTGAAAAAAACGAATTACAAGTAAAGTGATGTTTTAAACTACCATTTAAAGTATACAAACTAGACATACAAGTATGATCACAAAATTGTTGTATTCATAGCTTTATTGCCTAAAAGTAAGTGTTCTAAAGGTTAACCATGCAAATAAAGATCTTAAAAAGTAACTTCCCCCCCACCATTAAACTGTCCATAACTTAAAATCCATTGGGCGACATCTGACTCATTTTCACAGAGTGGGTCACAAATGAACTATTTGACCAAGTCCAATTATTATAGCAATAAGGAACAGGGGCTGTCAAAAACTTTAAAATTCCAGCAGTTCCTCCTCCCCCCAAAAACCCAAGTACAATCACAAATTTTACTAGCTTATTGGTCAGGCTTTAAAGGTAGAGTCAAACCTTAGTAGCGACCCGAAAACAAACTTGTGTAGGCTTATCCAAAAGCTTATACTTGGTATAAAGATGATAGAGGTAGTATAAGCGCATCCTACAAAACCATCTTTTGATTTGTACAATTCATAAATCATAGACGTTAAACAAATGCTTGTATGAGAGAGATGGCTATTGCCAGCTTGTTTATATCCCCTTGTAGATAGGAAATTGCAGAGTTCACTTAACGGGAAGATCGTCCAAACAAACAAAGACACAAAGAAAAAGAGAAAACAAACTATACTATGTATCAAAACTTACCAAATGCATTTGTATGGAAAAATGTTTCACAAAACTGTGTTCCATTCTGAGTGGTCGTCTGCAGACAGATAAAATAATAACACAAGAATATTCAGATTCATAAACAAAGATTCCAGTTAATTTAATTCATTCATTCATGTTGGTTGTTAAGCCAAGGGTTCTGAGAAATGTGAACTTGATCACTTCGTCACCAAAGAACCCCAGAGAAATAACAAGGTATTTAATAATAATCTTTTTTTACTCAGGGACACAAGTGTCACGACCGGGAATCGAACCCACACTCTGCAGAACAGAAACACCTGTGCTTGAGTTCGGTGCTCTTATCCGCTCAGCCACGGCACCCCAAACCTAATCAATTTAAGACTTTAAGACCCTTGTAAATCTACACTTAAAGGCAGTGGACACTATTGGTAATTACTCAAAATAATTATTAGCATAAAAACTTACTTGGTAATGGATAATGAGGAGAGGTTAATAGTATAAAACATTGTGAGAAACGGCTCCCTCGGAAATAACGTAGTTTTCGAGAAAGAAGTAATTTTCCATGAATTTGATTTTGAGACCTCAGATTTAGAACTTGAGGTCTTGAAATCAAGCATCAGAAAGCACTTAACTTCGTGCGACAAGAGTGTTTTTTCTTTCATTATTATCTCGCAAATTCGATGACCGATTGAGCTGAAATTATCACAGGTTTGTTATTTTGTGCATATGTTGAGATACAGCAATTACCAATAGTGTCCACTGTCTTTAAACAAAATTTAAGACCAAAAGTAAGGGGCAACAGCTACACTTTATGTATTATTTTTTTAAACATGCAGCAGAATTTGGTTCTTTACGAACCTACTGTGCAGAATTTGTTTCTTTGCCTACTATGCTGAAATGAAAATTCATTACCACCCTTCAACAATTATTTAAGACCCCAACTAACTAATTATTATTTATTCAAATCAACATTAAACTTTCCTTCTCCATGCACACCACCCTTCCCCAATTCCCCAAATACTGAAAAATTTTCAATTTCAAACAATCTCTACAGTAAATGTTTGTTGTACATGTTTGAACAAGCAATGAGCCATGGATCATGGATTATGGTGTGAAGTATGTTATAATGTCTGCACAGTAGGCAAAGTCTAAAGTTCATTTGCTATCAATTGAAATCAATACATGAACCCGGATCTCAATTTAATCAAGCTCGTTTAGGAGCAGTGGATGGAAGGACTAATCATGGTGTAGGTGCGGCAACTAATGAAGTTGGTCTCTCTTAACAGTTTAAAAAACCAGAGACCATGTCAAAATTTACTTTTCATAAATCGTCCAGATGTTTTTTTTTTTTTATATATTTTTAATTTTGCATTCACACATGACAATATTAAAAATGACAAATGAACAAACAATAAAGCCAGCAACACATGCCAGTGGAAAACAAAGATAACCTAATAACTGTTGCCTGTGGGCGTTTGTTTCCTATGCTACTGGCTTATAAAAAAAACCTAGAGAGTAATTAAAAATATATTATTTTATATGCAGATGGAAAAGAGGAATAATTATTATTAAAAAATTGCATTTACAAGGAAACATTGATAAAAACAGAGGCGTCTGGTGGGGACCCACTTCACTATGGAAAGTTAACAATAATTTATTGCTATCAATCAAACCAGGAGAAATAACGTTCAGTGTTGAAAAGCTTCCAATTTGAATATGAAATACTAACTCGTGAAAAAGCTAGTGAAATTACAAGCTTATTGGTCCTACTGGCTAGTCACTGAAAAAGGTACAAGGCAAACTCTGCTTTGTGACTCATCACATACTTTAATTGTATGTCAGAGTATGAAAAAGACGCCAGTACCTCAAATGTATATTAATCTGATTGAAGATTTTTCAGGCACGACAGACACAATATCAAACTCAAACTCAAGAGTGGTAAAAATATTTTACTGCTTGCAGTAAAAACATACCCGAAAAACGTAATAAAACTGTTGTAAAGGCTCACCCTTAACACTAGCCCGACGTATGTACATAGTTAATTAAAACTGCTACAGGCTAGTAAACACCACCTCTCAACTTGATTTGTAAAAATGCTATTTCTTCCATTCAGATGTGAATATAGTACATTTGTTATTGTGTTCATTAGTTTTGAGTGTTTGAGTATAACTTTATTTGCCTATTATACTGGTTGTGATTGCTATTCCACAAATGCATCAGAATAGTACATTTTTGACAATGCATGTTTAAAATGAGGACAGGCCTTGAACTTCACTCTTAATGTAAATTTTTGTGGAAACCTTGCACAGGGCACCACAGCTAAAGCACAGGGCACCACGGCAATTGCTGGGTGCCGTGGGTGATTTCGAGGCTTGCCAGGACTACTAAACCTTCCTGTGGGCATTACTAGTTTTTTTAATGATTTGTAAATTGTACTCCATCAGTTCCGACAAACAGGCCAACTTTTAACACAGACCTATTTATAAACCAGAGTTATTGGCAACCAACCTTTAATACACTTTGGCTGTTTCAGTAAACATGTTTTTTTGTGTATTGTGATTCACGTATTCGCTGTTAAACTGTCCAATAGACCGTATCGAATATGATGTTACCATTCAAATACCTTTCCAAAAGCATGGCGTCTGTGAGCGTGTGCGGGTGTGAGTAGGTACATGTATACACATTCAAACCGCGGATCTATAACAAAAGAGGGCAATTTGAGTACACGGTTCGGGCAAGGTCCAAAGTTGAAAACTGTGTACAAAACCAATGGGAGCTGATGCAAAAAAAGTTAAAGTTTAAACAAAAGAGAGACAATAGGATGTCCACTGTCGCAGGCGTATACAAGCTTGTGTGTGTGCATTGTGTGTCATAGAAATCAAACCTGGAACGCTGCCTGCTGCGTGATTCATTGATATACGCCTTCAGATGCACATACGGCCTGCCCAAAAGTATGGCCACTTTCATAGCAACAATAGGGTTATTTGATATAGTCTAACAGGGGCCGATTTTAAAAACAGCTTAGATCGATTTTACTGTGTATCAATCTTAACTGCTATGTTATGTGTGATGTCACAATGCAAATCACGGTGATATTGAAAACTCATATTAAGACGAGTCTTAATGCTTTGTGAAATTGACCCTAGGGTTTTTATGAATATTAATTAAATATTAATGAAGAGAGTACTTTATGACAGGTTGGAAGACAAACATTACTTTCATACCCGCACTGACAATCATAAAGGAAACTGATTTATTTGATATTTGGGAATCCGTTTAGCGACAAAATAAAAGGGTCTGACGTCAATCACAAAGTGCCTGGCTTATGCAAAAGCTAATGCACTATGATATTTGAGAAAACTAATGCACTATATTTAATAGGATCAGCATAATGTGTTGTTTGTCGAAAATATCACTATAGAGAAAAAAAAAGGGGTGAATTTTTCATTGAAAAATACTGTTTTAAATTTTACTGTATGTTTAGAAAACTATAGTTTTCTTAAATATTATTGTAAGATCAATGTTTAAAATTTCTGCAGTGAATAAACCATTCTATTGAGTTAACCTCAGGGCATACTGAGTCCTCATTTTCCCTAGGAATATTGAACCAAGTGTGAAACTAACAAGAGGTGGACTTGTGGAAAAGTCGTAAAATGTTTTTCTCGCGATGATAGCGTTCTGACTCCTTCGTATTTTCTCGCGAGACTGCTGGCCCTGGCGAGACTACTGCTCTTGTGATTGTTAAGAGAGCATTGGGGGGGGGGGGGGCAAGCAGCCTCATGCGAGAGCAGTCATCTCCCGATAGCAGTCCTGGACTGCAAAGAGCGAGCTACTGAGTGTATTGACTATCACAACATTAACAACTTGTCCACAAAAATGGGTTATCTCTTTTCCTAGTTCTCTGCTGTTCATTCCCTCTCCCACCCTATTTCTGTCCTTCAACCCAATCTACTCCCATCTATTCTTCACGTGCTAGCTTGTTGTATCCAAACCTTTGTCAATCATCTTTATTCAGAACCAGTGCTTTAGTTGTTATTTAGCCTGTATGCCTACAGGTAGTTGTACATGTGTTCAACATATTTACATTGTTTTTTCCCTTTAACTATGATTCTATCTGCACTCCCTGTATTGTTATTGTTCTTTGTGAAACGGCAGAATAAATAATAATAATAATAATAATAATAATAAGTCTAACACGGTGTAGAGGTAGATTCTAAAAATCCCCATCCATGAGCTTCCAGGTGCTTCCTGTGAATAGGCTCTGAAATATAAAAAGGGCTGAAGTGTCGATAAAATATTCAACTTCAGCGTACACTTTTCTCTCATGTTTGTGACTATAGTGCAAGGTCAAATCTGACGTCAATCCAAACACACAACAAATCCTGGTCTTTATTCAATACTGAATAGGTAGAGCTGACATTGAGTCACAAACAGATGTTTTGTGTGATCAACCATTGGTATGAAATAACAAACCTGTAAATATATTGACTGAATTCACTGTGTGAGTGAGTTAGGAGAACAGCGTGTAAACATTGTCCTTAGATGTAGTTTTGGTTGAACAACAGAAATCAACTGTTGACACTTTTAAGGTTTTCTGTTACAGTTTTCTTGAGTATGAAATCATTTCAGAGGGAAATATTTCACAGAAAACTATGGTTTCAGTATGAACTTCAGAACCAAACTTTTAGACTGTTTGTTATCCTAACCATGTAGAATATAGCATAACATATTAATACATTAGGCCTACTCATCTACTGACCCAATTTACCTCATGTCATCATCAGAATAATCTTGGATGCGCCATTTTGGTGGTCAATGTCAACGTGTGTTATTCAGTGAAGTGCGCATTTTAGGCGACGTGGCGTTCACATGAAAACCTATTGACCACCAACATGGTGAGCGTGGCATCAGTCACCGCGTGTGACGTGCGTGCAAGGGGTCAATAGTCATCAATGACAGTAGATGTGTTCATAAATATTGTGGGCAAAATTTCCCTTTCACTAGATGTAGCTGAGTGAAATGGGAAAGCCTAAAGCCCGGTTTGCAGAGTGAATATTGAAGTCAAAGGGCTGTTTTCGCAGCGAATATTTCGCAGGAGTTGAGCACAAGTCAACTGATGCAAATTATTTGTTGCAAAATTGTGATTATGTCACTGCACGAACTAACTGTATTCAGTACATGTTTTACATAAAAGTGCATTACATGTATCCCTCTATACAAGATCCTTTTCATTTCAAACATGACAAATTTCACCAAATAAACACAAAATAAGAGCAGATTTAACTTGTCCACAAATTACCACAAATGCAAAAAAAAAAAAACGCCCAATGAATGAAGTTAAAGATGAACCTAGAATTTGACAAATTTGAAAGTCTACAATACGGCAACAAAATTAGAAATACTACAGGTAAAATGAAAAACACAGCTCGATCAGAAATCTTATGAAGGGTAATATTTGGTTTGCAAACTTGTTGACAAGTAAAATCCGTAGAGAAGTACTTTGACTACTTGTACATCTGACCCCTTTGTGACGTTCTTCAAAATTACAAAAATTAATCCGTTACTGCTCACAAAGAAGCTCTCTTTGATCACGCTCACGAGTGAATGGCTTCGCTGTTTCCGTGGTAACAAATCGCCATGACTTTTGTAGTGAGAGATGGAGCTAAGGGGGAACTAATTCTGACATCACGATCTTCATAATGAAGCTAATCTACAGCGGATTGATGCAGCACGTCAGCAATAATGCCTGTACTGTGCACTAAAAACAGCTTGCAAGTTTGTTATTGTGGTGGTGGAAAAACTGCTACATGTGGTGACTCTTTACATTTCAGTCAAACTGCTCTGGGCCTAATTTCATGGCTTTGCTTACCGCCAAATTGTCCTCACTTATAAAGTGCACTCTCTAGTTACAAGTGCTAAATAACAGACTTGTATGCACTTCATTATCACACCAGGGGTGGATTTCACAAAGAGTTAAGACTAGTCTTATCTCGACTTAGGACGAGTTACTCCTCTTAACTCAGGACTACCCATACTTTTTTCATCTCTCCTATGTACCTTAGAAAACAGACCACATCACACCAGTGCTAGCTGACTTGCACTGGCTCCCCATCCAATAAAAGGTTAAAGCACTGTGCCCCATTGTTTTCAAGAGCTTACAAGGTGATGCCCCAGCATATTTAAGTGATCTTGTGCAGATAGGACATCGTGGCTTACGATCCACAAAACACAAACTTCTTCAGGAAAAAACGACAAATCATTGATGGGGGGGGGGGGGGGGAGGAGGAGAGAAGTTTTTTCAGAGCGCAGCACCGAGGCTTTGGAACTCCCTATCTGAAACTGTGAAACTTTCCAACTCACTTAACCTATTCAAGAACAGTTTAAAACTCATCTTCATAGAGAAGCATTTTGTTAAGTTTATTTTTTCTTATTATGTTATGTTACTTTCATTGCTTATTGGTTGTTATTTTGTAGAGCAGCGCCACGAACGCTTCTAATAATAATAATATCAAAGTCTTATATAGCGCACGTATCTACCAAACAAGGTACTCAAGGCGCTGAGATATACAAACTTTCAGAAAGATAGGTTATTGCAGTGATGGATTCTGAGACCCAATTATGTAGCACTTATAAGGGTTTACAAGGTGCTACGGCACATTAAGCAGCCACAACCAGGAACACAGGGGCCGATCCCCTTCTCTTTTCGATAAGTGCACTGGGTTCTTTTACATGCGTTACACAACACATGGGACCAACGGCTTTACGTCCCATCCGAAGGACGAATCAATGGTAAAGTGTCTTGCTTAAAAGGACACAAGTGTCACGGCTGGGGATACGAACCCACACTCTGCTGATCAGAAACACCAGAGTTTGCATTCGGCGCTCTTAACCGCTTGGCCACGACACTTACGCGCTTGTGGCGGATCCCGGCGCTATAAAAGTGTCCATTATTATTATTATTTAGGCCTATGTCTACAATGTAGGTCACCCAAACTACATCAGAAAAGCAGTTTGTTTCACCATGATGTAGCTATAGTAGCAATGATATCCGAACAGCACTGTGGTTTTAAATCTTGTCAATGATAGCATGATCGAAACTGCTCCTATAAGGCTTGACCAAATATAAGCCAAATTGATAACACTAAAAATACTGAAAATTACAGTCTAATTTTGAATGGTTTTGAATAAACTTCTAGACAACCAAAACTAAGGTGTTAGGATCACTTCCTCAACGAGCTTACGGGTGTGATAAGTAAGGGGCTGGAGATGTGAGACCAAAATAAATACTTCTACTCCCCAGCTCTGTGATGTTACATGTATACCAGGCAGATACACATTGGCTTATGGACCGAGATACATGACAAATACTGTAAACAAAAACATTGCTTTTCACGCTTTTTAGAATGCAGGCAAAATCACTTCCTCCAGCCCTGGTACCATAGGCAGCTGATTGGCTACCAGAATACTTTTGTGAGTGTTTTGTTATTTAGTGCATCTCTCGGCCGACAAGCTAGACTTGTGGACAAGTCGTTAATGGATTGTCGCGGTGATAGTCAAGTCGTGGTTGTTACATAATGATTCAGGTCTTGATTGAATACTACTCTTGAGAGACCACTACTCTCGTGCAAAGCTGCTGGCTGACGATTACATTACTCTCCCGTTAAATGAAACCTCAAGTTTAACTGTGCCAGCTGCAGTTCTCGTGAGAATCGCCAGTGTTGCAGGAAATCGCGGAGAGAGTTTGAACGTATCGCGACATACATTTAACGACTTGTCCACAAGTCTACCCACACGCCTATGTTAATCTGGCTGGTATGAAAGAGCTGGGGAGTTAAAGTGTTTGTTTTGGTCTCAATCTCCAGCCCTTACTCATAACACAGTAAGCTCATTAAGGAAGTGATCCTAAAACCTTAGAGTGCTCTTAAGTATGCGCATACATAAAAATGCAAGTATTTTGGCGTAATCTACTTCAAATGAATCATATTTGTACACATGGTCAACCTGACTTTGTATAGATAGACATGTCACAGGCTCAAAGCAAGAACGAGAGGGGGCCAATTGCTCTATGACTTCATGCCTCTTTTGTGGGCTAGCATTTTTAGTGGATGCACATAGAGTGGATTGACCACAGGTCTAAATAAAATGTCCTATATATTTGAATATTTCAGAGTCACACTTCCAGGGCTGATTATTATCAAGAAAGGTATTCAAACAGTGAGCTCAGACACCACTGGGAAGGAGGTTGCATTTCTTTAATATGCGCTTGCTGGGATCAGAATGGCTTATAAAAGTAAAATAGCAGCAATTAAAAGAGATAGGCCTTTTGTTTTCTTTTTTTTTTAACCGTTTGATTGTTTTATTCTTATATTGTATAAACACAACAAAGCTAACATTTCGGGAAAAATATTCATTCCAAAAGGTAGCAATGAGATATTGCTGAAAATCCGTACAGGAAGAATAACCCGTAATTGGAATACACAATCTGAGAAAGGATCTGACAGAAATGTTTCCCAGATTTAAATTTTAGGGAATGAAAACTAATAATAATAATAGTCAGTTTTTATACAGCGCTTTATAGACCCGAAGGTGCTCTAACTAATGTATATTTCCATTAACAACCACTGTACACTCTGAAGTGAACTGATTCTCAAAATGCATTTAACTATAAAAATCTGCTGTATTGCTAACCAAGTAAGTTTTCTACTGCCATTAAGATATTTTGGTGGCAACTCTCTCTCTGGCATTTCTCTTAAATGCTTGAACAATAAGGACAGAATGGAATGGAATCAACAATGGAATTTCCAAGGAATAAAAGCAGTTGCACATAAACACCCTCATTAACGTATTGCCTGCAGTGCAAAAAGACCTCCCATTCTATCATCCTGTTTTGTTTACTAAAGACCAACCCACCAGGGCCCAACTTCATAATGCTGTTTGGCAGAAAGTTCTGCTTGGCAAATTTCTTTAATGAGCAAGAAATGAGTGGGGTACCAGTCAGAGCAATGGTAAATGTACAGTATTTCTGGTAACCTATTTTTGCTAGGGGTGAGTTTCCGTTGCTCAGCAATGTTTTTTTGCTTACAGGCTTTATGGAGTACTGAGTATACAGCACATACCGGTGTATATACTTTTGTTGATCCCAGCCATCACATTAGGGTTGATTTGTAATTTCCTGTGCCCTTACTGTTTGTCTTGCTTTGTATTTACTTTTGTTTTTTCATTATTTATTTTTTATACTGTCTGTTTGAATTGTTATTGTTTAATGGCCAAATAAAGAATAAGAATAAGAATATGTGTAAAACCAAAATTAATATTCTTTATTCCTGTTGCAAATTTCCATCTATTATTAATGAGTATTATATCGTTGCCAAACCCGCCGGATTAAAAGGATTCTAACTGCCTCTGGCTACCAGGCAATCCCGATGGTCTAGTTGTTAAGACACTGCCTAGTGAGAATTGCAAAGGTCATGGGTTTGAATCCCACCCGAGTATTATGCCTTTGATGTTTGCCTTTGATTTCTTTCAAAGAGCTTGGGAAAGTACCAACACACATTGGTATCTATGGGTATATAACCAAAATTAAAATTAATATAATAATAGGCTTCATGAAAGTTGGGCCCATATGCTTTGGTAAGTCATTGTGTCACACAATGTGCGTACAATGCTGCACGATTCACTGCTTCAAGCTACAATATGGCATAAAGTTTGTATGTAAATTTAATTTTTTTAAATCACCCATTTCATAGTTCAATGAAATTTCTTATTGGCAGAAAGTTACTAGTTTCTGTGCAGACCTAAAAAGCAAGGGAATGTGCCCAATTGAAAAAGAGTTCTTGCACACTATGATACAAAAACTAGATCTAGTATGCATGGTAATTGTTGGAGCCAGTTTGTATGCAGGGGGTGTGGCTCATACTTTAAGCTTCAAACAGGATAATGGTTTGGACCATGAAAAGGGGGAAACCCCCTTCCAAGTCCCCAACTGTGACCAGTGAGCAATCAACAATAGATTCAGGAGTGACCCATTGTTTGTTTTGCATATATCCTTGGTCCCTGATTACATACCATAGAGCACCACATAGCCATTATATGGGCGAGGTTGCTTTTACATGTATGCAATCTGCTAGTATAGCATGACTGCTATATTGTATACATTATGGTATATTTTATTTTGTGTAGTGTGCAATCTTTATCCTTTGCCTATTGATATTATGTTTCAATTCATTTGCCCAATAAAGATTGATTTAACAATGTTTTTTTAGCATTCCCTTTATTATTTTTTTTCATTTTTCTCCCACCCTACATGTTGGTCTGTATCCTGCCTCAGAGCTGTCTTTTTTAAAGATACCTTCATTTCATGGTAAATGTGTCACATTTGTTCAACATGTTGCACATAAATGTAGTTGTTGCGGGTTGTTTTTAACCCTTGTTTCTAATAAAAATGTAATAAATCTATGAGTGTGAGCGTACAGCAGCCATAGCAAATGTCACTCATGAATACAGAATGTCAATCATTTTTCCGTGAGAATCTTCTGTTATTAAACCATTGACTTTTGTACAAGTAATACTAATACTCTTTGATTTATGAACCTTTACTGTCCAAACTCATCTAGAGCTCCAAACATTTGCGTCTTGCAACCAGGGCGATTTTGTTTGATAATCACCAGGGAAAAAGTCACCACAATCAGGGAGATTGTCTATTTATTTGAACATTATGAACAGATTGGTTTATTTTCAGAAAATTTCTGCAGAGTCAGGAAAATATGGCAGAACGGCTCATCCAGTTGCTAAAAAATAATGAACTGTGGCCAGTATAGGCCCAAACAACAATTGCTTCCAGGTGTAACTTACAGTTGTCAAAATGTACTAACATTCCTCCCATGGGCCCAATTTCATAAAGCTGTTCCGGTTTAGCAAAAAAGAAATGCTTCTCAGCAAATGAGTTGGGGCACCGGTGGCAACAATATAGGCCTGATACTTCATAGAGGCAACGAAGGTGATTGCCTCCGTGCCCCCTGGTCAATGCCTATGTGCCCTTAAAATGCTCTTAGTAGAAATTAACAATTTCCTCACTAAGTAGAGTGCCCTTTACCAAGTCCAAAACAAGTTGACAGGTTCAAATCCCCCTGTAGCTAATGCATGCAACTTTTTTATTTCAAGTATTAGGGGGGCCTAAGTATTAAATCACTAGGGAAACTGACTTGTAAGGTAAAATTTAAATATTTTGGGGCTGAAAAAACAACAACTTGCTTTGGGGGGGGGGGGTTTGAAGCAACCTTTTACGGATTAAAAAAGTCCTCTGGTCATTTGTCTTTGTTCGACCTAAAAATGTTTTAGGTAAAGTTTCAGTTTCTAACCTCCACTTAGTATGTTTGCTTTAAAGTGTGATCATAGAAGAAGGGCACAATCTATCTCTTATCTTAAATGAATGTTGGACTTTATTTCCACTTTGCAACCTCTCTCCAGGGGTACATTCAGTAAATTCGGTAATTATTAAATTTTTAACAACCAAGTTGAGTAAAAAGGGCTTGGGATACCTTTAGTGATAAAAAACAAATGCCCACAAAAATGTGGCAAACAATTGTTAGAATCAAAACTTACTTGGTAACAACCAATGGAGAGCTGTTGATGGTATAAAACATTTGGAGAAACAGCTCCCTCTGAAGTAACGTAGTTTTTGAGAACTTGAAGTAATTTCTCACTCAAATTTGAATTGAATTCGAGACCTCAACCGAGGTTTCAAATTCATTCATCTGAAAGCACACAACATGTGCGACAAGGGTGTTTTTTCTTCCATTATTCTCTCGCAACTTCGACAACCAGTTGAGTTCAAATTTTCACAGGTTTGTTATTTTATGCATATATGTTGAAATACGCCAAGTGAGAGGACTTGCCTTTAACAATTACCAAAGGTGTCCAGGAATGTGGTTTTAGAGAGAGGGATTCAAAACATTTCAATCTGAAAACTGTTTAAATGCCTGAATTACTTTGCAGATTGTGTGTTCCAATGCTCCATACTTTTTTTGATAATAAATGCTAGCCATCTTTTGAAATAAAATGTTCACAGGTTAGTTAAGTTGTATGTCCATAGCACTAAAATAAAAACATTATAATGTTTTCAAACACTAATAGTGAATTAGTAAAATAGAATTCAAGAAAAATATTAGAATTTATAAAATGTCAAGCATAACATGATTATAATATTACAGCCAGATAAGGAATGATTAATCAGTATATTCCTTTGTATTGCAGATAGATTTAGGTTGTTGATGGACAACTCCGATGAAGCTACAATAATAATAATATCGAAGTCTTATATAGCGCACGTATCTACCAAACAAGGTACTCAAGGCGCTGAGTATATATCAGAAAGATAGGTTATTGCAGAGATGAATTCCGGGCGAACCCCTTCTCTTTTCGATAAGTGCACTGGGTTCTTTTACGGGATCAACGGCTTTACGTCCAATCCGAAGGACGAAGCAATGGTTTAGTGTCTTGCTCAAGGACACAGTGTCACGGCTGGGGATTCGAACCCACACTCTGCTGATCAGAAACACCAGAGTTTGAATTCGGTGCTCTTAACCGCTCGGCCACGACACTTCCACACTTCCCAATAAGGGAATCAATGTGTGGTGAAGAGGTTTTCAACTAGTGGCCTCGGGGGGGTTTAAACCACTAGTTGAAAACCGATTCAACACACTTTGATTCCCATTCATAAATACCTTTTCTGTCAAAAACATCAACACTTTTTGGTCAAAAAGTAAAATAAATGCAAAAATTATAATTGTTCAATGATTTCTTTCAACACAACACATTACCCCTCCAGCTATGAAATGGTAAAGCCCCCCGCCGCCCTCAGGTAAACAACTCCTTATAAGGAACTGCTGTGCGCGTCGCGTGTATCGCGTGATGTGGCACCACTGTTTCAGCCGTTGCTCTCGACCAATAGGAATGAAGAAACTGTCTTATAAAAACAGGTGCAAGCTCGAGTGTCATGCCTATGTTTCAACACTTTGACGACGCGCTCTCCACCAATAGGAATAGTGAAACCATCTGAGGTATTTATGAATGTATTATTAATTGCATTGCCAAATATATATTTGTAATAGTTCGGAATAAAATAAAAATAAAATCCAAACATATTAACATTATACATAGCCTACTTATTATTATAAGCGTTGTTGTTTGTTTAATTTTTGAATTGTAACGTTTTTATAAATATCAAAACACTTACCTGCCAATTCCAGGAACAATCCTTGTCCGCCAGACAAGAAGGGTCAACAAAAGGAGACATTTGCCGCCCGTGTGTATAAACAACGAAAAGCAACGCGAACACAACCACCACACCGCACTGCCCCATCATGTCCGGACAAAGCAAACGCCGTGAAATCAAACCGTTTTCCCCGTTGACAGCTTCACTCCGTTACGCTCAGGTTCGGTCGTACATCTACGTCAAACAGAACAACTCATCCAAGCCCATTTGAAACGAAAGAGTCATATAAAAATGTGCACTGTACAAGGGTTGGTTGGTGCTCACTGTCCTACATGTAATTTACGCATTCAGGAAAGTGTTACATTCTGGTTTCCTGCCTGTTTTTCACATGCATAACTGACTGTTCTGGGAAATGACAGCCCTGTGTGTGACGGCGTACGAGGGGGGAGCCGGAGGTAGGTGGTAGCTGTGTGTGTTTTAATTACGTGGAAACTCGGTCTTACACCCAGTATCTCTGAACACGTAAATCAACGCACTAACACAACAGTCTATAAAAAAGGTTGCGTAGCATGAAAATCAACAGCTGAATGGCCGGATGTTTTACATCGAAATAAAATATTGGGCCAATCACACTACGTCCATTGATTGACCAATCACTGATGTCCCTAACCATCTTACTTAGCAAGTTCTTATTTAACTTTGGAAATCCACCTTTCTCAATAAAGGCACCAGACATGCTTAGACCAGTATTCTCACATGGTGTATCCCAACATATGCATATGCATAAATAACAAACCTGTGAAAATGTGGATTTAATTTTGCAAGAGGAAAAAAATACCCTTGCACAGCATGCATAATAACGGGCTTCAGCTGAAGTATTTCATTTTTATTCCTTGAGAAATTTCATCTTTCTCAAAACTTCATAACTTCAGAGGGAGCTGTTTCTCATAATGTTTTATACTATCAACAGCTCCCAGTTACTCATTACGAGTATTAATTATTTTGTATTAATTACCAATAGTGTCCATCCACCGCCTTAAAAAACAAAGTCCAACTTACCAAATTTGTTAAAGCGTTTTGAAGAAGATTCCTGTGGAGGATTCAATGAAACTTTTGAGGACTTGCATTGTACTTCTTTTAGGTTAAAGGGAAAGTTGGTTGCTGAAATCGTTCGTTTGTTTGTTTCAATCCTATATAGAAAATAGTGTATGTAGAAATAATAATCCCTGATACACAATCTGAGAAGTGTAACTGCAGCATTGTTCTCAGGTTCAAATTTTGGGCCGTAAAAACTTATATCTTTTTACATAAACATATTACCTCGAAGTAAAATGTGCCTCAAAATGCTTTATATGGTATTGAACGCTGCTGTAGGCTTGTAACCAATTCTTTTTTTTATATCTCATTAATTTCCAGTGATTACAAAGCGTATACATTCCCTTTAAAAAAATGGGTAGCAGTGGAAAAGGCCAATGTACCGGTACACTTCTGACATTGACAAAACAGTGACATTTCATAAACGAAATCCTCAGCATTCACACATTAATTATTGTATGCTAGTTTTAACAAACGTTGGTGCCCCAAAAAACAAGGCTGATTCGTTTTGTCATTCCTTTAAATCAAATTTGTAATTCATCACATGTTCTCAAAAAGTGAAATAAAGATAAGTGGAATCGAAATACACAAACAAGTGTTCACCACTCCATATTTTTTTTAACATTCAACATTTTGTCTATTTTATTAACAATGGCTTTTTTACCTTTAAGAGTACAAAACGCGAGAAACAAATATAATACTTTTTTACGTTTTATCAAAAACTAATCTATTTTCTGACTTGCAAGTAAATATTGAGCCACAGTCAATATGAAAGACAACAACACGGCTAAACAAAAAATAAACTTATAAACGTGATATTGTATTGCTTCAATCATGGAAAACAAGTTATATACTATACAGTTTGAATTACAAAAAACAATTAAGCATTGTATAGGCCAACCAATAAATTAAAACCAACAACAACATGTCGACAGTAATGTTTTTTAAAACCTTTGCCTGAATGAGTGACTATGGCTACACAGCTGCCAGTCGGCCATTTTGCGGGTTAGATTTGAATAAAATCTAGCCCTTTTCACACTACTCTATTCTCAGGGCAACCCCAGAGAACAACAACCAGCCCTTTCACACTTGGAAAGCTTTTACCCCTGGTCTGCCCCGGGGATTAGCCACCACTTCTCCGGAGTAGAGGCAAGTGGTAAAAGCCCAGGGTATTCTTAAAACATGCAGCCAGAACCCGTTAGACTAAGGACATAGGCATGGACAATGTGTGATAGTCACGGGGTAACTTTATGGTAAACAAAAACTCCCTGCCCTCGATTTTACCAAACTCTTCCTAACTTAGGATTAATCTTAGGACGAGTTTAGTTTCGTATCTGAAGATGTAGGACGCATTGAACCCATCCTAAGTTAGAACATAGAGTAAGGCTTACTCTATGGTTAGAACAGGCTACTCGTCCTCACTCGAGATAGGATTAATCCTAGAGTTTCGTGAAATGCAGTATACAGGGCTGTATATTCCACACAGGTCCAATGGTTTGCTTATAGTCACAAAAACAAGTTTAAATTTGAATTGCTCAGACTGTAGAGATAGGCAAAGCCTGGTACCATTGTGTTTAGGAGTTCACTGTTCAAAAGCTTGCCCCAAATCACTGGTATGCAACGGACTTTGAACTTTGAACATGTTCCCACGAGAACATGTTCACAGCACAATTGGGAAAACACATTAAAACATTACTACAGTTTGTGGAGATTGCAGAGTCCAATTGTTATCAACTTTTGGTATGAAGAACATCTCAAAACTTGTTTACTTTTAGAACAACTCTTAGAATTTGTGTGAACATTATGGTAAACAATTTCAACATTTCTCACATGAACAGTAGTAGTGGTACCATGTAGTACCTCCTGGCAGAAGGGACCTGGGCCCAATTTCATAGAGTCGCTTCAGCACAAAAAAAATTGCTAAGTACGGCAAAATCATGCTTACCACAATAAGGTTACCCTTCAAACTACTTTGTCACATGTATAATTTGTGACTGGTATCAAGCTTATTTTTGATTAGCAGAATGTTTATAAGCAATATTTTCTGCTTAAGCACCTCTATGAAATTGGGCCCATGAATGTACATATACCAGGCTACTCTGTTTGTAAACTAAGGTTACAAGAAAATAGTCCGTTGAGGAAATAAATGGGTATACAATTAAACAAAGTGGTTCGAGTATATTAATAACCTTTCATTGAAGTATTCCAACCAATTCAATGCATGGGACTTCCCCTTTTGAATTCCAAGAATCAGGAATCCTCACACAAAGTACAAAGGAAGTTATGACCTTTGAATTTGTCCATCTGTGTGTGTGTGCATTCATGCATACATGATTCACAAACAGCTACCAGCAGGTGTGTCAAATCATATAGCTCTATCATTGCTCTATAACAAAAAATGCACCGTAAAACAGGAAGCTTTATTTGGCCACCAGCAGCTGCTGATGATAACCAGTATTTATTGGTGATTAGTCAATTTGTTGTTGTGTTTAATTTTAAACTTTCGAGAAAGACTCTGCTAGGGTCGAAATGTCAGGCCATTATAACTATTTTTTGTGTTTAACTTGTGAAAGAGATCATCCTCTGATAAGTAAAGCCCATACTTTCTGCAAATGCGAAGTGACTTTGACGTGTTGTTCCAACAAATGATCACTTTTTGTAAAACAAAGGATTTATGATTCAGTTTATTCAATACAGAAACCATGATTTGAAAAAAGTGATGCCGTTATTTCAACTTAAATTCTTTTACCTCGAGGTATTATTTTTGTTTCATTCAGATTGGTGACATGTTATTGGTTAGTTTCAATACGAAAACCTATGAATTATAAAGTTTATAAGAATACCAATCCTTCATAGGAATATCTCCATCTGAAATAATGTTAAAATAACAAACAATTGTATTTTGAAAGAGCTCCAAAATCACTGTTGCTTATTTTGATTGCCGCAATCATAATAAGACTCACGAAAGAGTGGAACAAATCTATAAACAACATATTTTTTCCACTGCTTCTGATTTTCCAGCCTGAAATATATATATATTTAAAACAAAATCAGCCATGTTTTGGCATATAGTGATTTACATTTTTACATGAAAAAAAACTGTCTACGAAGGGTGAACAGACAACACTGAATAACACATTATGTTTTGTCAGGGATTCAGATGAATAAAATATGTACCGGTTGGAGTAATTCTCTCCGTAATGGATTTTTTTTTGTTTCCTCAAACAGAAAAAACTGCCAATCACCAATCCCGTATTGTATCTTTAATATTAATAAAACAAAAGCCATAGACCATAAGCTTTTTACGTCAATGGTCCAATGCAGTAATTTTCTCAATTAATCATCTTTGATGCACTTGATTTCTGAGGTGATTTTTCATCAAACGCAAGATGTTGACACTGTGTTGAGTTTGTACAACGTAAACATATCGGCCATTTTCCCCAGTATTTCTGGCTGAATCCATAATCCAAATAAAACCTCTAATTTCAACCACAATCTCTGCTCAACGAGTGAACCCTCTTCCCAAAACTTCATGAACACAACAACACTAAGGACTAAATCTAATGGCTACACAGCTTTTTGCATAACAAGGTCAAGTTTTCATTTGTGCAAGGTACAGTGTATGTTTAACTGAGCAATGTTATCACATTTTGAGTTGATTGGTGTTCACATGAAATAAATGTATCTGAAACGAATACTAGTTCTTGGCAATTTTCAGTTTGGTCAAGTGCATCAAGATTTCTTCCAGCCGTTTCTTGAAATATACCAATATAGATGGCAATGGTATTTCTACCGGCAAATATTAACATGAATCTTACAGAATGTGTAAGCACAATTTCATGGAACTGCGAAAGCAGAAAATATTGCTCATCAGTTTTCAGCTTATCAAAAAAACCAAAAAAAAACACACCAGAATACCAGTTACAAATGCTATTATGTGACATGGTATTTTGGCTGGTAACCATATTCTGTTAGGCATAATCTTCTTGTGCTCTGTGAAATTGGGTCGCGGTTACCAATATAATATTAGAAGATGTTCTCATTAAGTTTCATTTTTATCGAGAGACTGTGACATACTTGCTAACGGCCTATAACACTAACAAATTAACATTATCTGTGTTCCTCAAACAGAAAATGTTCATCACTTTTTTAATACAACTTCAAAAAATAAAATAAACAGAAAACAAACTTACTCTTATTTACATGTATGTACAATAAGGCTATTTGAGATATGGCCGACACAATGCTACAACACTATAAGGTTTGGGTAAATTTGTGTGTATACACCCAAACCAAACAGTGCACTCCTATTACGTCCGCCATACCTCAAAAGAGCTTATGGGTGTGTGTGTGTGTGTGTGTGTGTGTGTGTGTGGGGGGGGGGGGGTCTTTTAGATGAACAAATTTACATATGTATTTACACTGTTGTTTTTTCTTTAGACAAAAGTATCAAAAATAACCTCTATGTCAACAAAAACATCAAGAACACGGCAATAAGTATAACAAACAATATAACCAAATAAGGTCAAGTATTTTTTCCTCCTTATTGAAGTTCTGAAAGAATGTTGACAAAAACAACTGTATCAATAAAAACATCTATTAAACTAAAGCACCATTTTGTTTCCTAATACAACCCCCCCCCCCCCTCGAATAGTTTATACAAAGAGGTCAAACTTGTCAAGCATCAATATTTGTTTAAAGGGAAGATAAACATTTGGTAATCACTCTTAAAATATATCAAATTTGAGAATGGAAACGGATATCCTTTTCAGTTAACTACTTCAAAGTGAAATTGTTCTGAAAATGCTTAATTCTATATTAAAAGCTGCTGCACTTTTTACTGCCATTTATTTTAGGAGTGATTATCAAATGTATAACCTCCCTTTAAATAAGCTGCCAACAAATCCTTTTGTCTAGTCATTCCAAGACTGTGGAACAAACATCCTATCTACATATGCACATCAAACTCGCTGCCTAGTTTCATAAAAGCACTTTAAACAAAAGTTTGTTCTATAGTTTCTTTCTTTTAAATTGTTATTTGTTGCATTATTTGCATTGCTATTATCTGTCTGCTATTATGCACTGTGGTCTAAATGAAATGGCGCTATGAAAAAGCCCAGTGTATATAAGCGTGGCAACTGACGGTGGGATAATACAGGCCAATACAAAATACTTTTGTTGTCTGTAACATTTTAGTGCACAATAAGATAAAAGGTGCACAAATATGCAGGATTGGGATATAATGGGATTTTTTAAAACATTATTTTGCACTCAGATTTAATAAACTAATTTAAGTTTTGTCTGATGGTAAAACTTGTCAAGTTACCAACAGAAATGGTAGCAGTCAGCAGTTTGGGAATAGTTATAAAGTCGGGTTAGAGAAACAACAATATATTTTTGTTAAGCCCTACAGAGTGGCTTGACAATCAAAGGGGAAACCTGCATTCTTGTTTTTTTTTTATCTGCCAAACAATCTTTTTTATTCGTGACACAATTTTCAGTTTCATTTTCCAGGTTTTCCTTTTACCCTTTTTGAAGATATTTGTAGAGGTACATGTAAACGCGTCAAACATCCTATTTTCGAATCAACTGTAATTTTGTTTGTCTCAATTGATCATACATCCAACAGCAACTCTACGTATTTATCCCAATTTCCTCCATTATTCTAGTTTTTGTAAAGAAAAGTTACTTTAAACTTAAAATCAAGATAACTTGGTCTCAGTTTTAAATTATTGCCTCAAACCAAAAGTCACACAGAGTATTCAGACTAGTACCACAGAGTTTTCATTTAATCTTGAAATATCTGATCGCATGTATTGGATGATTATTGCTTCTTCATTTGAGGAAATGTTTAGTACCCCAAACTCAATAAGAGCACCAACAAACAAGGACGAACAAACTTGCAGCCTGAACAAAAGTGAGGAATGTGTAAACTGATTATGCAGGAATTTCCTGATTCTGTGCTTGAATAAAACAGGCACTCACCAAGACCTTAGATGTATCATCCACTTGTAACTCTAATTCGTTGGGATGTGTTTTCTTCATACGTACAGAATCATGATAATGAGCTTGGTTCAGATTCTAGAGGGCACTTGACCCCATCAGTATTAATCCAACGACTCTACAGATGAGGTCATTGGAGGTCGCCTATAGCAATTACCCTTTAGAGATTACTCCCATCTCAACTCGCAATTACAGCATCATAATAATAGGCTTGGGTCGGATTCTAAAGGGTAACTGCTACTAATGACCCCACTTGACCCCATCAGTATTAATCCATTGACTCTACAGATGAGGTCATTTGAGGTCGTGTCTAGCGATGTTCCTATAGAGATTACTCCCATCTCGGCTTCCAATTACAGCATCATAAGTCGGATTCTTAAAGGTAACTGCTACAAATGACCCCACTTGACCTCATCAGTATTAATCCAATGACCCTACAGATGAGGCCATTGGAGGTTGTTGTGACTAGCGATTACCCTCTAGAGATTACTCCCATCTCGGCTTGCATAGTTGTCTTGTCGGGGTACCGGAGACACCCAAGGGATGCTCGGTTGTAGGAGCCATCAACCGCCCCTCTACGCCCAGGCTGGTGGTGTACCCATGTTGGGTGTTTCTCCTTCCTTGGGGTTGATCAGTGGGCGTACTAGCGGCCAATCTGTCTAGAAGGATCTTCATGTTGCAGACGTCAATGTTCCTCTCTCTGAATAGGATCGCATCTGCACTCTCAGGGTTCCCATCTGCAGGAAAGGAAAACATGATTTATCTTGAAGTGACTCTCTACACTAGGGGTGCGTTTTTTCGCGGTCATAACCAATAACTATTGAACTTGCCATTGGTTGATCACTGGCAAGTGACCGAAACAGTTATTAGCCACGAAAACACACCCCAGTACAGGCCTATATACCTTGTTTCTGAAAGGGCAAGGGCACCAACCATTTACTCCTAGGAAAGGCACACTATGAAGAAGTTATAAACTTTAACTGGAGCATTTTAAGGGCGCCAAGGCGACCAGGGGGCATGGAGGCAATCACATTCGTTGCCTCCATGAAGTATACTGCTGCTGCTGTTGCCATTACTACCCGGATTTGTAATCGTTACCCTTACCTGTTATCTCTTAAGAAAATACCGTCATGATGTGGTTAAACAAAAAACATACCATCTCTTTCCACACAACTTCTTCTTAGGAAGCTTGTGGAGACCTCGTGAGTACTTACCAGAAAGGAAGACACAGTGGCGCTGCTGTGCGCTTATCACACCCCGTCTCAACTCAAGAATGTAGTCAATCTGACTCTGAACCGTCACAGCTCCGTGGTACGTGTTTTGGCACGGTAAGAGTTGCACAATGCCGAGACCATGGTATGTGCTACACACCTTGAGGATTTGGTACGCCTGCTGACCAAGCTGGGATTCCGTGGGTAAGAGCTGCCTGTAAATTACATAAGAGGCAAATGCATGTTCGTTGGTGCTAAATAAACAACAGGTTGGGGAGAACTCGGACAAGTATACATTGCTAATACACATCGATGTAAAGAGTGAAACAAACACCAATATTCTTTATTCCCGATGCAAATTATACATCTCTTAATATCGTTGTGGTAACCGCTGCCAAAACATAGGATTCGAAATGCCTCTAGCTGCAGGGCAATCTCGGTAGTCTAGTTTGTAAGACACTGCTCTAGAATTGCAAAGGTCGTGGGTTTGAATCCCACCCGCGTAATGTCTGTGATTTTGTTCACAGAACTCAGGACAGTGCTAACACACATCGGCGTAAGGGTAAAACCAAAATTAATATTCTTCATCCCCGATGCAAATTCAACATCTCTTAAAAGGTTGGGAAGGTTTGTTGTTTACTAACAACAATCCTCAACAAAGGTTAAAGGAAGGGTCCAAATGTTTAAGAGCAGCAAAAACTTACTTTGTGAGAAGCACTGCAGCTGTTGATAGTATGAAATTGTTTAAGAGGATTCTCTTCAAAGTAATATGACTTGTTTAACTCGTCACATTTCTTAAAATAATAATAGTAATAACCCATTAAAAAAAAAAACAAAAAAAAAAACGCTTTTTACACCCGAAGGGCGTCTTAAAGCACTTCCAACATTATTACCCCTGGTCAATGGGCCTTGATTCATTCCTAAAACCATCTTAGCTCCCTGGGGAGTAATACAACCTGGGCAACAAATGTGCGCTACTCGGCTAAATCAATCACAAAAACCATCTCCTGCCCTCTCAGGTACCCATTCACCCCTGGGTGGAAAACTCACCTAACTTGATCCAACTTTACTACAACTTCAGATCCGAGCAACAACTTCCATCGTTTGTCCCCGTTTGAGGTGGACCTTAGCAGTAGCCTTGAACAGAGTGTATCAAAGTCATCTGTTAACAAACAAATTACCCATTAATAACGAAGATAAAGGCCATCAAAAACAAAGACAAAATCAAAGAACAAATACAATTAAATGGAATTAAATTAATGTTAATAAATTTCAAATACCTTTCATTGATTGAACTGAATGTTAATTAACACTCAACCCCAACAAAGAGTTTCTCTTAGTGAGAAAGTTCGCATGTATTTAATCAATTAAATATTTAAAACAAAAATCTGTAAACTTATTTTTTCTGTGATGAGAGTATGGAATTTTTTTCTTCTTGAAATTGAATTGAAGTGGGGAGCAAATAAAACAAATCACTTAATTTAGTATCTCTTTTATCGTTGCGGTATCCACTGCCAAAACATAGGATTCGAACTGCCTCTAGCTACCGGGCAACCTCGGTAGTCTAGTTGGCAAGACACTGCTCTAGAATTGCAAGGGACGTGGGTTCGAATCCCACCCGAGTAACATGCCTGTGATATTTGTTCACAGGACTCAGGAAAGTACTGAGTATACAGTGCTAACACACATCGATGTATGGGTTAAAACCAAAATTAATATTCTTTATCCCCGCTGCAAATTTAACATCTCTTAAATCACTTAAAGTGATACCTGGACAGCAGGTCATCAGCAGTGTCACATCCGGAACCACAATCCCCATGGACTCAGCGTCATTCCCGCCCTGCCCTGCCTCCGGCAAGGCTCCCTCCAGAGAGGCCTTCTCCAGCCAGGCCTTCCCCTGCTTGTCCACCGCCGGCTCTTCCCGACACTCTCCCGTCTCCCAATCACCCTTAACCCACTCTCTTCCCAGGCAGCCTGGAAAAGAAGAGTTCCCCTTGGTTACCGAGCCCGCTTCGATGCTCACTTGAAGTGACCCTCGGATTGAATGGGAAGGTGGTGTGTCCGTGAAAGAGCCAGCAGTGGAAGGGCCGGCATCGTCTGTTGTTCGATTGCCTGATCTAGAATACTGGTGCCCAACTGCTTGCTGGACCTGGTAGTGGGGAGGTGAAAAATAATAAAAAATCAGTTGTCATTATTTGTGATAAACTCATGATACACTTTTGAATGTCTTTATGAATGATTATCAACACTAGTAACAAATAAATTTCTCAATTTATTGTCATTAGGCTGTACAAACTATTGCTGTAAATAATTTATACGCAATTTTTTTTTAATGCTGTATGGAAAGATCATTTCAGACAACTATTTCATGAATGAAACTTTTTGCATGCAGAAAACCGATAGTGCACCCTCAAAGTACAAAACAGTACAATAGTCACCTTTTGATGGTTATATTAAAAAACAGCTTTTAGTACTGCAAAGTACAAACCCAAGATGGAATAACAAGAATTGAGAAAAAATGCAACAGACAGGCGTGCATATATAATCTATGAATAGGTGGAATGACATGACTGCAAAACCTGGTAATTTGCTCTAATTCACTTCACTTGAAAATGCTTTGACAATATTGATCATCTGAAAAATGTCAGCGCTTTTTTGATCACTTAATAAAAAATATTGAATTTTTAGTGTAATTATTAAATGTAAGATAATGGGAGACAAACTCTTGGTTGCAGAACAATGAGGTATTACACAGGATTGGTGAGAATTAAAAAGATCAACGTAGAATTTTAGTCGTCAGGCTTACTGACTATGAAGTTCATACTACATGCAGAACCACTTTTTTCTGTAAAACATTTCCCTCTAAAGGATTTGGGTACTTTTTCAAAATGTCCATAAATTTACATTAAACTTCCAGGGTTTGAAGATAATGATAGTGGAAAGCTTCCCTTCAAATATTACTTACTGAGGTGCTGTAGTTTTTGAGAAACAAGTAAAACAATGTAATGAAAATACGTTTGTAAATGCTTAAAATAAGTTTAGTCTCATGAGACGAAAATTATTTTCATGACATTGTTTTACTCATTACCCAAAAACTACAGCACCTCAGCACGTAGTATTTCCAGGGAAGCTTTCTACTATCATTATCTTCAAACTGTGCAAGTTTAGTGTAAATCTGTGGACAACGTGTTTTTTGTCCTACAAAAAGTACATACACCCTTTAAAGGAACATTACAGTATTGTTTTTTGCTAACAAAACAGTTGCTGGCAGTGTTAGCACTTGACGTAACCCATCATACACATAAACTGACAAACCTGTCGAAGGTTGAGATCTATCGGCCATCTGGGTCACGAGAGAATTGCGTAAAACGCATTACAAATTTTGCATTGCGTCGATGCCAAAACAAAAATGAAGGCGAAGGCGAAATTAGATTATTTATTTCTCATCAAATATGACTTTTCAGACAGAAATATTTCAAGAGATGTTTTCTATCATCATCAGTAGACCGTGTTAGTTTTAAGTTAGTCTGTGATCTTCATGCTTTTTGTTTCTTACCAATTCTGTAATGTTCCTTTAATAGTCTTATGCAACACCTAAATGTAGGACAATGTGTTTACATAATGAAAATTGTGCATTATTTTGTTATACTATTCTCCGGACTCACAAAATGGATTAAGCCCAATTGTTCACAGGTTTGTTTCATTTATGTATATTATGGTTGATCACACAAAACATTAACACCGTCTGTTATTATTCAGTCGGCTCTACCAATCCTGTATAATAACTTTAAGAGAATATTCTTGCTTGCAAACAAAAAAAGAAGAAAAAACCAACATGTTATAAATGAAAAAAGTAACCAGACAAAATGTTGTCAAACAGGATTTTACATATTAACAATAGTACCCATAAAAACAAAGCTAGCAATAAAAAGACACCCAGACACCCCTGGAAAAAAGGCCGTAAACCTTTATTCTATTTTTTTTTTACTACCCATACTTAAAACTGTAACTGACACTCAACCACATCAAATACAAACCGACAATATTTTCCCAAACTCTAAAAAACAAAATTTCACAAAAAAAGCCAAATAAATTTTCAAACCTGCGTTTTGCCAACGGCTAGCTGCAAGTTCAGGAAGGGAAAACAGAAATAGGAGTGCTCAATTTTAATGAAATAAAATCTTCAGCAAAAGAAAAGAAAAGAAAAGTAATGGCCACAACTAGGAAAGAGTGATGTACGAAGCTGGTTATTGACGACCACAGTTAGTTTGATAACAATAATTGTGGCTTCTTATATAGCGCAGTGAAGCCACTGGCGCTGTAACATACAGTATTTCCTGCAAGATGTTGGACTAAGTTTGAATTATGAGTCCTAAATCTGATAGCACCATGTAATGTTGTACAAGGTGCTGTGGCGCAATTTGCTGCCGATCGGATCCAAACAACTGTTTCCCAGAATTGTAGATCAACGTGGATGCATTTAAAAGGTCATTACTAATGTTGCAAACATTCCTTGTATTGCTCCGAATGACAAACGCACAATACGCCATAAGTTCATGAACACATTTTGACCAAACAAGATTTGTTTTAATCAAGAGAGTTAAAAAGTCAAATAATAAATGAAGCAACGAATTGACTGGAAGTAATACCAAAACATTCGGCCATTTCTCAAAGCTATGCTACAACACACTGCTGGTCATGCTTTATGATGGAAAACCAGTCAACAACATATTAATACATGCCCATCTATAATTCTCAGATTTAGGATTTTTCTAAATCAATTGATTTTGAGAAACTTCCCATCCCAATTTTTATTGTTTCAATATTGATAGGTGTGGGGAAGGGGGGGGGGGTGTCTTCACTACTTTATCAACATCAAATGATTAATGCCAATTGTTGTAATGTTGTTATGAAGCAGTTTGAAGCTTGAAAACATGATACTCTCGAGCGTCATCGTATCATAAACTTGTTCTGTTCAAATATCATCTTTCACATTGGTGAGGGTCTTTAAGTACGGTCGGAAAATTCAGAAATCCGAGTCGGTTAAAGAAATTATAGACAGGAAAACAGCAGGGTTTTTAAAAGAAAAATACATCAAAGCCAGGAGTTTGGGGAGGCAGGGGGAAGAGTAGTATCAACGCAATTGTTGCTTTTTAAAATGTTTACTTACTGCTAGGAGAGTCTTCTGTTTAGAGATAAGCACAGAATACAAGAAATGCCACATTTAATGATTTCCGCTTTTGAAATTCATGCGCGTTTGTGTCAAATTTAAATTGCAATTATGTATGTATTTATTTGATTACACATCCAACAGCACAATTAATGCCAAATGACAGTAGGAATAGTAAAAACAAGAAGAAATGTTCAGTTTTAAGATGTAGGAGAAAAGCCCCAAATTGGAAAACCTGTGAAGTCCAAGGTAGGGACTGAAAACCCAATCCAGATGCAAGGTTCCGGTTCTAGATGGGACTTGAACCATGGTTCCGTTAAACAAATCACTAAGTAAATTCTGCGGAGTCTAAAATCTTTTTTAGGCCTATTGCTCAAATATGACCTCTAAAGACATTAAAACACAAAACCATTGAGTTTTTTGTCTTAAAACGAAAACAAAATCCAAAATGGCGTTCAGTTAGCTCTTGTCAGGGGCTCACCCAGATTAGCACACCTGGGTGGACCCAACTGCATTCTCTTTGTGAAATCGACCCCCTGGAATAATACCCGATTTGAACAGTTCCTGGCTGTTTGTTTTTCAACATCCTACAACAACTTTGGACTTGAATGTTGGAGTAACATTGCTTGCACTGTTTACAATGCACTCACCAATGTTTCAACTCTTTGAACAAGTGAACAGAAAAAACATGGCAAATGAGTCAATGTGAATGGTCAACATTAAACAATGAGCTATAACATCTACATGAGTGCAAAATGGAAACCCGAGACATGAGATGATGGATTAAGGGAATAAGAGACCAGTGACGAGATTTTAAACATTCGTGAAAAGCTGGCATGGTGATGGTCAAACAATGATGAAAGGCTTGGTCCTTTCTTGCACAGCCATAACCCTGCAAGGTTACAAACGGAGGTTTAAAGGATTTGGGTACTTTTTCAAAATATCCATAGATTTACATTAAACTTACAGGGTTTGAAAATAATGATAGTTGAAAGCTTCCCTTTAAATATTACTTACTGAGGTGCTGTAGTTTTTGAGAAATGAGTAAAACAATGTCATGAAAATATGTTTGTAAATGATTAAAATAATTTTTATCTCATGAGACGAAAATTATTTTTATGACATTGTTTTACTCATTTCCCAAAAACTACAGCACCTCAGCACAGAATATTTTCAGGAAAGCTTTCTACTTTCTAGCAGTCATCCAATAGCGCCCTCTTTCCTCTCAATAAGGTCAGCTCAAGTTTAAATCTTGGCTAATACTGTTTGTATTGCAAGTTTAATTGTGACCACGTGATCCTATGGCTCAACTGTCCCGGATATTTCAGAATGACGGGTGTCAGTCTGACAAGGGCGACTGCTTTCAACTGCTCCACATATCCCTCTGTTTAAACATGAGTTGGTTAAAGAACGTAGAAATGATAACATTTATTTGTGGTTAGTCAGTGCAATTTCAAAAAGCTCAAAATGTTGAAGCAACCGCTCAAAATGAAACAGAAACTGCTCCAAACTTTGAAGCAACTGTATTATTCAAATGGAATTAAACTCAACGAATGGTTGCGAACAGCCGAGTACAACAAGTTGATTCGGGTTGATCCGCCAACCACCAATGGATAGTACCAACTTCACATACCCTTCATTACGGAGATGTTTATGAAAGTACCATGATGGGCCTGGAATTACAACTTTACATAGGATCTATAAAGCCACTCTTGGTCCAATCCCACAAAAGATTATGTTTTATCCTACACGACACATATTTTCAAAGCACTGTATTCTGTACTCCCCCCCATGAGTCCCTGGGGCATATGTCCTGGGTTGGATTAGAACCCATGACCTTTGCCATCTGCTAGACCACCAAGCTTGCCCAGTGGCAGAAGGCCGGCTCAAATCCAAAATGTTAACTGACACAAACATTTCAACATTGTTTTTTCTGTTTCGCACAAAGAACAAAGTTGAGCTCAGTTAACAAACTGTCAGCTTTAAGATATGGAATTCCAGGCCTGATAATGTTCATTATTAGTGTCTATCAATAAGAACGTAACAGTGGTTTAATCACAAACATTTTCTTTTACCAAAACAACAAGGTTAATTGTGCTAACATGCACTGCTTTGGTTAAAGTGTTGTCAACAGAGATTCAATGGTGTACCTTGGTGTTACAAGAAGTACCAGACCTTCCTTGTATCTCATATATTTGGAAGTGCTTGGGAATGGCTAGAGTTCTGGGTGGTGCTGTGGTAGTGGCGCTGCCTTCTACAGATAGGTCTGCTGCTGCTGTGGGTTCCAAACCTACACTCTGAGGACTTGTTGTTGCTGACTTATCATGGCAGCTTGTACCTGGCGTCCCAAAAACCAACTTCCTCTTTCGGAGAAGATGATAAAGGGAGGCTCCCTGAGCTGTCGAGAACAGATGATCACAAGGCTGTCCACTTGAAGTGTCTTCTTGAAATAACGACGGAATGCTATCCAAACCAGATGAGGGGCGTTGTGCTGAAGCTGTTGGACGGGTGTCTGGGCTTGCGTAAAAAAACATGTTCTTCTCTTTGGAAGGACAACTGGTTCTCTTGTCAAGGAGCTTCTCACCCAAATAACCGGCAGGTCTTTCAGAAATACAACTCTGCTCAGATTTAGAGACAGTGAATATTTTCCTTGTGGCGATGTTTGTTTTGGGTCTCACTGCTACTTCAGTTTCCTTATGTAACACTGCGCCATCTCTCTCGTATAGTATCGAGCTTTCCATCTTGTCTGAAAGGCGGGAGGAAGATGCAGCATCTTGTAGAGAAGGAGAGGGGTCGTCCAACTGGTGCGTTGGAGTACTTTTCCCTCCATAGGGGCTACTAGTTGACTGCTTCTGTTTTGCAGATAGAGGTCTTCCTTCTTTGGGGCTGTCCTTACTTCCAGTTTGCATCGACCTCGGAGAGACCAGCGCAACCTCGCTTGGATAGGAAGGCGAATATGCTTTGTTGGAATCTTTAGGGGTTGCCCCGTAACTTCCTTGGCTATCTACAGAACAAGGGGGTCCATTCCCATTTTTCCGGACAATTTGAACAATCCGTTGATTCATATAGTGTCCAGGAGATGGTTCTTGGTCGGAATACACACTTGAAGATTTAACAGCTGTAACTGTTGAAGATACAATGGAAGGGCGGACTCGGCGGTAGGGAGAATCTCTAGACTTGGATCTTGAACAATTCTTGACAGAGTGATGGCTGGATTCTGTTGACCACAAAGTTGGCGATCCCAAATCAATCATATTTCCTGCCAGGAATGTTGTGTCAGCTCGTTTTCCAAATTGAGAAGACGTTTCAAAAGAACTTTCTGAGGTTTCCTTGTTTGCCTGTTTGACATCAGATAAAGCACTATCCCTGGTAGATGCTTCATTAGACTTTGCTCCAGACTCATCACCAGAAGGCATTAATGGGGATCTCCATACGAGCAAATCTTGTGTGGGAACAAAAGTAACCACTTGCTTGACAAGCTTCTTAGATCGTTCATCTGCATCAACGACATCACAGTTCACTTCAGAAGCTGGAGTCTGGAATATCTTCTCTTCGGCCAACTTTGATGGCCGCAAAGTCTCTGATACACCTTTTTTCACACAATTGCTTCTTTCGGGAATCTCCTGAACGGAAGGGATAGCAGACCTGGATTGTCCTTGCCTACTCTTGTTCTGTCCTTTATTTAAAACTATTTCAATCCGACGTTTGCCTGCAGTGAATCTCTTATTGCTCTTAGGAAGCTCGGCAGTGCTTGGAGATTCCTCCGAATCAGAATCTCCATCTCCAAATACTTCTGCTAAAGTAAGTCTTGGTTTTTGTCTTGAGCCAGCTCCATCTCTTCTCATAGGAAGACTTCTACTCTGTTTTACTTGGAAAGGTACCTTGGCGTTCCATTTGTCTCTACTGAAAGTACTCACCGCATTCATTCTGCCACTACTTGAACAATGATCAACTAACCTACTTTTTGGAATACTTGCCTTCGTATTGCCAGTGTCAGTCTTTTCCTTGCTGGAATAATTTTGAGTAGTTAATCGTGACAAAGGCGCTGTTGATACCGTACTAGTTTCTTTACCTTTTTCTGAGCTTACACATTCTTTCCCAGTTTCCTCTTCTTTATTGACACCCGATGTGCTTGTTTGCTTGTCAAAATCAGAAGATAGTAATCTGGGCTTGTTTGTTTTAACCTCGTCATCAAGAAAGCTGGTCATAACTCCATGTTCGACCCCACTAGGAAGTAAAGACACATACTTTTTAAGCGATGGTGTAACACTCACCTCCTCATTCTGTTGACTGTCTTGAATGGTCTCACTTGAGTCATCAGTAAGAGCTTCTCCCTCGGAACTGACGACCATGCTCAATACTGACATATCATCAACACAATCATCGTTGTCCTCTCTAGAAACGGCCGTCTTGTCGCTTCCATTTTCTTTTTTTGAAGATGCTGGGAAAGGAATCATCTTGACATCATTGCAGTCATCGGTAAGAGTTTGTTCCTCGGAACTAAAGACCATGCTCTGTACTGACATATCATCAACATAGTCATCGTTCTGCCCTCTAGGAACAGTAGCCTTGGTGCTTTTCTTTTCTTTTCTTGAAAATCCGGGGGGAGGAGTCATCTCGATATCGTTGCAGTCATCAGTGAGTGTTTGTTCATCGGAACTGAAAGCCATGCTCAATACTTGCATATAATCAAAACAATCATTGTTCTGCCCTCTAGGAATGGCCGACTTGTTGCTTCCAATTTCTTTTCTTGGAAATCCTGGGGGAGGAGTCATCTCGATATCGTTGCGGTCATCAGTGAGTGTTTGTTCCCCTGAACTGAAAGCCATGCTCAATACTGGCATATGATCAAAACAATCGTCATTCTGCCCTCTAGGAACGGCCGACTTGGTGCTTCTATTTTCTTTTCTTGGAAATCCTGGGGGAGGAGTCATCTCGATATCGTTGCGGTCATCAGTGAATGTTTGTTCATCGGAACTGAAAGCCATACTCAATACTGACATATCATCAAAACAATTATCGTTTAGTCCTCTAAAAACGGCAGACTTATTGCTTCCATTTTCTTTTCTTGAAAATCCAGAGGGAGGAGTCATATCGATATCGTTGCGGTCATCAGTGAGTGTTTGTTCATCAGAACTGAAAGCCATACTCAATACTGGCATATCATCAAAACAATTATCGTTAAGTCCTCTAAAAACAGCAGACTTGTTGCTTTCATTTTCTTTTCTTGAAAATCCCGAGGGAGGAGTCATCTCGATATCGTTGCGGTCATAAGTGACTGTTTGTTCATCGGAACTGAAAGCCATACTCAATACTGGCATATCACCAAAAAAATCACCGTTCTGCCCTCTAGGAACAGCAGACTTCGTGCTTCCATTTTCTTTTCTTGAAAGTCCAGGGAGAGGCGTCATTTCGATATCGTTGCAGTCATCAGTAACTAAATGTTTCTCTGAACTGAAAGACATGCTCAACACTGGTATATCATCAACACAATCTTCGTTCTGCTCTCTAGGAATGGCAGACTTGGTGCTTCCATTTTCATTTCTTGAAGATGCTGGAGAGGCAATCAACCCGACATCGTTGCAGTCATCTGATAGGGTCTGTTCTTCAGAACTAAAAACCATGCTCAATACTGACATATCATCAACACAATCATCGTTCTGCTCTCTAGGAACAGCAGACTTGGGACTTACGTTTTCTTTTTTTGAAGATGCTGGGGAGGCAATCTTCTTGACATCGTTGCAGTCGTCAGTAAGAACTTCTCCCTCAGAACTGAAGACCATGTTCAATACAGACATATCATCAACACAATTTTCATTCTGCTCTCTACGAACGGAAGACTCTTTTCTTGAAAATGCCGGGAAAGGCATCATCTTGACATCATTGCAACCATCCGTAAGAGTTTGTTCCTCGGAACTGAACACCATGCTCAGTACTGACATATTGTCGACACAATCGTCGTTCTGCTCTCTAGGAACAGTAATCTCAGTGCTTCCATTTTCTTCTCTGGAAGATGCTTCGGAGGCAATCGTCTTGACACCGTTGCAGTCGTTGGTAAGAGTTTCATCCTCGAGACTGCAAACCATCTTCACTAAAGGTGAATCCTCTACACCCAAAACTTTCTGCTCTCCAGGAGAGGTCAATGTGCTGGTTGCTTTGTTCTCTCGAGATAATGCCGGTGAAGTAATCGACTTGACATTCTGTTCATCCACATGAGCATCTAGCTTTGAGTAGTCTTTATCATTACTACCATAGAAACTCACGAATTCCATTCTGCGATTACCTGGAAAATAATCAACTGAAGATTTACAAAAACTTTCATTTTCTTCTGGACTTTTCAAGTGTGTGAATGAATCCGACGGTGTCATATCAACTGGCAAAGCTCCATCAGCAGTTTCTTTTGATGAACTTAAAACTCCAGTTGCATTTCCGTCATCTCCATTGGCATATAATGTATTGTTTTGTTTGTCTAGAACACAGGAGCTTGATCTGGGCTTGTAAAACTCCTCAATAAGAAAGCTAGTCATAACTCCGTGTTCAACCCCTTGCGGAAGGAAGGAGATGGACTCATCAAGAGATGGTGTAACATTTACCTCCTCGTCCTGTTGACTGTCTAGAATGGTCTCACTCCAGTCATCAGTAACTGTCTGTTCATCGGAACTGAAGACCATGCTTACAACCGACAAATCATCATCAACACAATCATCAGTCTGTTCTCTAAGAACGGCCAACTCAACGCTTCCACTTTCTTTTCTGGAATATACTGGGGAGGCAATCTTCTCAACATCGTTGCAGTCATCGGTAAGAGCTTCTCCCTCAGAACTGAAGACCATATTCAATACTGACATATTATCAACTCGATCATCGTTCTGTTCTCTAGAAATGGCCCACTCAGAGCTTCCGTTTTCTTTTCTTGATGACGCTGGAGGAGCAATCATCTTGACATCCAGGTTAGATCCTTCAACTGCAGAATTCTTGCAGCTGCATTTACCATCCACATTAAATTGTTCTATCATAAAATCTGGAGAGTCCTCTGGTTCATGTCTCACTGGTTCTAATAATGTTAAGCTACAGGAAGTATTTTTGGAGCCTACAGCCACTACTTCTACCACAGTTTTGTCCAAGTTCTTCTGACAATGTGTTACCTTTAAACTTTCTACACTACACTCTGAGGAAGTTTCGGTGGCCATGATTGAACAAGCTTTTATGTCGACGTTGTCTATCTCTACCTTGGAAGTGAAAGATTCTTGTAATTTCATTCTGGTCTTGACTTCTTTAATGTCACTGTTAATTATTTTTGACTCATCTTTCTGTTCATTATCATTTGGTTTGGTCTCCACTTCTGGGTCAGCTTGGGATTCTTTGCCAATTTCAATGCTGCCCGGCTGTTCTGCTGTCATGTATTCAAATGGGTTTGCATAATATACCTGCGAGTAGCATGCATACAAATTCATGTTATACATGTAATTGGAATACTGTCCAGCACTGTCATGCATCCCAGAGTTTACTATACCTTCACTATCTATCCCTGGTACTGGAGGCTGCTGTCTCATAGGTCCTTGAGTGTAAGGTCTAGGTCCCATGTTGGGTTGGCAAGGTCCCATGTTGGTTTGGCAAGGTCCCATGTTGTTTGGTCTGGGTCCCATGTTGTTTGGTCCGGGTCCCATATTGTTTGGTCCAGATCCCATGTTGTTAGGTCCAGGTCCCATGTTGGCTGAGCTAGGTCCCATGTTGATAGGTCCAGGTCCCATATTATTAGGTCCAGGTCCCATGTTGTTAGGTCCAGGTCCCATGTTGTTTGGTCCAGGTCCCATGTTGTTAGGTCCAGGTCCTATGTTGTTAGGTCCAGGTCCCATGTTGTTAGGTCCAGGTCCCATGTTAGGTACAGGTCCCATGTTGTTAGGTCCAGGTCCCATGTTGTTAGGTCCAGATCCCATGTTGTTAGGTCCAGGTCCCATGTTGTTAGGTCCAGGTCCCATGTTGTTAGGTCCAGGTCCCATGTTAGGTCCAGGTCCCATGTTGTTAGGTCCAGGTCCCATGTTGGTAGGTCCAGGTCCCATGTTGCTGGTCATTTGCCCTGAAGACCCATATCCCATGTTATTTCCAGTCATTCCGGTTCCACAGTTTTGAGCTCCATATCCTATGTTATACTGTCCAGGTCCCATACCCGATTGCATGGGATTACCGCTGTAACCATATCCCTTGGTATACTGCTGTTGGACACAATTTGCATTTTGCTGAGGGCCGAAGGGTACAGCGTTCGATGCCTGTTGCATAAACCCTTGACTTGCTTGCCCGTGCTGTGCCATCATGTTTGAAATCCCTTGAGTTTGTTGGGGGTACCCCTGGTACGGTACACAACCTTGGCTGCCATTATTGTACTGGTAAGTTGGGGTTTGATGCTGCATGTAACCCGCAGTGTTTTGGGTCTGAGGTACACAGGGTTGCTGTTGTGTCATAGTTTGATGGCTGTACGGATATGTCTGGTTGGTCGTGTTCTGATTCGCAGCAACAGGGTTGTAGGCTTGCTGCTGAGTGATTCCAGTGTTATGGGAGCTTGCCTGAACTGTTGTTGGCCATGTGGTTTGCGTTTGAGGAATGCTCTCTTTGCTCGCAGTTGCTGGTGTACTAGAATACGGGCGCTTAGGAGCTGATGCAGTATGACTGGTACTTCGATTCAGAAGGGTGGGAATTCCCGTTCCAGTGACTGGCTTTTCTTTCTTCTTATCCTCTCCGAGTAGTTTTGCACACATGTCTTCAACTGCTTTTTCATCGTCACTGCTGAGTTTCTTCTCCGTAGCTGTCTGTGTGTCGCTTGGTTCTTCTTTCGTCATTGCCTCAGTAGTGTCTTGGGTGTCTTCTAAAGGAGCATCGGTTGATGGGTTTGTGTCTGGTGTATCAGGCGACAGTTCGGGGGAGTTTGTGTTTGAAGTCTTCACCTTCTCAGGCCTGTCTGGTTTCTTTGGTCGCTTGCCCCAGAGCTTCATTGTGAACTTGCCCCATTTACAGCTATCGGGGGTCGACGGGGTGACAGCATTTTTTCGCTTCATCTTTGTCGAAGAAGTGATATGTCTTACAGGTGATCGCTCTGGACTGAGTCTAATTTCTACTTTTGAAGGTTGAAATTCAGTGTTCTTTTTGGGGTTTGTCAATGGCCTGTTATCCACAAGTTTCCAGCTGTTCGTATTTGTGTCAGGTTCTTTTGTTGGTGGTTCCGGAGGAAGACTGTCGTTTTGGTTGGAGTTTACTGTAGATGGGTGTTTGACCTTGGTATCATGCGCCTCAACAGAGAAACCTGTACTGTAGTTTGCTGTAGATGGGTATGTGACTTTGGTACCACGCGCCTCAACAGGTGAAACTGTATTGTAGTTAACTGTAGACGAGTGTTTGACCTTGGTATCATGCGCCTCAACAGAGAAACCTGTACTGTAGTTTGCTGTAGATGGGTATGTGACTTTGGTACCACGCGCCTCAACAGGTGAAACTGTATTGTAGTTAACTGTAGGCGAGTGTTTGACCTTGGTATCATGCGCCTCAACAGAGAAACCTGTACTGTAGTTTGCTGTAGATGGGTATGTGACTTTGGTACCACGCTCCTCAACAGGTGAAACTGTATTGTAGTTAACTGTAGACAAATGTTTGACCTTGGTATCATGCACCTCAACAGAGAAACCTGTACTGTAGTTTGATGTAGATGGGTATGTGACTTTGGTACCACGCGCCTCAGCAGGTGAAACTGTATTGTAGTTAACTGTAGACGAGTGTTTGACCTTGGTATCATGCGCCTCAACAGGGATAACTGTACTGTAGTTTTCTGTAGATGCATGTGTGACTTTGATATCACGCGCCTCAACAGGGAAAATTGTACTGTAGTCTACTCTAGATGGAAATGTGAATATGTTATCACGCAATTCAGCAGGGGAAACTGTACTGTCGTCTACTGTAGATGGGTATGTGACTTCGGTACCACGTGCCTCAACAGGGGAAACTGTAGTCTCATCTACTGTAGATGGGTGTGTGACTTTGGTATCACAAGCCTCAACAGGGAAAAAAGTGGACGTCATATCACCTGAGGTGTCCTGGGTTTTACAGGACTGAGCTCGTGCTGCTGCTAATAAATGTTGGACAATCAAAGGGATATCGGGTTTTGATGAAAAGTCTGGCATTTCTGACATCTTTTGGACCTTTTCTATGGGACTACATTGGTCAGTCACACTGAAGTAAAGATCATCAACTTTTCTCTCGATGTCTTGTTTCATTCCAGATATCATCACATCCATTTGATCTGAGCATGCATACGGGTTTTCCGGTGAATTTCGAGGACTTGCGAGAACACCAGTTAGCTTGACCAGCTTGGGAAGGTGCGTCGAGAAACAAGTCGTCATCCTTTCTTGTTTCTTTCTAGAAACTGTATCAGATTCTAAACAAGACATCATCTTGGATGTAACATCCATCATGATATCATTGATGGTATGAGATGTCAAATCAACCCCGTTGACCTCTCCATTCTGAGAGGGTTTTCTTTTGATGGACAGACAGCGTGGATCGCAAGGCACTGCCTCGGTGACTTGCAGAGACTCTGGCAGATCCAGTGTGCGCAGCTCGGACCAGAATGCATCGAGTTCAAACTTGATATCTTGCAGTCTCCGACTGACTGAGGTTGGCGACAGTTTGGCGAGATGCTCCCCGAGGAAACTCTGCCTTGTCTTGATGCCTGCGATGGTGTCTGCAGAAATATTGAAGATGGCGTCCTCCAGCTCGAGAAGAGCAATAGTGACTGAGTTTTCAACACTCATCTGGAGTTTCTTGCTGACCTCTGGAGCATTTGTCCCTGTGAGGTGAACAGAACTGTTCACGTCACCATTCGACTCATGATTTACAAACTTCGGAAAGTTCTCAATGGGCTTTAAGAGAGTGTTTGTTTCGTCATCTGAGTCTTCTCTGGTCATGGTAATCACAAGGTTCGGTTGTTCTCTCAAGAAGGCATTGACGTCTCTATGAAGCATGCTTGGTTGAAGTGGTGGAGAGATACTCCGGTCGACGACCACTCTTGAATCACCCTCGTTACTGATCTGCACTGTGAGGAGCTTCTCTTCCCGCTGAGGAGGATTTCTTACCTCGTCGCTTACTGTGACATCATGTTTTTTTTTTTTAAGAGTTTCTTCGTCCTCCTTCGGTTTAACGCAGTCGACTTCCTCAAGCAAAAGTGTCCGCTTTGTATCTCCGGTGACAGTTACCTGAATGTTGGGACATGAAGGTGATAGAGCTATCTGTCTGACATCCAAGGTAGGGTCTACCTCCTGTGTTCCAGGCGTATCAGGCTGTCTTCCTTTGCCTTTATACTCCAACAGACTTATCTTCACCTTCTTGGATGCATCAGTTGCACTGTCCTGTTCGGCGGCGGGACCACTCTGGCAGTTTTCCTTCTCAGTTGACGAGTCTATTGAATGCCTTTGGCTCCCTTTGAGAATGGACTTGGTTCTCTTCTCCTTGGGCGGTGCAGGCGCACTGCTGGTGGCATGCACTGCGGGACTGGACTGAGACTGTTTTTGCATTGTTGACGTCGATGGGGTAGCGGAAGCTGTCGATTCAGATTGCTGGGGTGCCTTGCTGGGATCACTTTGGGAGTGCTTCCGCATAATTCTTGGGTCACGTGATACGTTGATGGAGCAAGACACCAAACAGGAATCTGTAAGATGACAGCGACAAATAATTATGGTTAATTGCTGTCTGATCAAGTTGCAACTAAAATGATATATCATTGATTTTTTTGAAAGGTAAACTCATCCATTCTCATGGCTGATGTCTTTTTAAGCCAAACTTTGCCGAACTATTAAATTAGAGAGAATGATTATGAACAGCCAGAACAACTTTTAGGTATCTTTTTACATTTGTGGCTTGAGTATAAATTTTACCCTAGATCATAGCTGCAATGAAAAACACATTCTGCCCTATGATTCATTTTCCAATTTTGATTTTCAAAATTCACGCCATGCCAAGAGGAGAAGTACTTCAAGAGATTTAAGAATACATGAAAAGGCGTCATATGCAATAATTGCGAACAATTCCTTTTCTTGGTGAAACAACATACCTCATCTATTTCATGAGCTATAATATTCTGAACATACCTTTGGACGTGGCTGGCTGGGCTGGGATGTAATGTTGGTTGAGGACAGGTGAACTCCCCGGTGTGTTGACTCTGTTGATAGGCGTAGTGGCTGCTGTAGGGACGGTGTTTAATGCAAGCTGCGACGAAAACGGATATGCTGGTATTGTGTTGATATGCTGTGGCTGATGATCCCTAGTGAACATAATAAAATAGAAAAAGGGTCAAGTATTTTTGAAACTTAAATTGGAGTTTAAAGAAGATAAATTTACAACAGCAGGACTAAAACCTGCAGCCTCCGGATTTGATTCAATCCAATTAAATTCAATAAAACATTTACTTGGGTATTGCCTTCAGATGATAAAATACATAATTGGTGTTTCATAATATTAACAGTGGCAGTTATAAACAGTAGCCAATATTATTAATCAGAAGGGCAAAACTTATGGATTGGGTGAAGTTTGGCCTTTGTACCCTAAGCGACTGACACACTATAACACTGCATATAAGACTCACAAAGACAAGGGACAACAAGGACAGACGAACACATGTAGGGGTACCAACAATATACCAAAAAGCGATTAACATTCTGGAGCTCGACTAACCTAGCCCTCATGTTGGCAGTCTCCCAATTTTGACAATATTTTTATTCAGGTGCTAGTCCGAAGCCAATCAACCTGTACTTGCCATATGGATCACACCCAAGTTTACATGATCTTGTAAAAAGGCACCATTCAAGTGAAATCATGTGAGCTCAAATTGTAGATGTTATCAAACCTTAACGCAAATAACAGCTGTTCCAGCATGCTGCAGCGGAATAGCTAAAACTCATAATATTTAGCCGAAAGGAGATAAAATTTAAAGGATCTTGGTATCTCTTGTAGATCAAGTTTTTGGCTATGACATGAATCCCTACTCACTGTGAATGTAATATAATTTACGTGTAGAAGTTTCAGGTTCATCAGTCGACAAGTTTTTGAGGAAAAAAGTGCAATGTTTTCAAGAGAGTCGCGTAAATCCGTTGTATACGCTAAAATATTTTCAGTGAAATTGTTTTACTTATTTCTCAAAAATTACAGCTCCTCAGCAATTATTTCAAAGAAATTTCTAGCAATATCACCGTTAAAGTGTCTATGTACTTTTCCCCACACACAACGCAATGTCCACAGATTCACATTAAGCTTACACAGTTTGAAGGTAATGATAGTAGAATGCTTCCCTTAAAATATTTGTTACTGAGGCGAGAAATGAGTAAAACAAAGACATAAAAATAATTTTCGTCTCAGTTTTAGCAGGTAAAAACGTATTAACCAGTTATGGTATGTAATGGTATAAAAATACAACTGGTTTATGATTTTTTACCTGCTAAAACAATTTACGTCTCACTTGGATGAAAATTATTTTGTTACTTGTTTTACTCATTTCTCAAGAGCCTGTAGCACCTCAACAAGTAATATTTGAAGGAAAGCTGTCTACCGTCATTTTCTTCAAACCCTGTTTTAAATTAATTAAAATTAATTTAAATCTGTGGAGGTTTGTGTTTTGGATCGTACAAAAAAGACAAACCCTTTTTTAAAAGAAGCTTTTAAAGAAGAAGCTTTTTTTAAGAAGCTTGTTAATTGATTACTTACCCCCCACCCATGCTCAGGCTAGCTGAGCTACCTCCTCCAGCCCCAGCCAGCACTTCGCTGCTGTTGCTGCTGGAACCACTGCTGCTGTTGCTGTTGCTGTTGCTGTTGTTGCTGCTGCTGCTGTCTCTGTAGCTGATATGAGAACTGCTGTTGCTGTTGCTGTATTTGTCGGTAAAGGGCCTCTTGCAGTTGTTGTTGCTGCTGCTGCTGTTGCTGTTGCTGTTGGTTGAGCTGCTGTTGTTGTCGTCTACGCTGCTGCTCAAACTGGGCTTGCTGATTGTTGAACTGATTGTTGGGTCTGGTGTTATCCCTAGGCCTATTCCACCTTGGCACGCGCCTGTGGCTGTTGTTGTTGTTGTTGCCATTTTCTTTCTTTGAGCTGTGGACAGAAGTAAAATGGAAATACATTTTCAAGGATTTTGGAGACATTTCTGTCATCGATGTTTAAGATGATGTGCATCTGTGTTTTTCAAATGGATCAATGTTAGTAACATTCAACAAGTACATGTATTAAGCAGAGTAATCCGCAATGGGGAACAACCATCACCTAACCTTTGTGAAAAGTTTATGGTGCATAAAACATTAACAGTGAAGTAAGCAGTAAAGTAAACAGTAAAGTAAGCCAATTAACTCCAACAAATGAATACTTTTTGAAAGGTGTTATTCACATTTGATACCACAGAAGAAACATGCACATTATAAACAAGGTGGGACATATGTCAGTAGCCAACAGGGCAAATGGAGAAGTGGTGTTAACAAGGCAATAGCAGTTATTACAAGACAGTGTATGTTGGGCTAGCGTTAAGGGCAAGCCCTGGTTAATGCATTGAAGAGATGGAATGTATAGGCTAGGTTGGTTAATCAAAATATTTGTTAGTTGAAATGGAAGAGCATAAAACATTTTGCTCCGTACAACTGTACAAAGCTTTCAATTTGTTAGTACATGTCAAAATAGATTTCAACGGTGGAAATAGGTATAAGAGATTGACTGGAGGAGACTTTTTAAGCAAGTAAAGTACAAAATGAAGTATAAAACCCCAACAAATAGAAGAGGTTGTTAACTCTTGCAATGTGTGCGCCCAAGAGGCTGTCCACCTCATACAGAACAATAATACAAAATATATATAATGTATTTACAAACAATTGTTAACAAAAATTGTTGAAAGAATGAAAGGACAATCAATAAATTATCTGAATGAAAACACCAATGGACTACATGTATTTGTAACTGGTATCTGACAAGCTGGACCCGGTTTCATGAAGTTGGGGACACTATTGGTAATTACTCAAAATAATTATTAGCATAAATCTTACTTGGTAACGAGTAATGGGGAGATGTTGATAGTATAAAACATTGTGAGAAACGGCTCCCTCTGAAGTAACACAGTTTTTAAGAAAGAAGTAATTATCCACAAGCTTGATTTCGGGACCTCACAATTAGATTTTGAGGTTTTGAAATCAAGCTCTTGAAAGCACACAACTTCGTGTGACAAGGGTGTTTTTTTCTTTCGTTATTATCTGGCAACTTTGACGACCGATTGAGCCCAAATTTTCACAGGTTTGTAACTTTATGCATATGTTGAGATACACCAAGTGAGAAGACTGGTCTTTCACAATAACCAATAGTGACTAGTGTCTTTAATACCCCCATCAGTCACACCGAACTCGTTCTAACTACGCTCTGAAAAACGTAATCTTGGTGCAAGACGTTGTTATTCACACTATCGCAATACCCAGCCACACTCCCTCCTCGCCGCGCACATTATTAGTGTCCTGCACTATAAGCCTACGATTTTGATGTGATGGGGGTATAAACACAAAATGATGAATAGAGGTCCATAAGCAATATAAGGCACCAGTAATAATACATGTCCAAGACTTTTTAGTGCAAATTTCCTTAGTGCATACAAATCTGGTTTAAAGCAGTTACTGGATACCACATACCAAAACAACACCTACATTTCATGAATGATTCCCTGCTTAGTTTGATAAGCAGATAAGTAAAAGTTTCTGATGAAAAACTCAACAGGATTGGGCTCAGTGTCAAATTTTGTGGTGCTGATGCTTTTTCCCGCTCACTCATGCCTACAAAATTGTGCGCTTCGCAGGGCACCATAAGTGCACAATTCTTTGTTAAGCTGTACCATGAAAAAGCACTCTGCACTAAGGCTAAAAATAAAAGCCTAACGCGTCAAATTTCACATACGGGCACGCACATGTCAAAATTTGATGTTAACTTGCGTGTACCGACCGTACTTCTAGTGCTGTTTGGCTCGTTGATGATGTGGTGATCGCGCAAGTGGTAGAATATTTGGCTGATAGCCTGGTATTTTGGGGTAAAAGTGACGTCATTTGTGCGGAGTGCTATTAGGCCCCGAGTTGAACAATGAACTGCAACAATACAACTTGCAAAATTACAGAATGAAGTCATGCAATAACCAAGTAGAAAAAAGGGTAAATACATTTTAAAAACCAAACATTGAATAAAACCAACAAAATATTAGGGTGATCCTATATATCTAAAGTGGGGTATGATGGTGGAAATTAAACATAAAATGGCTGCATGCCTAAGTGTATTGCCTGTTGGTTGTTGCGATTTCCCCGATGCTTGGTTGATAGGAGTTGCTGGCTGGCCTTGACTCTCTGTCTTGCATGCAGGACTGGGATCAACCTGGGGCCGAGGGGGTGGGAAAAGGATGAAAGGACCAGGAACAGGAGGGGTAGGGGGTTATAGAATAATTTGGCAAGAGAAAAAGTATAAAAAAGAACTATGAACACAAAGCATTGGATTGCCTATCTCTTCGCAAAAATTTATACTGTATCACGTTAGAGAGTTCATTTATTTGGGTTTAATTCAATAATATGGGTGATACCACCATGACTAAGGATATGAATCCAAAGAGCCAAAGAGCTGTACTGACCATGTCATAGAGATGCTAAAAAGCATAACCTAAAACTTAGTATGCTAAGCAAAAGTAAGCAGGGAACCAGTCAGAATCTGTACGTGTGACATGTACTGTTGGCAGGGAACCTTATTGGCTGGTTTGTGGTTAAGCAGCTGCTTGAAATTGGACCAGTTTGTTTTAATTTGTTTTGATTCATGTAAACTTGGTTCACAGTTGCCCCCACAGGGTCGAAATTACTACAAATTGAGCCCAGATTTAAAAAATTGCAAATTACCTGGCAAAAGTCACCACTGTTGACCCCCAGCACCCAATGCTTTATTTGGGAAACTTCCCACTTATTTTAATTACCAATAGTTTGGACTTTACAAGATCAGGGTTGGATTTCACAAAGAGTCAGGACTAGTCTTATCTCGAGTTAGGACTAGTCTTATCTCGAGTTAGGACTAGTTACTCGTCCTAAGTTAGGACTATCCATGCACAATTTGTATATCTCCTAGGACTAGACCTAGGTTAGGACTAGTCCTAACTCTTTGTGAAATCGACCCCTGTAAATGTACTGAGACTGGTCACCCGAGTCTGGTTCTATGATTCCTTTTCTTCATGGTCAATCAAACTCAAGCAAAACAGATGAACAGGAATCCGGAGGAGTGTGTTTTGTTTGTTTAGATGATCTTCGGAACTCGGCAGTCTCCCACGAGGAGATATAAACACCAAGCTGGCAACAGCCAATCTCTCTCATACAAACATTGGTTTCAACATCTAAAGTTATGAATTGCACAAATCAAAAAGTTGTGATTCAGAAACTAGACGGCAATTCTTATTGTAGTCATTGTGAAGTCAGTGGATAGCCTGGTACGATTCGAACCCACAACCTTGCGATTGCAGGTCCTGCAGCCTAACCACTGGACCACGGCGACTTAGGGTTAACCCCGAGGGACATATTGGTCAGGACAGAGGACTCAGCCTATTCCAGCCTCTCCTTCTCACCTTATCTTCATAATAAAGCTGTTCCGCTTGAAACGCCTCCTCGGTATTCTCGGGAGTGACTTCCTCTTTCTTGGCCCCTCCCTGATTCATCTCTCTCTCCATCGCATTCAGCTTCTCTTTCTTCTTCTCCTGCCTCCAGGCCAGACTCTTCACGTCACCCCGTTGCTCTTCCTCCTTGGTCTTTTCCTGGCTGCTGCCACGACTGAACTGTTTCGCGACATTCTTGAATCGGGCTGGATCGTTTCGAGGACTATTGAAGAAGTCTGGCTCGTTATCGTGGTGGTGTCGGTTTCTTTTGCGATCCTTGTACGCAGCGATGGTGTAGTTTTGCATCAGCTTTCTGAGTTCCGGGACGGCCAGCCTTTTGCTGAAGCTCGTGTCCACCGCCTCCATCTCCTTCCGTCTCTCATAAGGATGATGGCGACGAGACGCTCGAGACCCCTTCATATTAGCAGCAGATTTATACGAAGTACTCTGGATGACTTCTTTAACATTGCCATCACTTGCATCTGTTGGCTTCTTAGTCCCCACCGCCGCAGCGTTTGAGTCAGATTTTGTACTCTTCGGCTCTTTGACTTTGGGCTCCAAACCTTTCACCTGGACTGCATTGTTGTCCTTCGGATTCTTGGAAGAGGTAGATGAGGAAGCTTGTGATGATAGAAAGTCGTCTAGCGTCATATTCAGGAACTCTGTCACATTGGGAGTGGGATTGGTTTGAGGGCTACCGTCGGACAGCAATTTCTCCCCTATTTTGGTATCATCAACAACCTCAGTTTCTTGAGAACCAACAACCGGTATTTTATGGGATTCTCTGCTCTTCCTCTCATCAGTGTGGGGACCTTCAGTGGGACTTTTTTCTCCTGGAGACAGAAGGGGATATCATTTCAAATGAAAAGGTCTATTTTTTGATTGGGCGAGTTTATTTAAATTCAAGATCATCTTTTTCTCATGAAGCTTCTTTCATGAAGCTGAATTACTAACCTGTCTTTAGCGCTTTTTAGCGATTACATGACTGTGAAATTCAAGATAGCAGAAAGGGGCGATTAAAATAAACCAATGTATAATAATTTTGATCTTTTTTTCAAAATTGTTTTGACTGATTGGATCTAAAGAATAAAAACATTCTTGTGAATTTCTTGAATTTTTGTTTAAAGTCTTTTTCAGACAGGCGTGTTAAACTGAAGATGGGCTACACCCTGCAAGAGTAGTTCAGAGAAATTTTAAAGAGATGAAACATGAAAATGGAATTAAAGTCCAGATGGACAATGAAAGAAAATTGCAGAAGTGCCTCTGCTTATCTAAGAAACAAAAATAATGATAATTAAGAGACATATTTTTCATGCAATTCTAAAATGAAAAGAAAATAATTTCTACAGCAAATCACAAACACAAATTTTCAAAGGTGTGCATAGCGAAAATCTACTGCTGAATACAGGTGTGACACAGCAAAAATGTTCAGAATTAAGCTCAGAAAACCCTACTATCAATACAATACAAGTTTCTATGGTGATGTTGGCAACTCAAAGATTGTGTTCAGACAGTACACAAATGATACACAACTGTAAACAGTATAAACATTTTTGTAAAAGCTTAAAAAAAAAGCTATATTTATTTCCAATAAAAATCATGGGACAAAACTCTGTCCAAAACCAAGCTGCCACAAATTTGAGCAAACATGCCCAACACTGGCACTGTAAATATAACCAAACACAGGCAGATATCCCCCCAACACGCCTCTATCATGGTAACTTAAGAGTAATAACTTTCAATGCAAGCCTGTAGATTTTGTCGGAGCAAACCTAATCCCTCACATGAAAGATGAACCCCATCATAGTCGAACAAATGAAAATGAGACCACATGAATTGGGGATGATGCAAAACCTTAACCATCGTCATGCCACAGCTAAGAGACCGCGCCCATCTATTAGTAGAACGACGCTTCCTCTCCATTTTAGGTTGCGAAATTGCACCGACAAAACACGGACGAGGGAGGATATCAGACCACACAATCTGAGCCCCCGGGAACCGACTTCGGCTATCTTCCATGAAAATACGTATACTTTGGCGGATGCCAAACACATCTAATGGAACGAGATCGTTAGCGCCAACATGTATGATTATGAGCGCTGGGGAGGCCCAGAAACAGCCAGAGACGACAACAAACTATTGATGTCTAGAAGAAGAGCCCTGTCTTTACAATTCCAACGAACTTGTGGTGTACACTGTAGACTGGACTCAGCCTGGCGAACAATTGAATCGCCGATGATCCAAACATCTCCTGCCCAAGAACATATATGAAAATGACTCATTACAGCCCTCGTGAAATACATCTTGGTTTGGCGCAATTATAAGTTTGACCTGCATCTGAACGCCAACGGACAAAGCTCTAAAATTGGAATAAAACATGTATTGTAATAGGTTAATGACTATCCCTGGAAGGTTTGTTTCAACGACACCCAATAAACAAACTACCAAAAAATCTTGAGTCGAATCATCTAACCCTGAAATCTTATGATGTAAGCCCAACCCTGATACATAATTGGCAACTGTAGCTGGTGCTAAATGTTTGATGGCAGCCACGCAATAAATTCCAATCGCAGGTAACAAATTTGAGAAAACAGCCCTCCAACCCACTCAGTAAGCTTTAAGTGCATTTGGGGCAATTGCCCTAATGCCCCCTGGTCTTTGCCTTGGTGCCCTTCAAATTTACAATTTTCTCAAAGGGTGCCCTTTACCAAGGAGAAAATGCCTTGGTGCCCTTTCTCTTTCAAAATCGAAGGCCTATGTATGAGCAAACGCTACACCCAAAAGGCATTGCATCTCACCTGTTAATACAGGAGGAGCCGGTGCTCCGATATCGGTGTCATGGTGCAATTCAACCCCGGGGACCTGAACCACTGCATCTGAAAGCGGGACAATCGGCATTTTCATTATGGACCCCCTCGGCACGTCTTAAACACAATATTGTGCATCAGACATTGACACACGTAATTGCGTTCTAATTGCATAATCTGATAGCAGCGGGAGGATTAGATGGAACTACAGCGCTGTTATCAGAAATGGGCATTGGCATCAGTGAACAGCAAAAAGTACCAAATGCTGTGCCGAAAAAAGAGAGACACTGTTAAAACGGTCAAGAAACTTTAACATTGTATTGTGAGGCCAAGCACTATTATCACCAATATCAATACTAACATCATAAACACTAGCTCGACTACTATCACCCGTTCTCGTGATGCCATTGCAGGTTGCCAATCGTCTGACAAGAACAATTTGAAGCACACTGCCAGATTCATCCACAATCTCCCCCCATCACACTAGTCGACATGGATGCTACCCAACGTCAAATGCACAAGCAGGACGAGTTGTCTCTGCAGATGGCCCCCGACTGCAGTACCCATTAAGGCCAGTGTTTGCCATGGGTGTCACGTGTTGTCTGCTGAAGGGCTGGCGACCCTTTCCCTATGCACCTCCTCCTCGTCCAAGACCACCAGATTCTACGGTCAGAACACAGCTTTGTAGTTCCAAGATTTGTACAGGATGCCGACTCTGCCGCTTCGCTGTGGATTTTTTGGCATGGTGCACCGTTGCACCAGTCAATCCCCGAGGAGCCATCACACCCTCTAAGATCACTTCACGTGAGGACACCGCCCATAATGTGAATAGCACAGTGTAAAAGCATTTTGATCGCAAATGTGATAAAATTAATTATTGCTATCATTATTGACATATATTTTTGGAAATGAAACCAAGGATGCCTTACAAGTGAATTTGATCAATGTTGCTCTCAAGCCTGAGGAAACCTGTAAACAAGAGTGCTTGCTACTGTATATGAACCCAAAACACCAAGCTTAATTAACCCCTACTCTTTCATGATAAGTTTTCTGGGTTGTTCCCTTTAAGACAAATGCATAGCTAAAGGTGTTCTCATTTGCGATTGCTTGTTGCAAGGTAGCACCTACTTTTTGCCTGTTGCAAGCGAGCATACCCTTTTGCTTGTTGCGAGTTAGCACCTACTTTTTAGCAAACATGTGTGCTTTGTAAGTTATTCTTTTCATTGTTATTTGCGTTAACTGCAATAGCACCCTGAAATGTCCAAGCTGCTCAAGCATGCAACAAAGCTTACCAGTATCATAAACTTTAACATTTTTCCGTTTAAAATATGTCACAACGAGGTATTGTTATTAAATTGAACAACACAGGATCGCTGAACTTGTCCGGTTATTTGTTGATTGACCCCGACACTAAAACCACTGGCCTTTAGCCAGCAGCTCAGAGTCCTGTCAACTCTTAAAAAAATGACACCATTTCACTTACAAGTTGTTTCATAATCCTGAAGAATCAGGGATGATTTCCTTATGAAAGATGACTCCCAAATGAAACAAAACAAAGTGAGAAATACACAGCAGAAAGTGTACCAAGACGTAGTTAAAAAAAATATGATGACCGGAAACAACCCCCCTAAAAACACACACAAAAGGTACAGACATATTTTGACAGAAAAGAGCCTTACCTGATGCTGCCTCCTCGTCCAGTTTCATCTCGACAGAAACCCCTTCTTCACTCTCCAGGTCCCCAAAGAAGCACGCCCCATCGTTGATGATGAGTGCATCCTTTAGTGCTCTCTCCACGGCCTTATCAAGTTCCTGCTCACAGTCAACAAACAGGGAACCTGACCCTTTTGCACCCTGTCCCAATGAACTCGACGTGGTCTCCAAGTTTGTAGACTGAACTTCTTGGGATCTGTCTTCGACATGACCCGATTCCTCAGCAGATTCTTGCTTCTTGGGAGCCATTGATTTGTCTTCACCCTCCAGGACCAGGTCCTGACTGTTCTTAATCTCCCTAGAAGGTATTTTCAAAATTTGGTCTGTTTTTATGAGATCTTGGTCCTGGTCGATGGAGCCGGAGGGTGCTTCTGATTTTCCACCAGTAGACGAGCTAAACATCACTGTCTGATTGTTTTCAGTGACCTGTTAAATGTAAAGCCAAGAATCTTAAGTTAAAGCAGTCAGAATCATCCTACTTTAAATATGATAATTTCTATACCATTACAACCCGAAAATAGTTTTTTTCCTCACGCAAATTTATTATAAAACTTAACCCGTATGCCGCTGTTCCCCCCCAAAAAAATAGCTATGGCCTATGAATCTGGACGAGTCCTGGCAGCCCATTGGAGACTAATCAGGTTGGGGTGGTGGTGTCGTATGAACCCTTTCAGCCCCCAATGGCGCCTTTAGTCGACCAAGATAACACAAAGAAAGCACTCAAGCCTGAGCACAAAGGTAACTTGTTTAAAAATATACAGTATATCCATCCTAATTCAAACCTCTTTTTGTTTGAAAGAGAAATATCAGATATTTCTATTCATGGTAGAATAATATAAAGGGCTACTACAATGAAGAAACAAAGACCAAGAACTAAACATTAATTGGCCGATTTAAAATAAAATGAGAGAAAATTCAATAGGCAAGACATTTATTTATACATTTTATGCGCAAAAAGGAATAGAGTTTGTAAAATTGACCTTTGATCACAAGCTTTCTGTTGTATGAAAAGGTGTGCTTCGTGCTTGATGAGTAAAACAGTGTGTGCACTGGTGGTTGTTTATGTTAAAAGAATTTTGGTTTGGAGAGGGTAAAATACATCAACTAAGAAGCCCGGTTCATACCGAATGCATATGTGAAGACAATTTGTTGGTGACTCAATAATTGGTCCACGCCATTTCCCCAAATGTGACCGAAGGAAATTTGCTTCGCTTTTGCTTTCGCATCAATAATGAACCGAGCTTTAGAGGAAGGTCTTCAGGGGGTAACAAACCTGTCTGCCTATGGGTTCAGCCGTCACTTTCTGCCTCCTAAAGACAATCCTGACGGCAGCCTGAGCATTCCGACTGAAATGAATCTCCTGTTCACTCTCACTTCTTTCACTGTTCCTGTAATAAAAGGTTTTCAAGTTTTGAAAGTTTTAAAGCTTGCAAGTTGTTGCTTAAAGGATTTGGGTACTTTTCCAAAATGTCCATAGATTTACATTAAACTTCAGGTTTTGAAGATAATGATAGTGGAAAGCTTCCCTTCAAATATTACTTACTGAGGTGCTGTAGTGATTAATAAATGAGTCAAACAATGTCATGAAAATACGTTTGTAAATGCTAATGAGACAAAAATTATTTGCATGACATTGTTTTATTCATTTCCCGAAAACTAGAGCACCTCAGCACGTAATATTTTTTAGGGAAGCTTTATACTATCATTATCTTCGAACTTTGTAAGTTTAGTGTAAATCTGTGGACATTGTGTTTTTGTCCTACCCTTTAAAACAAGAAAGACGGTGGTCGAGTTACAGAGGTGTGCGAGGGTCTAGCGGTCAAGCACAGTCAAGTAAAGCACTGGTGTTTCAGATCAGCAGAGTGTGGGCTCAAGTCCTATGCCACATTTCATAGAGCTGTTAAAGCCAAGCATAACAAGACCCTGCCTGTTTTAAATGGCCGTTGAAAACCTAACCACAACTCTTTTATTCCCTTCATAAATAAGAGTTCATCTTACCTGGATTTGACATGCAGTATATCTGCAACACAATCCTGGAGGCTGTGACCAGACCAGTCACACTCCTTCATCCCAGCCTGGAGGTACTTCCTGGTCAGAACCATGACAGCCAACGGTTTGTTGTCCTTCTTCAACCCTGTCTCCAGCAACGCCTTCTCCTTACCCCCTCTCAGCTGGATCTCCTTGGAGCAGATGAGGAAGCAGGGTTTGGGGCTCTTTCGGTGAGAGTTGCTGACCATCAAGGCAATGTCATCCGGAACGACCTTCGCTAAGCCAACAGAACTCTCGACAGTTTCCTCCTGCAACGTGTCTGCTGGACTAGGTTTGGTTTTGACAACTTCTTGGGTTTGTGTTGGACCTGGGGCACCCTGAACTGGGGCATTCTGACTCTGGGCACCCTGGACAGTCTCCGGGGAGGGTGTTTTCTTCTTGGGTATTCGGCCGAGGCCGCTCAGGTTAACAGAATGGATGAAAGGCAGCTTGCCAGGCTTATCAGAATGACTCCCTGAACAACAAAAAGCAACCACTTAGAGATTAAAAGCACTGGACCAGTCTTCTCAATTGGTGTATCTCAACATATTCACAAAATAACAAACCTGTGAAAATTTGAACTTTGCAAAATAATGGAATAAAAAACATCCTTCTCACACAAAGTTGTGTGCTTTCAGATGCTTGATTTCGGGACCTCAAATTCTAATTCTGAGGTCTTGAAATCAAATTCAAATATTTTGGTGGAAAATTACTTCTTTCTCGAAAATTACTTTTACTTCAGAGGGAGCCGCTTCTCACAATGTTCAATACTATCAACAGCTCTCCATTGCTTGCTCCCAAGTAAGTTTTTTATGCTAACCGTTATTTTGAGTAATTACCAACAATGTCTAGTGCCTTAAAGCTTTAAAAAGAAAAAAATTGAATAACTGTATATAAAAATGAAATGTCAATTAATAAACCACAAGGGAAAGTGACTGTGTAAATTTTAATGTGATTGGGTTAAACACAAACATAATTTACTAAAACGGAATTCGAACCTGCAAACTCCTGATTTATATGCTGTTGCTCTACCAACTAATCTAGCCGTTATGTTGGCGATCTCCCTTTTTGTCAATATCTTTGTCTTTTGTGGTTTATTACTTTAAAATAAATAATGTTGATGCTATTTTGTCAAAACTGTTGGTAGGGGTGCCAGTCATAGCCTTTTAACTGCAGTCATAGCCTTTTAACTTGTTCAACTACCATGTAGCCAGTTATAAATAAAAAGTTAAACAAATACTTTTTAAAATTTATTTATACATACCTCCACTGCTGTGTCTTTTCCTAGAGCAGTGCATTTTCAGGCGTTCTTTCTCTTTATTAAGTCTCTTAATTTCGGCATCAATTTCAGAAATTGTCCGCTCTGTACTGTTGCCGCCTTTCCCACGTCGAGTAGAGGTTGCTCCCTTCTTCCCTCGGTTGAGTTTCTCACGCTCAACCTCCACGAGTTTCTTATTGAGGTAGCTCTTCATCTCGGTTGCGCTGATGATGCGATTGCTTGCACTCTTCACTCCAACATTCAGGAAGGCTTTCATCTCTGAGGCGCCATGGATTGGAGAGCCGAGTCCGCCCTCCTGGTTTGACAGTATTCTCTTGGCGGAGTTGATGTCCAACAGCAGGCCATCTTTGTTGAATTTCTCAATGAAGCTTTCCATTCCTTCAGGGTTCTGGGTCTCACTATCGTCAAGAGTTCCACCGCCGTCCGATTCAGCGTTTTTCTCTTCCTCGACGTCTTGCGTTCCGCCCGACTTGGACAGCGTCCTCGGCAAAGCAGATGCAGCTGGTACCTCTGAATCACGACTATGAGATCTTTTCTGTTTTTTGGACGCATGAGTATAGTTGTCCATGGAACCCAGTGCATCTTCAAACGCAACAAAAGATCGTTTGGAGGAACCGCTTCTGTCTTTGTTCTCACTCTCAGAATGCGCAGTTTTGACGGTGGCTGCAGTATGAATATAGTTGTCCATGGAAGCAAGTACATCTTCAAACGCAACAAAAGATCGTTTGGAGGAACCGCTTCTATTCTCAATCTCAGAATGTGCAGCTTTGACGGTGGCTTCAGGCCCTGAATTTTTCTTTCCGTCAAGAGAGGACCCGCTACGATTTCTGGTTCTACTCTTTGCCTCCAATGCTTTCTCTGCAGAGAGCATATTGAGTGGGATAGAAACTGGGAATGACGATGGGGTATCTTTGGAGCCCTCGATCTCCTCCGCTGACGCCTTTTCATTGGTCGGCTGATTTGGATCGTTCAAAACCTTCTCAATCACAGCTTTGAGCGTTTCGATGGACACATTAACTTTTTTGGAGAGAGCTGGAATGACTGTCGAGTCTGCCGCCAGTCTGGTCGACAAGGTTGGGGTCTGCAATAGAGAAGGATTCTCGCTCATCTCAGGAGTTGTAGGCACGGTCTGTCTTCCCAATTCCTTTATTAAAATAAAACAGAGGTTTAGTTTTAAGAACATACAACATCCGAGATAGACAATCCTCATCATGAAAGATTCAAATTTCGCTTTTTTCTTCTTAAGAACTGTGACGTGCCTACATGGTTTGAAAATGTGCAAAATAAGAAATAACTATTTCGTACACAACTATGCACAGAGGTAGTGAGCAATGGTACATAACTTTTGAAGCTCAAACGAATTTAAAGATATTTATTTGATGTTTATCAGAAGTCAATATGTGAACAACAAGTTTTGTTGTTGAACATTTTGGTACACAGTGAAGTAATATTATCAGACCATCAGACTTGTCCATCCAGTCATGACTTTACTGGCTTAATGCTAGGAGGTTCGAGACAATGTTAACTTTGCTCACCCGCTCCGTTTCTGGCGCCTGATCAGATAGATCTCTTCCTCGCTCCTCCAACCCGATGTACCCCAAGCTCTTCTTTCCACTGCCTTCAAGACTCTGCTCTTGTCCCTGGTGCTCCTCGCCCGCCTGAGGATGTGACTCAAGCTGCCTCTTCTCCACACCGAGACGCGGATGAGAGCCAAGAGGCTGTCTCTCTGCTCTCTCTCCCTCGGCCTGAGGTTGATTAAGACGATCACGCTCCTGACGCAGGGCGGCCAGGATGTCTTGAAGCTTCGTCACCTTGGTGTTGTAGAGCTGCTCCAGGCCCTGATCCCCGACCGTGTTTTCCTTGAGCTGGCGGAGTACCTTCATCTCTTCTTTCAGCTTCTTGATTTCCTGTTGTTTGTCTAAGATGCTTCCGAGCTCCATGTTACTAGAGCGGGAGACCTTTGGAGGTTCTGTTTGGACTCCGGAAATATCTGCAACATAAGTTAAGTTATGATTACCACTGATTCAGATATTCCTTTACTACTCTTTGTAGGGTGACCCCTCTTCTGCCGCATCCCAGGTTGTGTCAAAAACTTGGGTTTGATCTTCAGCTATACTGATGGTCTAATGTTTTCTGACCCCGAAGTTGAGGGAGCCAAAGTTAGGGCTAAATAGCTGAGTTGATAGAGCGCTGTAATATTTTTTAGCAAATGAGTGCATCACAAAACTGAACTTGACCTTGAAGCTCTTCTTTAAAGCTATTTTGGGTGATGTACAATTTGATGTACTGAAAGAAAACATTATACATGAGGTGGAGTGTTGAAATAAGATAACTAATTAATCTTGATGTTTCACTAACCTGCTCTTCTTTGGTAGTCATTTGTCCCGAATGGGGTCAGATAATGTGAGTGTGGGTGGCCATTAGCGAGGCGAGGGTCTCTCATCGCTGATCTTGGGCTAATGGCCTCGTCCCTTAGAGGGGTTCCGGGGTCCCCTTGAGGAGTTGTAGGTCCCACACGAGGGGTTCCAGGTACCCCTCGGGGAGTTCCAGGGTCCCCTCTGGGAATTCTAGGGTCCACGCGAGGAGTTCCAGGGCCCACGAGAGGAGTTCCAAGGACCCCTTGTGGGGTTCCAGGGCCCACGCGAGGAGTCCCAGGGACCACTTGTGGGAACCCAGGGCCCACGCGAGGAGTTCCAGGTATCCCTCGAGGAGTCACCTCAATGTGATGACTGTACATAGGATGAACTTTTTCTTTTGGTGCGGCCTCCTTGAACGACGACGAGTACATTGGGTGAGGGGAAACTTGAGGCATTTTTTCCTTCGGGGTCCCCGCTAAGGTTCCAGGGGTTGTACGATCCAACTCTGGCTGCGGGGTGTACATTGGGTGCGATGCAGCTTTTGGGGTACCCTCCTTGGGTGTAAGAGTTAAGGTTTCGGCAGTCTTGTGAAGCTTCTGGGGAGTATGCATCGGGTGGGGTGCACCTTTCAACGGTGGCGTCTCAGACACATTATACATGGGGTGGAAGGATGCTTCCGGATTGACGTCAGATTTCAGCTCCAAGCCGGTTGATGGACTACCGTACATGGGATGTACGCTATGAACACTTGCAGTCAATTGGCTTGTAGCTGGTACAGGTGTTTTCTTAGGTGGTTGCACACTGACGTCGGCGAGGTCTTGTTTCGGCTTATACGTCGAGACCAGGTCCTTCTTGGCTGTAATCCCATGTTTGTAATCAATAACCGTGACATTCTGAGGCTCCGCAGTCAAGCTGCTGGGCAGAGTCATAGAAGCTGAAAGGCTCGCCGATACCTCCGGCTGTGGTTGCAGGGGCGAAATCTCAGTAGACTCTCGCCGTTTGAGGTCATGGGTCTGTCTTGTGAACATGGATAGGAGGCCGATGCGAAGCATCAGCTGTTTATTGCTGCTCTTCTCCAGGAGTTGGTTTTCTGAGATTGGTCTTTGTATCTTTGAGCCAGGAGGCATGCAGATGCCCTTCTCTGTAAAGGATACAAACAAACCAGTCAGTCATGTTAATACTTCTCCATGGAAAAAAAAATAATATTAACAAAATCTAATCAGCGGCAGTAGAGTAGTTTTAGGATTACCGAAAAATGTACTCTGCGGCAGTAGACAATATGGCAAGACAAGCTCTCCACAGAACATAATTTATCCAGCAATTAGATTAACATGGTGTTACCACAACCCAAATATATAAAATAAAATTATAATACTTATATACTAAGCACCTCGAGTACCTTGTTGGTAGATACGTTAAGACTTCGTTATTGTTATTATTATTATTATTATTAGTATTATTATAATATATTAACAGATCAAATGACACAGATTTGAATGATACATCTTTGGAGCGGTTCAATCAAAAATAAATGTAGGTATATACAATAAAACTAACTTGTGAAAACTTTGTTTCAAACTGTGGTGCCATTTTTGAGATATCACTGAAATCAGGAGCGGTTATGTCAGCCCAGGAAGAATAATCCATAATAGGAATACACAATATGAGAAACGTTTCATGCATGAAACATTCCTCAGGGTTACATTGTCGAGTCCCTTTATCTAAAACTGCACTCCTTGGAAGGGAATCATTTCTCAACATTATCGACAGCTGCAGTGCTCCGTATCGCAATTTTTACCTGTGATGTGACCAATCATGGGCAGGTGGGATGTGAAGAGAACGTGCAGAGTGTCCGGGTAATCCACTTTGGTCAAGCCAAGCTTTTGGGACAGCGGGGAGGTGGGTAGAACGAACACCATGACGCCACCCCCAAGATTGCACTTCAAGACCTACGAGAGAGTCAAGCAATAATAATTAGTCCACCAGACCCAAGCGCTTGTGCTGTCAGCAACAGAGTGTGCGTTCAATACTCGGTCATGATACTTGTGTCCTTGATTAGCAAGGAATTTGACCATAACTGTACAAAAGTCGGACAGTGGTGCATTCTGCTCTACCAGCCAGGCTCCAAGTGGATGATGCCCATGCCTACATGCTAAGAGGCTGCAAAGGGGGATAACCCTGGTGTCAGACCCAGTGGTAGGTCGCAACATGCCCCTGGTGACAGTTAATTTGGTTCAATGGACCAAATCAAACAAGCCCTCACCTTGAAGTTGCCAGCTGGCGTTGTGATTTCATGAACAAAAATTCTTCAATTAATAAATACCTCAGAGAGTTTAAGCGGGTCTGCGAGAGGCGATCTCGTTGCCTGTTTTCAAAAGCCTCCTCAAGACATTTCTGTTTCCCCACCCATCCTAGTTTGTTTGTTTTTCTTTTGTCATAGTCTCATGTAAAGCGCTCTGTTCTCCGTAGGGCGCTTTATAAATGCTTCGTACTATTATTATTATCATTATTATTAGTCGAAGACTGGTCATGTGGGGGTGTATTAAATGTAATATCTAATAAAGACTGGCTCTGTAAACTATCAAATAAATGATCCCTAAATAAAAACGTCTGGAATCAGATCAAAGTCTGAAATTTATGAATACAGACGGTCAGATATTACTTTTTGTTAGGATAATGAATAGGGTAGATGGCCTTAGCTTTCGATCCAATCCGGACCTTCTTCAGAGGCATAAAACAAGTACAAACATATCCATTTATAGAAAAAGAGAGGGGGAAAGGGATTAAGGAAAGGATCCAGAAAGAAGCGGGAAAATAACAGCCAATCAAAGTTTCTATTTCAGAAACAATATTGGTGGCTATGAACCAATAGGAGTGAAGTGGCGAGGACAAAGGATGTTTAGAATGAAAGGAAGGGTTACTGGACCATATCCTTTTTGTTATGATAGATACATACCACTTGTTCACGTGTCAAGAAATGTAAGAGATGCTCAAATCTCTTGTGGGATTCCTTGATCTGTTGTAGCTCACAGTAAACGACGTACTTGTTTCTCCGACAGACTATCAGAAATAAAAGTACAGTTAACAGTCAGATTCTAAAGTGCTTATGCATATCATGATAAACAACTGTAAGCTAGATTACATCATTCGTTGAAGGACATGTAATTTTTTTTCCCCATCAGTATTTGGTGCTGTATACTGATTGAGAACTAATTGTCAGGTGATAATTTTGTGTGTAAACATGGTAAATATGCATACCCAGGAGGTGGCACATTCACACAGAAGCCAAAAATACACAATTTGAGAAGTTTGGGGTGGGGGTGTCTTCAGATGCTGTTTTCTCTAGGGGGAAGAGTAAGTGCTGGTATGAACTTTAAAGTGGTGTGAAGTGGCTGAGCGTAATTCAAGCACTCTGGCTCTAGCTCTGGTGTGTCTGATCCTCAGAGTGTGGGTTTCGAGTCCAGGTCGTAACACTTGTGTCCTTGAGCAAGATATGATTGCTTTGCCCTTAAGATGGGACTATAAGCCCAAGGTCCCTGTACTGGAATTGGCAGTGAATGTAAAAGAACCAAGAACACTTATTGTTGAAGAGTAGGGGTTAACTCCGATGTTTCTGGTTCACATAGCAAGCACCCTTGCCTATAGGTTTCTTCATGCTTGTGAGCTAGTCATTAAGTTCACTTGTGAGGCATCCTTGGTTTCATTACCAGATATATAAAACACAAGACAAGTCAGTGAGCTCTCAATCTTATCTATAATATTGGCCTACACTTTGTCTTAAAGAACAGCTTAATCTTTAAACCAACCTTCCCTGATGTCAGAGGTCAGAGGTATTCCACTGGCAAAGATCCCAGATGGGAAATAGCTCAGCATCTTGGCAAAGGAGATCTTGTTCTTGAAGTTTAAAGACGAAGGGCTGCGGAGAAGACAGACAAATACAATTATTTCAACATCGATAAGTAAAAGGGCTAAGCTAATAGACGACTGTCTTATTTCATAACTGGTTTTCAAAATCTTCTGAATGAACGTTTGTGTCACAATGGTACAATTGTTTTGATAGCTGGGCGAGTCAGAAGGGATTCATGTGAAGATCGCAGATTTCTAGCTGTTTTATACTCCTGAACTAGCTTTGAAGATAAACAGGGGCAATGTAATGGATACACCACTAAATGAGAACAACTTTAAAATCTATTCTAGCCCATATTGGCAGCCAATGTAAATCATTTAGAATGGGTGTTAGAATTCTAAAGTTTAACTTCTGGTGACAAGTCTAGCAGCGGAATTTTTGTACACGCTGCAATCTAACAGTTTGAGTTGTCTTTAAAGTAGACTGTTGCAGGTATCTATGACCAGAGAATGAACCAATGTCTCGGTAGATTTCATATCCAGATAATGTCTGATGGAGTCATTTCTATGAAGAGCAGGGTCCAATTTCATGGCTTTGCTTACCGGCGAATTCTGCGGTGGCAATCACCATTTTCCGCTTACGTGCAAGCGCCGAATTTCTGTGCTAGCCTTGTAGGCGTAGATTGCCCAGTAACATGGAGTATGCATGCGCAGACGCCAAAATTCCCCGCTAACTCGTAAAATACGCTTGCCGTGAGCACTGAATTCTCTGCTTCCGTAACCGCCGATTTTTGCTTACGGTAAGCAGAGCCATGAAATTGGGCCCAGATGAGGCGGCAGAACAAACATTGCCGAAATGCTCTTTGCTATTTACTTACAGTGTATGAGGAAGCACAGGGGATGTGTAAGACACCATCTTGCCAATACAGAGTGGTTCTTCCTTAGCAGTCAGCACACCCTTCCAGACCACAAAGTGCCGCTCTCTCAAGACGTTGTATTTACATTCTTAAAGACAAAAGACAAAGTAAATAAATCAAACTGTTTGAGACAGTAGGAAGCAAAATGATGCTATGTGGTCGCAGATTTACAGAAATCAAAAAAATGATTCATGCATGGGTTTTTTCTAAATTTAAATATTTACTACAAAGGGAATCCTTTCTCAGAATAAACTTTTTAAACTTGAAACAATCATGGTCGTTCACCAGTTTTGCTATTCATATTGGTGGAGAGCGCGTCACGTGGGTGTGTATAAACCTTTGTTTATGACCAGTAAAAAGTGTTGAAACATGGGCGTGACACGCGAGCTTGCACCTGTTCTTATAAGACAGTTTATTCACTCTTATTGGTCGAGAGCAACAGCTGATACAGTTGTGCCACATCACATGATACGCGCACAGCATTCCCTTATAAGGAGTTGTTTACGGAGGCGGAGGGCTTTACCAATTCTTAGCTGGAGGGGTGTTGTGTTGAAAGAAATCATTGAACAATTATAACTTTTGCATTTAATTTACTTTTTGACAAAAAGTGTTGATGTTTTTTTACCGAAAAGGTATTTATGAATGGGAATCAAAGTGTGTTGAATCGGTTTTCAACTAGTGGTTTAAACCCGCCGAGGTCTGGTTCTTGATAATTTACCCCGACTTTGTCTCGGTAAAATTATCAAGAACCAGGCCTCGTTGAGTTTAAACCACTAGTTGAAAACCTCTTCACCAAACAAACCGCAAACCAAATATATATTGATACCTCACCATGCAATGTCTCAAATCCTATATCATTCGCCTAAGGAGTTCGCCCTACATAATTTGGTCTCAGAATTCATCACTGCAATAACCTATCTTTCTGAAAATTTGTATATACTCAGCGCCTTGAGTACCTTGTTTGGTAGATACACGCACTATATAAGACTGCAATATTTTTATAACCCCTAGTCACTGGGCCTTAAATTATTCCTTAAACCATCTCAGCTCTTGGCTCTCTGGGGAGTACACAGCCTGTGCTGTCAAAAATGTAGCGCACTAAGCTAATCAATCACAAGAACCATCTTTGTCCCCGCAGGTACCCATTTACATCATCTAAACAAACAAAACGAAACAACGCTAGAGTACTCACTTGGTGCCGTCACTGTCTTGTGTGGTGCAGCAGCGTGGGTGTCACCTTGAGTTGTGCTAGATTGAGCAGGGGTGTTGACGGGAAGTGCTTGTGGGAGCGTGCTGTGATGGGGTGCCTGGGGTGAGCTCTGGGCCACTGGGTTTCTGCGTGACAATCGTCGGGGTACGTGCAGAAGAGCAAAACGAAGGAAAAACTGTCAGAAATTTTGAACTAATTTTTAAGTCATTCTTTAAAGCCATTATACACTTTCGGAACAGAAAAAAAGATTTACAAATAATTTACAGGGTTTACAGAAGGTAATGGTGAAAGACTTCTCTTGAAATATTATTCTATGAAATGCTTTAATTTTTGAGAAAACATTGAAAAAATATCAATTCTCGATAGCGAGAATTACGGATTTATTTTTAACACATGTCATGACACGGCGAAACATGCGGAAACAAGAGTGGGTTTTCCCGTTATTTTCTCCCGACTCCAGTGACCGATTGAGCCTAAATTTTCACAGGTTTGGTATTTTATATATAAGTTGTGATACACGAAGTGTGGGCCTTTGGACAATACTGTTCAGTGTCCAAATGGCTTTGAGCCTGGACAAAACAAACTTCCTTTTCATCTGACAAAGTAAATCCTTTAAATCCTTATTTATTAGTTTACTAGTAACGCAATATTTTCCTATTATCCACACAACGTATATCTTCAAATTTGACTTGATAAATATTTTGTTTTGCACCCGAGTTGGAATTCAATTTTGGTAAAATCACAAATGTTACTTTTACCAGCTTGTTTATTTTATCATTCATATTATTTGTGTGTTTTTTTTTGGTTTTTTTCAGCCCAAGTTTTCAAATTTTGTATGTCTCTCCAACCCCCCTTTTTCTAAATACTTTTTTTCCCAATATTCTTAAATACAATTTATTTTCAATTGTTTTCTTCGACCAAACCACCAACATATTTAAAAATTTTCAAAATTGATCAATTTGAGAAAATACTTTGTGCCCAGTGGTTTAGACTAACCTTGTTTCATGTGGTGATGACATTACTGGTTGTACAGGTTGAGCAGATTTGGCCGTCTCCTGGTATGTGAAATGCACCATGGCATAGGGACATATCTGCCTCGGCCGAGTCACCATGTCCAAGTCACCAAACTCATACAAATAAATCTGGATATCAAGAGAAATAGGCAGGGATGAGATTTAAAGCCACTGGACACCTTGGGTATGCACAAAATAACAATTCTGTGAAATTTTAATTGTCAAATTGGTCGTCAAATTTGCGAGATAATAATGGAAGGAAAAAACACCCTTGTCACATGAAGTTGTGTGTTTTCAAATGCTTGATTTCGGGACCTCAAAATCCAATCCTGAGGTCTCAAAATCAAATTCAAATATTTGAGTGGAAAATTACTTCTTTCTCGAAAAAGTATGTTACTTCAGACGGAGCCGTTTTTCACAATGTTTTACACTATCAACAGCTCTTTATTGTTCGTTAACAAGAAAGTTTGTATGCTAACAATTATTTTGAGTACAGTGTCCAGTGCTTTTAACAACTGTAAAAATTCCTGTAAAGTGGCTCAATGTCACCGGTACCCCATTAATCTAGACCCTGAATCTCTGAGAAGTTACAATTCAGGAGGTTTAGATACTAAAAACTACAGGAACCCAATATGGATAATTTCTTTCTTCTTTTGCCGACTGGTTTACTTAAAACAAAAAATTTAAGTCTCAAAGGATTGTGAAAGTCTCACGGGAATAAAAAGCTTTTGACGTAAGTTTTTTGGTTTCATGAGTTAGAGTGACGTGCGTGCGACCAAAGTGGTCTCAAAAATGATTGAATATGCGATAGACTTCATGGCATGGTTTGCTAATAAGTTTTTCAGTGACTAGCACCAAGTAAGCGTTTCATTTCGGTGGTCCGCAAGTTTTTTTGCTGGTCTCTATTTGTAGTTTCTATTCCATATTATAGCATGGGACTGAGTGATTTGTAATCATTATGATGAACAATCAGTTGTGTACATGTGGCAGTAGCAAGCAATCAACTACCCAGCTGGACTAGTTGCGTACAGAATTCAGTCTTTTTATGTTTTATCTAGCCTTTGTCTGCATGGCCTATAGACCGTATTGAATAACCCATTTGTTGCTATGAAAGTAGCCATTTTGTAGGGAAAACCGTATGCTCTTAATGCAAACATCAAAGAACCTGCGCAATCCCGGTTTGATTTCTACGGTACACGCACGCACACCACCACACACACAGCCTATAGACCGTATTGAAAAACCCATTTGTTGCTATGAAAGTAGCCATCTTGAAGGGAAAACCAGATGCGCATCTTAATGCAAACATCAAAGAACCTGCGCATTCCCGGTACATGCACATGCACGCACACCCCCACGCACGAGCTCACAGATGCCATGTTGTATGGCAGGTTTTTGAATGGTGACGTCATATTCAATATGGTCTATAGCCTCACCTTTCATTCCAAGCAGGGTCTTTCTCAAAGGGTTAAACACAAAAATAATTACAACAAAAAATTCCTGTCTTACCCTGGTAGCATCATACACAGCTAGTGTCTGCAGAGAGGTCAGTCTGTTCATGTCCGCAGCATTAGACTTTGCCACATGACTGTCATAGTTTGGCATTGGGTCAAGCACGCTGCTATAGTTTAACGGTACTGCCTTCACTTTACCCTGTGAAAAAAAAAAAAAAAAAGTAAAACTGTTTAGTACCATTCTCAAACAACGTTTTTTTTTGAGTGAACGGAAAAATTTGTTTGATGGATAAATTTTACAAGACATCTCTGGGACTTTTAATGAAAGTCGTATTATTAACTTATTTCACTTTTGGAGTAAAAATTGCAAACTTCGCTCTGGTGGTCTTCAGGAGAAAGAGCATACTGATCAAAACGTTGAGTCGTTAACCATTGGTTCTTTTCAGAACCAACACTACTCAGAAAGAGATATTCAAATGGTGTTACTGCAAACCTCCCTTACTAATTTGAATACAATAATCTGAGATACAATACTGTCAGCAATGCTTCTCAGGTTCAATTTTTGGGGGAAAGAAACTGATATATTTGTTCATACCACATTCCTTCAAAGAATCGATTCTCAAAATGCTTTATACTATGGAAAGCAGCTGTACTCCTATACCTAGTAGGTTTTTTTGCCATTAATTTTAAGAGTGTTAACCAACTTTTCAAATGTCAGATTTAATGTCCTGGGCCCAAGGTGCTTACGAAAAAAATAGCTCAGCACAACAAAAATATGCTCACCAGAATAAGGTTACCAGCCAAGCTACCATGCGACATGTACAATTTGACTGGTATCACTGGCTTCGCAGAAAATTTGTAAGCAACTTTTTTTTGCTTCAAGCATCTCTAAGAAATTTGCACCGGTTATTATGGTAAGCTTACCTTTAGTATCTTCAAGATAAGCAGTATTCCCTTGTGACTCGATTCTAGTCCATCTCTTTTGAGGATGTCAGAGTAGCGAGATAAATACACACCTGCATAACCACAAGAAATTTATGCAATGATTAGTCAATCAAACATCTGTTTATTTATTTATCTTGATTTTGATTCTTTGGACAATACAATTATACAAACGGAGGCTGTCCAGGGAAGCGATGGGTTATGTTGTGTAAACCTGTGTCAGATTCCGAATCTGCTGTATTTATTTACCGCTTGAGGTTGGCGTGTTCTAACAATTATTATTTATCGCTTCCGGGGTATACACAATTATCGTCTGCACAAAATGATTTGTATTGTGACATACCAACTGTTCTCTGAAAGACAAAGACTGGTTCAAATGTTCATTCATACCCCAAACAGGCAGAAACACATTACCACAAGACATCATCCATCACCCACATTAACCCACCTCAAACAATATTGCACACAGAAAGGACAGAACGCAGATGTTAAAAAAATGGTGCAGACAATAATCGTGTATACCACCGTAAGTGATAACAATAATTTTGAGAGGGCCCCCAAGCATTAAAAAATGGGAGGATTGGCAGCTTCATCTAACACTACGATTATGATAGATGTTAAATTTGCATCGGGGATGAAGAATATTAATTTTGTTTTTTTACCCGTACACCGTTGTGTGTTAGCACTCAGTACTTTCCCAAGTCCTGATCACTCAGTACTTTCCGGAGTCCTGAGGATTTGAACTGCCTCTAGCTACCGGGCAATCTCAGTACCGTAATTTTCGGATTATAAACCGCGCGGCGTATAAACCGCACTTCCTCAAAATATACAAACAAATATTTAGGTGTCGGCGTATATGCCGCGCGGCGTATAAACCGCGATCAAAATAAAAAATAAAAACATGAAAAAAATAACCTCAAAACACGGAAGTAAAGTACGCAAACCTGCCGCGTTACGGGTGGATTTTTTATCTCACACTATCAGTCCTGAGTTATATTTTTTTCCATCAACAACCCTTTTCAAGAATTTGTTGACCATATGTTTGAAAACTTCTTTGGCAACAAACTCTCCGTAAATCAAAGATCGGCCGACAACGCACGCCGAGAAACAGTTGAACTTTGCCCTGCATCGCATCGCCCTCTGTTGACAAAAGTTGTTCACGTTTGATTAGACTGGGCCCCTAGGGGGCGCCGTTTGTCCATTAATTGTTTGACACTTTTAAGGCATGTTTTTACCATGGTTTACAGCAATTAGATGTAAACCATAGAAACTGTTGCCAAATCCTTTTATGGTTTACATACCAGTAAAGTATTTGTTGTGTATAAGTTTATGGTTTACAAACCATGAACATACAAAAAACATTTACATATCGTGGTTCATAAACCAAGAAAATTTACGCATCTTAAAAACATGGTTAATAATCCATAAAAACTGAAGCATCAAATTCATGGTTTACAAATCATGGTTTATAAACCATGAAAATTGAGACATCTAAAAAACATGGTTTATAAACCATGAAAATTGAAGAATAAAAATCGTGGTTTACAAATCATGGTTTGTAAACCATAACAAATGAACCATAAAATCATGGTTTGTGACCATGGTTTATAAACCATGAAAATCGAGACTTCTTAAAATACATGGTTTATAAACCATGAAAATCGAGACTTCTTAAAAAACATGGTTTATAAACCATGAAAATCGAGACTTCTTAAAAAACATGGTTTATAAACCATGAAAATTTACACATCTCAAAAACGTTGTTTGTAAACCATAAAAAAATGTGCACTTACAAATCATGGTTTACAAACCATAAAAATGTGCACTCATAAATCATGGTTTACAAACCATAAAAAATGTGCACTCAGAAATCATGGTTTATAAACCATGAAAACGTGCACTCACAAATCATGGTTTACAAACCATAAAAAATGTGCACTCAGAAATCATGGTTTACAAACCATAAAAGTGTGCACTCACAAATCATGGTTTATAAACCATAAAAACGTGCAGTGAGTGATAAAGAAACAGTGCGAAGATTTATATCCAAGGAATCCTTTGCCTTCCGTTTTGTTTAAATAGAAAATAGACAAAACAGTCCTTTTTAGGGCTACCACAACACAAACGAGAGTATTGTCTATGAGTGTTGTTTCTGTTTACAATGTATATAGGAACATTTTTTAAACATGCACAATGCCTTTATAAAATATAAAAGAAATAATAATGGGGACGGCTAAAGTTTTCCCTCACTTTTATTGTATAGCAGTGGTAATGAAAAAAAATGCGCTACCTTATTGTTTGCGTAATCACAAGGACAGGGGATTCACTTTTATTAAACATCGGAGTAGACGGGAAATAAGGTTGAAATGGGTCTTTCAATAAGGGAATTAAAGAAAAGTGGTTGGCCGGTGTTTCTCCCTCCCTTTTATTATTGTAGTCCCACAACGAGGATCCACAACAGATATTGCAACGGCGGACGGACGTAGCGTGTGTGTGGAGTAATGTATCCTGCAGCGTGCACATTAAACACATGTACACACATGCGAGTTCGTAAAGCTAGCAATATGTTAAATGCGCTGCTCAATCTCGAGATTGCACAACAGATGTTGGTGGCACCGTATTGAGCGATGTTCGCGGACGGGTTGCGCTACGCCCTCGCATTTGCGCCGCCTGGAAATAAAATTCCCAATGTTACTGGACTCAACAATCAGGGCAGGTTGAACACGTTTTGTTTGATCCCCCGAAGCGGCTAGTTCTTTGCGTACGTCCATTCACCATTCTGCCGTTGCGTTGTGCGTGGTTGAGCTGAAGAAACCGCTGGCCGACACGAGTGTAGCCTGGATGTCTGACGTCAGTATATAAAGATCGTGGGATAAATAGACAGTGGACGAGTCTATTTCGCTGAGACACGAGTATAGCTTGAATGTCTGACGTCAGCATGTAGAGATCGCTAGGATAAATAGACGGGCACCAGTCTAGTCTAACCCGAGTTGCGCTGAGAGCTAGAGGGAGGGGGAGCTGAGGGCGGTTGATAAACGTTTTACAAAGGAAACATGGAATACAATTGTGGTGAGATTTTCAACAGGATTTTGTCATCACACAGGCAGGTTTTTGTTCTCGTTTAAGAAAAAAAAACATTAATTAGAATATTTTACAAACGATCTTTCTTTAAAAAAATGCCGTTTTTTCTCTTAAATATTTATACGTCGGCTTACAAGCCGCCCGGAGAATAAACCGCAGGAGTTCAAAAAAATGTCAAAATCAACATATAAACCGCGGTTTATAATCCGAAAATTACGGTAGTCTAGTTGGTAAGACATTAGAATTGCATGGGTCGTGGGTTCGAATCCCACCCGAGTAATATGCCTGTGATTTTTTTCAGAGTATACAGTGCTAACACACATCGGTGTATGGGTAAAAAAATAAAAATAATAAAGCTCCATTAAAGACAGAGGCTAGAATAAAACATCCTTTACATCTGACAACTAACGCCTGTTATCTCTATGTAATTCCTTTTCTAAACAGTGGACTTAATGTAAAGATCATGCATAAACCAGTAGGGCACTGACCGCCTCAGGCAGACTAACTGCTCATCCATTAATGATCCAAGTTTCTCAGTGTTAACACACCCAATGGTGGAAAGGATGTAAGTTTCTGAGCTCTCGTGGTGAAACTCTGATAAACACTGTCCATGGACCATGTTTAGTTCATGAAGCGTAAGGAAAACCTTAAATTTTAAGGCATATTTTTATGGATCAATATATTCTACTTTTAAAACATCTTTCCAACCAAATTCATCTCAATAACAAACGCTTTTCTTTTTTTAAATAGCCCAGCGATTTCAACACCCATAGCAAAGGCAATTCTAAAGCCAATTACAAAGCCAATTTAACAAAAAAGGGTTATCTAATTGTCCATTTACCCACTTAGCCCATATTTCATTTGCAGCAGTTAAGAAAACCTTTCATTATCAGACGAAAACTCAACCAGCATTTTAACTCGTCAGTTTTGATTAACACAATAAAAATGTTCAAAATATATCATATAAATTAAATTTAAACGAAATTACTGTTCAATAAAAAAGTACAATAGAATAAAATGTAGTTGTCCATAAAAACAAGACATAAATTAAGAATACATGTACAACAGTAATTATTACATAAATTAAAACAAAATTTAAAATCGAATACAAAAATAAGAGGCATACATTCAAGCACAACAATAAAATAAATTAATAGTATTCTTTTCTCAAAATGACGGTACCATCAGGTTCAATAACTTGCATGTATAATTCCATTATCAAGGCATACTCTTTATTATATGGACCATTTATAAGTCTGAATTTCAGAACCCTGATATTTTCATCTGAAAGCTGTTTTGTTTACTTGTACATTGTAATAAACTAAGAGGTATTGTGGTCACCATACGGGAAATTAACGTGGACTTGAGGAGGATGATTCAAAAGAGGGCGCTACCACAAAATTGTATACACAGTTTGCCATATGGGGGGATTGAATCGCCGGCCACACCGCCACAAAACTAGTATTGGCCTAGGGAAAGTTTTCTACCATTTTGCCAAAATGGTGCATCGCTACAAAACCAGTATTTGCTTATTAAAGGTTTTCCACCGTTAGCCGAAATGGTTTGCAGCTACAAAACCAGCCGTCGATTTCACAAAACTCTTCCTAACTTAAGACTAATCTTAGGACGTAGGACGAGTCCCAACCCTGCACTGTAGCATGCAGACTTTTAGATTTATCCTAAGTTAAGTTAGGACGAGTTACTCGTCCTAACTCGAGATAAAAGACGAGTCCTAACTCTTTGTGAAATCGAAGGCTGTATTTGCCCAGAAAAGGCTTTCTACCATTTTGCCAAAAATGATGTGCCGCTACAAAACCAGTACATGTAGCCTATTGGCCAATGCAGGTTTTCCTTAATATTGAAAAAAATAAGTGCCCCGCAAAACCAGTAGGGGGCCTATTGGACAAGTGCAGGTTTTTAACCATTTCGACAAAATGGTGCAGCTGCTACAAAACCATTATTGGCTAATTACATGTTTTCCACCATTTTGACAAAATGGTGTGCAGCTACAAAAACAAGTACTGGCCAAATAGATGTTTTCTGCCTGTTTGCCAAAATGGTATGCTGCAAAACCAGTATTGGACCAGTGCAGGTTCTCTACCATTTTGCCAAAATGGTGCATCGCAACAAAACCAGCATTGGCCCATTAGAGGTTCATCATTTTGCTGAAATGGTGTGCCTTCACAAATCAACACTATGACATACAAAAAAACCTACAGACATGCCAATTAGTACCATCAATGCCAAATCCTTCACAAATAGAAAAGATCCGGGAACAAAAACCAAATACTATGCTCCGTGTAGTTGGAGCCTATGAAAGAGAGAGTGACGTTTTGCAACTCATGCAACATAATCTAGTAAACGCTGATGTGTAATATTCCATACTGATTTCAAACATAATTTCAAATCCAATTCTACATAATGACTATTATCTCTGATCCTCCGAATACCACCGTCACCCCACATTAACCCTCACTTAACCCTCAAGTGACGTTGCCCTCAAGTGACTGTTGAGTGGGCAACAAACCAATAAAAAAATGGAATTCCAGACGAGTGCAACGGGAAATTGTCTTTTTTGCTTTTCCGCGTAAATCTTTATGACAAATCTGACATGCCAGACTAATCACAGATCTCATGCATCCGTAACTGTGTAAATCGCCACTTAATCATCCTAAATGCTACATGCAAAAAGAAACCAATTAGCGAGTCCCAATGTAGGTCATTGTTACCAACACCTTAAGATCATCCAAGCTGGGGACGACATGGTTGACGCTAATTTTTACGTAAATGTAAAGACTTGCCAATTATGTTAATTTCATTCTGTCTGATGAGGTTTATCAGAGAATCACAAGGTAGCGTGTCAGGATGATATGCGAGAATAGTTAAAAAATTGTGAAAATTTGTTTTTGTACCATTTCATAACATTCTTTATAAAAAAGGGTTTTTATAGTTTGTTTGATTGCTTTGTTTGTAATTACTCAAGCATGCTACCTTAACAAGTTTATTGAAGCGTTGATCTATTATTGAAGGGTTTATCTATTTTTTAGATCAGTTTTACAGGTAAATTTTCAAACAACATTTTTGAAAATCAGTTATTGCCAAACAAGGTAATCTTAATTAAATCGTGGGAGGGGGGGGGGGGGAGGGGGGAAACGAGAACAACATTTTTATTCTATTAAGGGTTTGCAGTTTTGGTTTAGCGGAATTTTATAACAAATATTTATAATTTTGGGTTCAACAAAGATAAACTGACTAAAGTGGGATTGAACCTGCGACCAACCGATTAACGCGCCGGCGCTCTACCAACTGAGCTATGTATGTAACCTTAATATTGGCGGTCTCCCTATTTTGTCAATTTCTTTGTTTGGTGGATGCCAATCAGAATCCATTAAACCTGTAACTGTCGTAAAGCCAGGGATCACATCTAAGTTTAACATACAGCCTGGAAAGCAGCAGAGGTAACCTCAAGGGGATGCGAATATTATTCACAATTTACATTGTAAAAATTAAAATTTAAGAAGTAATGAGAAGGACAAACATTTGTTGCTCTTCACTTTAGTGATCACCATGGTGATGAAGAGATACCTTCATAATTGTGTTAGCCTTGTTAAAAAAATTTTAAATATCTGTAATTCAAGAAAATTCAAAAGCGTCCTTGAACCCGAATTATTTTTAGTAAGATTCCAGTGGAACTGCAAACTCTAGTTTGTACAGCTTGGACATTAAAACCCCCAAACAAAGTACGGCAATTCCATTAAGCCAGTGGAGAGAAGGAAAAAACATAAATTAAATATTGGAACTAATTGTTAGTTTCATTCCCTCCCCAGTGCGTGCCTGGCGTCAATTTGGATGATTAAGTATACAATATGAGGAACCACTTACACGTATGCACGCTGGATTGGCTTTTCAATCGAGTTTATTGTTATCGGGTAACAAAAGGAGTGGATGCTTTTGCTGTTTGGTACGCCACCGTCAAGTAAGAGGAGGTAATAATAGCAACAAAGACACTGGTGCATGTATTTTTACCCGTCGTCTTTGTATCAATAGAATGGAAGATACCGAGAGAGAAAAAAGTCAATCCTGATGAATATTATGACACAGATATTTTACTCTTATTCCAGATTAACTATTGATAATGGGCCATTCAGAACAATCAATGTGAAAAAAACTAACATATTTTATTTTATTTTATTAATTTCTTTTGGGGGGGGGATTTCAAAATATGTAGAAACAATTGAAATAAAGGTTAGAATATGATAAAAATAATATCGTAAATTACTCGAGCCCAACAATACTTTTTTTTATATATTCCTGAGGGGAGATTTTATTCTGGTTGTGTTTTTTTTTTTTTTACAAATAAAAAACCCTTTCAGAATAAATTGTATTTATTATTTATACAGATGTACTCAACTTGGTCTTTTCCGTTCTGTATAACTTAAAAAATTAAAATATAAATAAATAAAAAGCTATGGAGATAAATTCAAAATCTTTGCATGACGTAGCTCTATCTCAATGATGATGTGTCACTCCTCTAATGGCACATGACTCATGGCTGCAAAAGGTATGAGCGACAAGGCACATACACTTCACATGGCCACAACAATAGCCTGGCAGAGAGGACAGGGTAAAATGCTGCGCAAAGTCATGACATGATAATTTTGAAAAAAAAATCACATGTTTTCAGATGTTTTCATGAAAATTGATTCCTGTAGTCAACATTTCAAAAAAAAATTTACCCATTGAAGAGATCTGCATGGGTTGTTGTGAAGACGCATGTGAAAAGTATATTATTACTCATTCACTTCAAACTTAAACAGAAATTTTAAACCACTGAAATGTAACAAGAATCCAGACAAGAGAGCGGGTTGGAGAAAATCTCCTTCTGTGACTCCGCATAACAGACAAACCAAAATGGAAAAGACACACACTAAACGAGCGTTGTGGTCATTGTGAACTTTTTGGTTTGTGTCGTGCCATAATAATTTCAAACAACCTCACGTGTTAAGAGATGTTCTCATGAAAATTTATTTTCGTGGTCCACATTTATTCAAAGTTGTTTTACTCGCAGAAGATCCCTGCATGGGTTGTTGTGATGACGCATGTAGAGAGCATCAATTGTTCTCAACTCTGAGTTGTTTGTGTTGTACAAAAGAAAACAACAATAAATTATTAATTGACTAGTATAATCTGTTCCGATGTTACCCGTATAATAATATATAATGTACGATAAACTACCTTAAAAGGTTTTGCTGATGTTAATTTTATTGGGGGTATTTTACCAGAATTGCTTACTGACTACACAAAGAGCTTTCTAGCCTGGCCTTGAAAGGTTTTGCTGATTCAATGTGCCTGTATGTTACTGGGGTAATTTTACCAGAATTGCTCAATGACTACACAAAGAACTGTCTAGTCTGTTGGCTACTTTACAAAAAAAGATAAGGCAAAAGGTCTGGGTGGGCTTTTTCTACCAATTAGAATCAAAATGTCCTTGAGAGCACATGGAGCTGTATAGGCAAGGGAGCCCCATTACTTACGCAGCGCATTACCATGGCAACACATCAAGAATTTGTTTTCCTTGCTAGTTGAAAACATCAATGATGTCACATCCACTGGCTTTTTTCACTTTAGTTGGTTGATTTCCTTATCGTAACTGGCTGTCTATGACTTATCATGAGTAAGGTTTGAGAATTCTTTCTTCACAGCTATAATGTTATTTATTTTGGTTTTTCACCGATGTGTGTTAGCACTGTATACTCGGAACTTACCCAAGTTCTGTTAAAAATAAATCACAGGCATGCTACTCGGATGGGATTCAAACCCACAACCTTTGCAATTCTAGAGCAGTGTCATACCAACAAGACAAATGAGATTGCCCGGTAGCTAGAGGCAGTTCGAATCATATGTTTTAGCAGTGGGTACTGCAAACGATTTAGATGTCAAATTTGCATCGGGATAAAGAATATTAATTTTGGTTTTTACCCATATTCTGATGTTGTCGTCAGGTGAATTGGGTCAATATCCTAGAAAACTGTTCAGAATGGAAAACCTCAAAAAACATAACATCTGATGTTGGTTGTTACAACACTGAAATGTGTTTAGAATTATACAAAGTCAGACTTACCCATGGTAGGATTACCCAGCACAGCGGAATGGGAACCATCGGCTGATAGACCTTCTTGACACATTTTCCGAGCCTATGAAACAAAAAAAACAAAAAAATTAATCTCTCTGGGTTTTTTTATCAGGGATGAGATTACAAATAGGTAAATTATCCTGAAAATTTGATAAATGTTCTCTTTCATGTTCAGATAAAGCTAATTGAATTGCAAGATGAGAAAATAGAATTAGCTGTTGCAAACTGCACACCAACCAAAAGGACCCGTGGTAGAAATGCACAAAAAAGTTAATGGCCAAACATGTAGACCTAAGAGTCTTTCTCTAAATTGTAAGATTTTAAATTAAAGAGGTTAACAGACTTGCGTGAAAATCTACTTAATTCATACCCAAGCCTTATTTTCAAATTCGGCACAGAATACATCCAGCTTTGAATATCGAGTAAAAGTAACCAAAAGACACTGCGTAAATTTTGCAAAAGTCTCATTTTATTTAAATTGTAGGGAGACAAATAAAAAAGACCTGAAACAATCCGGCAAAAACCCTGATAAATCACCAAAGATACCAGGGGAAAAAAATGATGAAAGTTTCATTAAATGATGTGACACATTTCAAAGACAACCAACAAAGTGGCTAATCTTTTGTCAAAGGTTTGCATTTCATAATGTAAAGGTGTGGTGTTTGTAACTGCAAGAATCTGCAAGAGGTTGTTATTTTCACTGTCTGTGCCAGAGTGTCTGTCCGTTAAAAAAACATATTTTACTAGGGATCTGAAAGCACACAAATTTTGCAACAGGGGTGGTTTTTCTTTAAATATTCTCTTGCAACTTCAATGAACAATTGAGTCAACATTTTCACAGATTTTTTATTTTAAACATATGTTGGGATACATGTACACCAAGTGAGAATACTGGTCATATCAAAGATGTCCAGTGCCTTTAAACACAATGTATTTTTCACTGTGTGTGCCAGAGTGTCTATCAGTTAAAAAACCAAGGACTTCAACAAAAGGAATCCTGGTGTTTTGACAGAGCGAGAACGCCCTAGGAAACAAAGAGAAGTCCTTGAATTACCGGGTCGATGTACACCGTTTTAACTCTACATATATACTAAGTGCGGCTATGGGCCTAATTTCATAAAGCTGTGAAGCAGATAATTCTGCTGAGCAAATTCCTTGGCTCAGCAGAAGATGACCTTGGTACCAGTCACACCAATGGTAACTGTATGGTTTTCTTGATGGTAACCTATATGTGACCATCCACCACCAATGGGCTGTAAAGTCGCACTTGTACATTGCAGAGCCTATTAAATTGTTTGGGTTTTCAAGAAATCTTTGAGAAATCTGAATAAAAAAGTAGGTGGCTTTGAGAAATCATAACTTCGTCAAGAAAAGTCTGATTTAAATGTGGATGGTATCATTTTGAAGCTGATTACACACTCTCTCCAAAAATGCATTGAGCCCATAACAGTAAAAGTGTCAACTTTACAGCCCATTGGTGGTGGATGGTCACATATTTGCCAAGCACAAGTTTTTTATGCTAAGCAAGTTTAGGGTTTACAGGCTTTATGAAATTGGGCCAAAACCAAAAGAGAGAACAAGAGAGATCCAGATAATAAACTAAAGTCTGCCGTGAGCCAATAGCTCATCTAACCAATTTTTCTATCCGACTTTACTTGGCATTAAAAAGACTGAACAAATTTGTATTCCCCCCGACAGAATGCCAGTCCATCGCAGGTTGCTCCCAAGCTCTCGCCAGTACCCATTTGTACTCCTTGGTGGAGATAAGCAATTATGTCCTTGCTCAAGTGTCACGAATGACTAGACCAGCATATAACTGACCTTCTGTAAGCTACAGAACTCAAGTCCTCCGCCCTAGACCAATGTAGGGACTTGAAACACTATGTGGACTACAAACATCCACACTTTTCCCATTTTTTTCCCAACAGTGTTGAACGCCAGTTCTTTCTATAAAAAAAGGACACAGTGACTGCAACACAGAGCTGTGTGGGTGATTAGGTATACACATTCAAACCAGGGACCTATAACAAAAGAGGACAATAGAGTCCATGGTTCTGGAAAGGTCCACAGTTGGGAAAACGTGTACAAAACCAATGGGAGCTTTTGCAAAAAAAGTATGTACTTTATTGTACTTATTGTACTTTTGAAAAGATCAACAAAAAGGGGACAATAGGAGGTCCACGGTTGCAGGCATACATTATACAAGCTTGTCTGTGTGGTCGTGTCTACCCGCTTTAATTTTATTTGAAACAAAAAGGAGCTGTTGGTAAAAAAAAGATAATCCACACAAATGGTGAACAAAGAGAACTAACATTGGTTGGTGAACATGTTGTAATATTCACTAAATGGAGTCTGAAGACAATAAAAACAACGATTCACCACAGCTGCGGGGGAATACTACAGATGGGATGTTTTTACATGGACTTGTGTTTAGTGTATAAAAGAGGATGTTAAGTTTATTCATTTTTAGGCTTATTAAAAATGATATTGCAACCAAATGGCTGAATTGAGTGATTAAAAAAAAAGGAAATAACACCAAATACATTTTTTTATTATTATTAAAAACCATAAACTGCTATATATTACTTTTAACAAGTATTTTAAAGGGAATGCCAACAATCATTATAAATATCAACCACCTATTAATGTGCGTTTTGGTACTATTCGCAGCGCATGTCTGTCCCATCCTTTTTTGTCTCTCTGTATTATTCAAAAACCCAAATTGACAAAATCAACCATAAGTCAATATTATTAACAGTGATTATTTGCCATGATTGATCTGCACCTGTTGTTTAAAACGACTTGATAAAAAAAATAGCTACAGGAAAAAACACTGTAGTAAGTTCATACTTCCTGCGAATTGCAAATGCGATAAGAATTTCAGCGCCACAAATTTGCAACAAACGATTCGCATCAGTTGACTTGTGCTCAACTCCAGCGAAACATTCGCTGCGAAAACAGCCATGTGACGTGAACATTCCCTTCGCATTTGTATTTGCAGGAAGTATGGACCAGGCTTCATAATTAATTTTATGTTGTTGCATCTCCTGTTTGATAAGAATCATGGTTTGAGTACTGGCCATACTTGTACTGGCCTAGAAGTAGACAGAGGTCATGGCCTCTGTTGCGCATGCTGCTGGCCTTACGAAATCCAGAAACGCTACACGTATTGTGTGTTTGAAATATGTCCCATCCATGTCCCATCAATATTGCACGCCAGACCTCAACTCACTTTGCCAGCCTGAATCATGCAAGATATTTGGTACTTGGAAAAATGTAGGATATGTTTTTTTAGGGTAAGGGCTTACTTCTTCATGTGGTGTAGGTTTAACAGACATTTCAGGCTATTTAATAAAAAAAAAAATTCATTTGTCCGAAGGCCAAAACAATCGAAAATCAGACTCAAATAGGGAGAAATCATGTCTGTGAATTAAGTCCATCTTTCAACTCAGAGAAATATGGCCAGCACTCATAAAAACTTGTTAATGTGACCCCCTTCTTATTAAATATACAAACTTTCTTACTTCTTTTTCGCTGTCTGTGGAGATAAATGCAAAGGATTCTGTCAGCTCCTTATCTGTGCGACCGTCATCTTTCATCTCTTTACGCCACTCAAAAAACTATAAATTGGAAAAAGAAACAAACAGTCAATATACATGTAAAAATAAAAAATAACTTGGGAGGCTAATCATCTTAACTTGCAGCTGAAATGTGAAGGACACAGCTACATTGAAAGCTTGCAGGCGCGGGGCCTGCTTAAACACATTTATCTGTGGTTTAAAAAGCCCTACTTATCTTAAATATAAAAGACAAAACAACAAACGGATTTCCTGAAGAAATCACCTCCCTGAAAAGATAAAAATCAAAATTCAATGAAAAGGAATCAAACCGATTTAGCGAGTTCCTCGTTGTGGACCAGCTGCGCTTTAGTGAAGGTGAAGCGGGTGGAGGAATCCTTGCTGCGATATTGCGTGGTGAGGATCGGCAAAATGTCTTTCAGAAACTCCCTGGAGTCCAAGGTCACCTCCTGAAATAAACCTGTGTGTAAAAATAGAAAAGAAAGTTTGATAAATTTCCAGGCCTTGAACTTCACTCTTGAAGGGTCATACTAATTTTCCTCTGGTAAGAGCCACATCAATGGGCAGATTGTAAATTTGTATCAAATAGTATACACATAATGAATGTTTACGAGTGCAATGGTGCGAATATGTTCATGAGTTGAAAGATGGAACGTTCTATTCAACGAGGCGGAGTCGAGTTGAGTGGAAAATTCCATCTTTCAACGAATGAAAATATTTGCACTATTGCATGAATGAAAAACATTCATTATTTGTTTTATGTAACATCCAAGTAGATCTTTGTCATTTTGATTAGAAGATACATTTTTCAAAACAAACAAAGCGTAGGCCTACAATTTTTAATTGTGAAATTACACCCGTTTCTCTATGGGTCGGCCTGTTGGATTCAACAGTCACAAATCTAGCTATTTTGAGACACGCAAAAGCCGAATGCTAGTAATTTTACTAATATGCCTTGCAGTAACACTGCGTTACCGCGCACGCAGTTATGTTTTTATTCAGCTTTTTCGTTCCATCCGAAAAGTACCATTGCATGCTGCAGCGTGCAATAGCACTTTTCGGATGGAACGAAAAAACATGGTGAGTGACTCAGCGTGCAATGGTACTTATATTTGCTATCACGTGACGGACAATCCTCCAATCAAATGGCAAGGATCTGCTTGGGTGTTAATATAAAACTTAATATGTGCACCACAGCAAAGGCCAAGGGCACCACGACAATTGCTGTGGGTGCCCGGGGTTAATTTGAGGCCTATATTTCAGGAACATAAACCTTACGAGTTTGATAAACAAAAACAAATAATAAGGGATTCTGACTGGACAAACTTTTAATAAGTTTGGATGGAGCAAAGAATATTGACCGGAACGGGACTTGAACTTGCAATCTCCAAATTAATGTGCCTAAATGATGGGGGTCTCGCTATTTTGTCAATATCTTTGTTATTGGGTGCCAATCAGTAAGCAATTTAACCAGTGATTGCAATATTATAATAGGGATCGCACCCTGACTAGCTACCCCATAACAAAGATAATTGACAAATTCGGGAGACCGACAATACTAGGGCTAGATAGCTCAGTAGGTAGAGAGCTGGCAAGTTTATCAAGAGGTTGCAAGTTCAACCTCCGGTCGACTCAATTTTTTCTTCAAGCAACCCAAAATTATTGTTAAAATAAATGACATTTCAACAGTTTTTCATTAAACCATTACAAATGTGATTGGATAACCTTTCAAAACTTTCCTTAAAAGTTGACATAGAAAATTGTGAATTGAATTATTTTCAAATCTTTATGAATAATGCAACAACAAGGAGCACCAAAATTGGAAAATATGTCGTCGCTTCGCAACTCGCACGTGCACATGTGGTCTCAGTTTCCAGACACTTCGTCTATGAAGCCAGCAACGCATTGACAAAAGGCTACTTTAAATATAATTATCCATCTAGAGTAACTCTTTGTTATTTTTTTTAAAAACAAATTAAAAAATTAATCCGAGCAACCATTCTCTTGCTGCTACACTGGGTGGCACATCATGCTGGCTTCAACTCATTTCTTACTAAGGCTTAAAACTGCCCGAATTTCTTGTGTTGCACGTATTTCTTGTTCATGAGGGCAATGCCGTTTCCATTTTGCAAAGGGCACATTCATCTAAAATGGGCACCACCAGCCAACCGGCAGAGGCCGTGGCCCCTGTACGTAGCCTCAGTGTATTTCATTGAGAAATGAACACCGGGTATGGTGTATGGAATTGTGCCACCCACTATCAATGACGACATTTAAATAGTTGCTAGGATTTGTCGAGAGAACAAAGTGATGTTATACCCTGCTTAGATTTCTTTCTGGGGATGACGAATGGTTTGCTCAGCGGTAAATGAGCTGCTTTGGCATCCGTAGAACCAGAATTTCTCTCCCGTTTGCCAGACTTTGTCTTTGACTTTGAGCTCTTCTTAGAGGTGACACCACTGCTCGCCTCACTCTTGCTAGTCTTTTCAGTTCCACCTTCCGAAAGTTTCTTTTCCTTCTTTTTAGCTGCATGTTTCTTTTTGGGTTCTTTGGCACTTTGTTCATCAGTCACCGGTGTCAACGACTCAGTCTTCTTGCATTTTGATTGCTTTTTAACTTGTAATTTTACACCAGATGTGGACGGCTTTTTCAACGTCACCGGGAACAACTGTTCACTAACATTTTCTGAATCACATGAAAGAGGTAATGAATCGTCTTGTGGTGGAATACTATTGCTCAGAGGGTTTGCAGACTTTGGTTCCATTGGAGTAGTACATGGTGCTGCCAGCTGAAAAACAGAAGCCTCTTCTTTCGTACTATCTGTATCAGTTATTTGTTCTGATATGATCGACGGAGATTCAGGATCTTGTATCGTTTCAGAGTTCTCATCTGATAAAGGCTGCTCACACGATGGTTCTTTCTCCACAGGAGATATTTGGCGTTCAGCTGTCAACTCCGGTGGGTCATTTGCCGAATGTTTTGAGTCCGACTCACAAGTCAAGCAGTTTGTTGTAATGTCATTTTGGCAAATATCGTTTCCAGCAGCACTATTTACAGCTGGAATAACAACATCTGTTTGTTCCTGCGTTGCAGGTTTACACACAAGCTGCTCATCACCAGGTTTAGAGAGCAGCAAAGATTTTCCGCTAATCGCTAGCGGACTCAAGAAATTCTTCCCTTTACGAAACTCATCAACTTGACTACTTGACCAAGCATTGCTCTCCGTAGAATCAGCCACTCCGTTTGAAACAATTTTTTCCTCTGGTGTCGCAGGCCTCGGCACAGAAAAACTTAGCTTCTCAAACAAATTGGCCATCTCAAAAGCTGATACATCCAAGACATGCACAGAGGCGATCAACAAAAGCACCCTCTACTCTACTACTACAACTCATCAATTTATCACAGCAGTTTTGCCTATTGTGTCATGCCCTTTTGGAAAAAACATAAACGGAAAGGCGTCAGAAAGTATACTGGACTGCTGCACCTAAATTAATGACAGCAAGTGAAAAACAGACTTCATTCATGAATTTGTATCGCTGTTGAAAATGAGGGACCTGCTAGCCCTGTACTACAATCAAAAGAGCAAAAAGAATGCCACACACCAGTCATGTTTCAAGGCAGAGACTGAACATGCTGAATAGTTCTGTTAAAGTAAATTAAGGTTGACTTGAATTATTGGCACAGCTTGTGCAAAAGGCTAGCGCATGCATATATATGCATAGGCTTGCCTTATTGCTTGGTCGCCTACAGGGGGTACAGTGCATGTACTGGTAGGCCTAGTACTCGTAGTAGTACTGGAGCAACCACACACATCAATAAGGTAAGAAGTCAACCCTCTAAGACCATAGAGTAAGGAACTACAACCATCCATGGAGGTAGAAATCCATCAGTTTTACATCACAAATCTAGAACCCTACATGTAGGTGACAAATCCTGGAAACCTTGTCCAACCAATATTCAAAACTTGACAACGACAAGACTAATTGATTGATAAAACAACGACGTCAGCCAAACAAATGACCTCATCAAAAGAGGACAACCGTTCCGCCGTGCGCTGAACTTCAACACACAAGTCACCAACACTACAGTAACACACTCAATCAGTCACTGGACATGAGCTGAGGTCGAGAGTCCAAAACATCACTTCAAATTCAACTTCACACAACACATGGCATACGCTATCCTTAGCTAACCAAGCAACCCAGATCATGTGAAGAAATAATATCTCTCATGGTAATAAACATCTTCTGGAAATATTTTCCATAAACAAAACTTGGCTCAAAATCCCGTTCATGTTCGCAGCGTGTGCAGAGCTAAGTCTTCTACTAGTTGTTATTGCAATCATGTATAATAATATTTGCACACGTAATCGGACCGGACGTACATCCATACACATTTAACCCTACACAACCACACAAGTCAAGTGTCACGTACATTGCCGTTCTGTACATTACATTATCGGCGCGCGTTACAAAGAACGGATACGTTTGACGTCGTATCACAGTTGAAGGGTTAAAGCTACCGGGCGGGCCAAATTTCATGAAGCATGTTTCAGCACAAAAGCTTGCTAGCACATAAAACTCTTGCCTAACATGTGACTCGGTACTCGACTAATATCTTTCTTTCAAAGGAATTCGCTCAGTAGAATTTATTTTCTGCTAAACAGCTTTATGAAACGGTACATAGCTAGCCATGTTTAACGGCCAAATCCCCTACATATTCGACCCAGTAACTGGGGCACTGTACTATTTTTTCAAAATTTTCCATTAGGCCTATCGGTCGTATACGAGGCGTTGTATGAGGAGTAGACCACAGCGTCCCCTGGGTCTATATAGTACTATTATGACCTATAACTGATCTTGCTTATTTTTGCTAAGCATGATTATTTTCACAGCATTTTTTTTCTGTTTCCTTGAGCCAGAAGCTGCTCTATGAAAATGGGCCTTTCACTGTGGGGAGCACTTTCCACTGATGTAGCGACGACCTGACCAACGGTCGATTTTGTAACAAGTTCAAAGTTTTTTTGGCCATAAAAACTTTCTTTAAAAAAAATGGAAAGGCGTGGTTAAGGAGATTGTTGAAAAAAAAAATGGGTAATTATACGTAAACAAAATGTCATTATACATTTAGACCGGCAGCCCACAGCACTTTGGTTAAAGGAACGAGGAACCAATATTTGAGTATAGGAACATTTAGTGGATTACCTGACGTAGTCAGATATGGATGTCTGCCGGGAAACCCCGCTGCGTGTGGCGCATGGACCCCCAACAAAGAGGCAAAATAATGGGCTGAATCAAAGATTCTAGGTACCACATGAAACCAAGTGGAAACGGTCAGTAACACGATACTAAGTAAAATTACAACCGCCAGAAAAAAATTCTGCTGCATTTTAAATTTAGGCCTGCCAGACACCCCCTCCCCAAAATGTTTACTGTACAAACCTATGGGTTGAAATTACCCAGTTGTCAAATCATCCTGCTCAGATTTACATGAAACTTCGTCTAACTGTTCCACTATGGCTAAAATGAACACACACCAAAAATTAAATCCATCCTCCAAATCGTCTCCGAGATAAAAATATGCCAAAACCTCTCTCTTTTGGAGCTCCGCCCCTGGATGACAGCCGCGCGTCGTTGTGGTATTTTTTCAAACTTTAAGAGCCCATACAATAATAACGACTCCAGCTGTAGGGCTGAAAATGTGTATGCTATTTAATTTGTGGCCCTAGATTCATAATTTGGCTGCATTGGGCCTGCCAGACCAATAACACTTTTCTTAATACTAGTATTAACCGCCAGACAAATTTGATGCATTGGGCCCGGCAGACACCCCCCCCCCCCCTCCCGCCCCTTCTGGGTTAACATCGGAGGAACCACCTGAAACCGAGTTAGAATGACCAATAACACTTTTCTTAATACAAATATCAACCGCCAGACAAAAGTTTTGCCGCATTGGGCCCGCCAGACACCCCCCCCCCCCCCCTTTCAGGGTTAACATCGGAGGAACCACCTAAAACCGAGTTGAAAATGACCAATAACACTTTTCTTAATACAAGTATCAACCGACAGACAAAAGTTTTGCTGCATTGCCCCCCCCCCCCCCCACCCCCCGGCCCGACAGACACCCCCCTTTTCTGGGTAAACATCACGGCTCCTCAAGGGTCAATCCGTACAATGTGAAAGAAAATACTACAGTCTCTTTCTCTCTCCTTGGAAAGTCAAAGGAAGTTGGTTGAAGCAAAAGTTTATTAAAATAATTTTTAAAAGGCTATAGTTCTCTCCTTTCTCCGGCCGGGGGACTGAGCCCGGCTGCTTCTAATTCCGCGCCCTTCTCCTGCACATCTATTTTAAATCCTTCAACAAAAGTTTTACAGCAAAACATATCCGAAAAGTTATTACACGCGCATGCAGCCCATTCGACGTACGTATGAGTTTGTATAACTGAATGACGTCCTCTTCGGGCTATACTTGGTTGCAAGTCGGTGATCCTGGTTTGTTTCTTCATGATATAGCTAATGCAGAGAAATAACCTCGATATCAGACTTGAAATAAGTCTGTACTTTGGCTGCTCAAAACATGACAGATCCAAAATTCTACCTCCTCCTCCGCTCCGTACATGAACAAGTTGGTCTTCGATCCTGCAGTGTGGGGGGATCGGGAAGATGCTGCAGCAGTCAGGCTCGGGGTCTATTATAAACATGCTAAAGACTAGTCTTGAAGTTGAACGGTGATGATTTTCCGTTTTGACCCACTCGTACTCCCACGTGAAGAATTGTGTGTTTGGAATTAAATGCTAATGGAGGTAAACATTAAACGAGGGAGTCGAACTTTTCGACATCATGATCCCAAACTGTCAAGCGTGTCAACATTGACAATGACATTGATTGGAATGGAGTGTTGGTGATTTTGGTGATATGATGGGTGAAGTGTGATTTCCTCCACACAGAACACATACCTGAGATCACACTGTGCTTATGACACGGTGACCATTTCAGTTTCACATTGTCACTTTGTGACCACTCCCTGACTATATATGATAATTGTGTGAATGGTGTGTGAATTGAAGATGGTTGGACCACATAGTAGATTGTAACACAATGAGAAAAGGTTTTTTCGCGATTCAGAAACGCAATGCATTGTGGGAAGGAATATGGGGCGGTTTCTATGCAGTTTCTAGGACTCGCGCACGCAACCCCTATACCTTTGTGTGGGTTGAACAGCGCCCTCTATTGATATTTTGCTATTCGCAATAAACCTTATCACACTGTTTTTACACGGTGACCATTTCACATTGTGACCACTCCGAAACTATTTATTTATTTTATTTATTTAGTTATTTATTGATGTGACCATTTCACATTGTGACCATTCCCAGACTATGAAAACTGTGTGAATGGTGTGTGATTTGAATATGTTTGGTCCACACAAATAACACGTTGAGATCACACGTATTCACACGGTGAACATTTCACATTGTGACCACTCCCGGACTACGAAAACTGTGTGAATGGTGTGTGATTTGAAAGTAGTTGGTCCATAGAGAAAACACACTGAAATCACACTGTGTTCACACGGTGACCATTTCACATTGTGACCACTCCCATTCTATGAAAACTGTGTGAATGGTGTGTGATTTGAATATGGTTGGTCCACCCAAATAACACGTTGAGATCGCACGTATTCACACAGTGACCATTTCACATTGTGACCACTCCTAGACTGTGAAAACTCTGTGAATGGTGTGTGATTTGAATATAGTTGGTACACACGGAAAACACACTGAGATCTCACTGTGTTCACCAGGTGACCATTTCACATTAGGACCACTCCCAGACTATTTATTTATTTTATTTATTTATTTATTTATTGATGTGACCATTTCACATTGTGACCACTCCCAGACTATGAAAACTGTGTGAATGGTGTGTGATTTGAATATAGTTGGTCCCCACAGAAAACACACTGAGATCACATTGTGTTCACACGGTGACCATTTCACATACTGACCACTCCAAGACTAGTGGAGAGGAGGAGGCGGAGACGCTAAATGTTTTGTTTTCTTTTTGCGTTTTTTTGTGTTTTTATTATCGTTTTACTGATCTCTCATAATATGTTATTTATTTTGTAATCTTCTGCTTTGTTTTCCATGATTCTTTATTTCGCTCTTTGCTTAAGGTAAACTGTTTTGGGATTTGTTTTTCTTCTTTTTTTTCTCTAAGGCCAAGTTTAAAAAACATGTAATGGCGTCCTCCCTTTTTAAAAGTACGCCCAATAAGGGCTGGGCTATTTTTCAAAATGTTTTTTTTGGCTATGATTATTAAAAAATACTCTCTTTTTTCTTGTAAGCAGCTCTCAATTGGGCCCAGAGTGCCTAACATTTCAAATGTGCAGTCTTGGTTTTTGTATCTCCATTCATTTATTAGATGACATGATCATGCCCCCCTTCCCCCTCCCCCCTCCCTTCCTCTTTGTTTTTTATGACAGACTTGTCAATTCTATTTCCATTCCTACTTCCTTTCATGAAGTTTCATTGCTTTTTTCTTTGTCTTTTTTTTTTATTCACAGAAAACAACTGTAAAGAAGTGAAGAAAACAAAATGTCATACGATATTGTACATGGTAAGCAAGGATTGTGTGTTATACAGTGTCATCTCAAGCTCCGATACAAGTATTCTCACAAAATCTCATCAGATACTCTTCAATGGTGAGCTAATTGCAGCTGCTCCAAACCTTTGGAACAATCTTCCATCAAATATATCATGCCATTGAATTCAAACCTTCTGTCAAATAATACAACAATCAACATTGCAAAAGGAATGAGAAACAAATATATTGCTAAGGCTATTTATTTGTTTGTCATTCCTTTTGCAATGTTGATTGTTGTATTATTTGTTGTAAATCATTTCTCTCTACAAGTTTATCAAAATTACACACAAAAGAAATACAAAAGATAGGCAAGACTGAGGAGGAAAATGTAAATTGTTCATAACCTAAAGGTTCAGTCTGCCGATAAAAACATTTTTTTTGTAAGAATACTGTATAAATGCTTTGATCATTGTTATAATATAGTCTTTAAGAAAGAGATATACGTTTAAAACGTGGGGCATTATTTAACACCGCAGGTTGTTTTATCTGGTAAGCGGTTTTCAAAGTCCGGCTAAGTTTGATGTGATCTGGTAAATTTGTCTTTGCTCATTCCAAAGTTCTGAAAATTTATAATGCATACTTAAATTTGTATAAACTTTAAACTCAGGTGATTTTGCATCAGGTCTGCGTACACGGCTCCATGATGCAGCATTTAACAACGATGTAGCATCTTTAAGATTAATGGTTCAACAAGGAGTTGCAGTCAACGTTTCTACTATAGAAGGAACCACAGCATTACACGAGGCATGTAGCCAGGGCCATATTGGCTGTGTCAAGCTGCTACTGGAAGCTGGAGCGGAGGTATGTACAAGTTTTTCAAAATCTTTTTCCAATCCTCAGCTTAGGCTCTGTCTCGCTGTTACCAACCAGAGAAGGTAACACTGCGCTTTTAAACTAAAAAAAAGTAAACAACATGCAAAAAGGTTTATAAAGAATAAGTAAAGCACATGAGTGATTTATAAAACAAGTGAGTTTTGAGAGATTTTTTGTGGAAGTTACTAGTGAGTTCATCATCATCAGTTAGCATCATGCATTTCTGCAACAGCTACCTGACTGGTGAGAGGTTTCCAAATAGAGCGATCTTGAGCTGCTTCTGCCTCCTCCACAGACCATCCAGTGGCCAGTCTGGAGAGGTCGGGCCCTCTGCTTACATTTATTCCGATGATGAGTTTAGTGAGTTAGAGAGGCGGATAACTGCAGAGTAAATTGTTCCAGAGTTTTGGGGCAGGAGAATGATTGCTTTTGTCACCAGTAAAATTGCAGGTTTTGGGCATGAGTAATTTAATATCTGTATGATTGAACGCTTCTGGTTCTCTGGCTCCGGGTTCTGTCTGGATGTTGCAAACACTGTGCAAAATGTGCACTGCTCTAAAATTTACGATGGAGCCCAAGCATTTGAACTTCCGGGACCATTGTGGTCCCAACCTTATGGAGTTTTACGCTGGGGAGATTTTGTTTCGTCCATTATTTTAGTTTAACGTACCTTATAATCATAACATATACCTTATGACCATACATACCCTGTTTAAACTGCGTCACGTGTTAATCTTACGCCCTCGCGACCATTGTGCGTCCGCGTAAAACCCAGCTTTTTATAATTTCACAATCGGGCGTAGATTTGCAACAGGGGTTTCAACAAATTTAAGATCAAATAAACATCCTTGTCTTTGAATTTTCCTTTTGTCTATACATAAAATATAACCGATTAATCGCAAAAAAAAATTAAAAACTAAATTAAACAAGTTCTAATGAGTATTTTTGTTGTTAAAATTCGGTATTTAGAATGATTTAAAGCAAAGATTTGATTTGATAAAAAAAAAATTGTTTTTGTTTGCCGTGTTTTCTCGCTACGATGCACGCGAGACTTGCACAGTCTATTGGCGCAGCCAGAATTAATACAGCCAGAATTAATAAATAAATGTATAGAGTTGCAATGTCGTCTTACTCTCTGTTTTTCGTTCTTGTCCATCTTAAAAGGTGAACGCCATGACTATAGACAGCTCTACGCCACTATGTGATGCATCAAGTTATGGTAACGTTGAGTGTGTGAGACTTCTACTGAGGTTTGGAGCACTCACTAATCCACCATTGAATCTTTCAACTGCTCTTCATGAGGCGGCCATGAGAGGTAAAAAAGAGGGCGATGATGTAGCTGTCATTTTTTTACTCTCCAAGGTCATTACTCAAGTAGCCAGGGGGCTTGATTTCACAAAGCACCAAGATTGATCGTTGAATTGGTCAACTGCTCTATATGAGGCGGCCATGAGATGAAAGGGGCGACGATGTAACACCCCAAGCAGTCAGGTAGGAACTGAAAACCTAAACCACATGCAAGGCTTCAGTCCATAGAATCAAGCCGGGGGTCCACTGAGGTGAACGACAGAAGAAACCAATGAGCCAACCTGACTGCCCCCAACAGTTTTTCAATACTTGACCCTTCCATAGTAAAAACAGCCTGCATGTGTGACTCAAATATTTTTTATTTCTATACAAGATTTAACTGGGTCAATTGAGGGCAATTTTTTCATTTCAAAATTTCAAAGGCATACTATGTATGGATGCAGTATTCTTGTTACACTTTCATCACAGTTTATGGCAAAACAGCAATATCTCTCTGTATTCACTCTGCTTGAAATGTCATTTTTTTTTTCCAGTTTTGCCATAGGGCCTTACTCCTCTGCTCTTCAAAGTTTTCCCATATCTCTCTTGCTACTTTTGTTAAAAATATTCTTACTAACTGTCACAGGCCATGTAGATTGCCTACAGGAGCTGGTTACAGCTGGAGGCAAATTGGAGGCCATGGATTTACACTTTGGGACTCCCCTTCACGCTGCCTGCTTCAGAGAGAGCATCCAATGCGCCAAGGTGCTACTGAAAGCAGGTACAGTACAGGGCCCAATTTCATGGCTCTGCTTACCGCCGAATTCTGTGCTTATACGTGCATACGCCGAATTTCTGTGCTAGCCTTGTAAGCCTAGAATGCCTAGTAACGTGTACAGAAGCCAACATTTTCCACTTACCTGTGAAATACGCTTGTTGTAAGCACAGAATCTTTGCTTACGGTAAGTAGAGCCATCAAATTGGGCCCAGATAATACTAGGTTCTAAGGCCGTGTCTGAACTGGCGACTTCGGCTAAAGTTACAGCTAGATCAGCATGTCTGCCAGTGTTGTAGAAAAGTCAGGCCCGCATGATCTAGCCCAGCTGTAGCTGTAGCCTAAGTCACCATTTTGGACACGGCCTTATATAGTGCTTTATCACTACCCTAGGGCAAATCAAAGTGCTCTGTATTTTGTCCTGAAGGTTTGTGGAGCTTGGTTTCTTGAAGTATGACATCTATTCCTTTATAGCACCATGTAATGTTTACAAGGTGCTGTGGCGCAATATGCTGCCCCAGAAAAAAGGATTTTATACTTATCTGTGCTTTTTCTTCTGTATATCCAGGAGCTAATGTCAATGCCCTCAAAATTCACGCAACGCCCCTCCACGTTGCGGCATCAACAGACAATCCTGACCTGACCACCCTACTACTTGACTTTGGTGCAAATGTCCACTACACAGACAACAGAGGGAGACGGCCAATTGACATAGCAGTCGGTGGCAGTGTGGTGGCAGGAATACTAAGGTCTCATGCAGGTTGGTCGAAAACACTGGTTTGTTTTATAGGGCGCCGTAAGCGCTAAATTCTTTGGTAAGCAGGGCCAAGACAATTGCCCCCTGTTCTCCTCTAGAATAATCCCTATACAGCTTACGTTGGAAGCTAAACTGGGATGGTGCGTTGGTGACGCCATTGGTCGACTTTGCAAGGTGCGAAGAGAAACAAAAGAAAAATGAAGAGTTTGTGCACTGGGTTTACAGCATCTTGGAGCCAACCAGAGGTCGTAGGATTCTAATTGCTGGCAGGAATGGGTCATTTCGTGTCAAATCAACCAATATTCTCAAGCTTACTCAAGCTGCATCGACACTTTGGAATGGTTTACCATCATGACATTCAATTACTACAGTCTCTTGTGGTTTCTAAGGCTAAGCTTAAGACTTTTCTTTTTTAACAACCTTTTGGCTAATTTATTATTTTATGTGTAACATTGTTATTTTTAACTCTCTGCTGTTTTTCTCGATTGTGCTGATTTTTATGCTGCTGTAGATTTTTGTAATGTGCTTTTGAACATTTTATTATTATTATTATTATTATTATTATTATTATTATTATTATTATTATTATTATTATTATTATTATTATTATTATTATTATTATTATTATTATTATTATTATTATTATTATTATTATTATTATTATTATTATTATTATTATTATTATTATTATTATTATTATTATTATTATTATTATTATTATTATTATTATTATTATTATTATTATTATTATTATGAAAATTCGTATGGTTCACCTGTCGGTGATCATATTTCCTTGTTTTCTTTTCAGATTTGAGTTATTATTTGAGTTTATTACAAAACACAAAATATTCATTGTCACAAATTGCATTCACTGAAAGGGAGGTAGCCACGCCCTCTTTAGGGCCTTTTAGGTGATGCGCACCCCAATGTGTTGTTTTGTCATTGAATGATCCAATAATGTTTTGCCCTACAGAGACAGTGTTACCCCTCACACAGCAGTGCCGTCTCTTGATACGAAGACATCTCGGACATCAGATTACGGTCTCCATACACGCCTTAGGATTACCTACGATGCTTCAGAATTATATTTGTTTCACGAGGAGGTAACAGGAAGAGGTCGAAGGTGGACTTAATGCACCGTATTTTTGGCTGTGTGAGGGCTTGCTCAGGAGTATATTTATCACTTCCGAGGGTATACGCAATTTGTGGTGCACAGTTTCAATAGGCGTTCTGTCACTTTTGTTGCGCCGTAGATTCAATTTGCTTTAGAGGTGGGTTGTATCGGCTCCTTTAAATGTCTTATGGTCCGTGATGGATTAGATGACTGTGTTGTTTATGTGGTCCAGTCTTTAATAACTGTTTGGGGGATGAATGAAGTGATTGAGAGAGCGCCCTCACATGGTCAAAAATATGGTCCATTGTCTTTACCTTTTCAAGTATGGGAGCCCTATTTCATATAGCTGCTTAAGCGGAAAATATTTTTGCCACACCTGTGGTTTGTAGCTTGTGACGACTGGCTATGCGCTCTACTTTCTAAGCCTGATCGATTCTGGAAAGTGTGTTGACATTTGCTTCTTTTACATTTCATCTCGCCCTTCGGATTGGAATTGGTAGGAATGGTTAACTGGAAGTCGCAAGTTACGATTAACCATTTATGAAAATAACTGTAGTTGCACAACTCTACCAAGTGCAGATAACTGTGGTATCCAGTGTTATGGTAAGCAGATGTTTTTGGCTTACAGAGTGACCCTATAAGCACAGCTTCTATTTCATAAACACTGCTTACCCTACTGCTAGCTTGTCGACAGTTCTCATAAGCGGATAAGTATAACATAACAATGCAAATCCATTTTGAATGCGCACAAACACTTGAAAATATTTTCAATCAGGGCCCTGTTTCTTAAAGCTGTTTAGCAGAAAATTCTGCTTGACAAGTTTCTCAACTAAGCACAAAATGAGTAGGGCACCAGTCGCAACAGTGTAAAATTTATGGAATGTTGGCTGGTAACCTGTTTTTGCTAAGCAAGATTTCCCTGTGCTTAGCATGTTTTGTGAAATATTGCCATGTTGTGAATACAAATTTGCTTCCAGACATTTTTCTGCTATAGTCGGCACAAAAATGTGTGCCTACCAATAATTAGCTTTATGAAACTTTTGAAAGGATAGGCCAACACATTGTAATTTAAAATAAACAGTTTTAACACCGAAAATCTATATATTTATTAACTAATCAACATGTATATTTTATTGAGCAAATATATTTGATATATTACTGTATCAAAAACTATTAATTTATTGAAACTACAAAGGGCTACTGTTTGACATAGAATTCAGCACCTGATACTGTTTTTTATTTAAAAAAAATATTAAACAACAATTGTATGATAAAACATTTATCGCCTTTTGTGTTATACTTTATTAAAAACTACATTTATTTTAATACCTTTAGACCGACTTTTAAAAGCATTCAGTGAGGTGTATATGGTTTAAACTTTTTACCCAGTATTCTGACAGAGTTGCACTTGTTCAAATTACATCATTTGCAACCACCCATTTTATTTAGAATATTGTAACAAGAAAAACAGACTAGGAAAATGTTGGGATTTTTTTCTTTGGAGGGGGGGGGGGGGTAAATATTTGTTGCATCCTCTACAAAAACTAGTCTTCTCACTTGGTGTATCTCAACAAATGCACAAAATAAGAAACCTGTGAATATTTGAATAATAATGGAAGACAAAACATTCTTGTTACACCATGGAGGAAGGAAGAGAAGGAGCTCGAAATGAAGGACTTCAAAAGTCGAACCCGTGGTACCGCGGTCGTTTAACGACACCTCGTAATCACCCACGTACCTTATACAGACAATGGGCGACCTGGCGTATGTGAGTTGGCGCGTGCGCACTTGGTTCTTCATTTAACTATGGTGTCGTATGTCGTATGGATATAAAACAGAAAAACAACTTTTTGATACAATTTGTGTACACTTGTGCCCACCAAATTGAAAAACACAATTGAATACCAACCCCCCTCGTGTGCTAATACCCAAATTTTGAACCACCGCTAGTAACCGGAAAGTCACAAAAAATGTAAAAATATGCCATGATGTTTCAGTGAAACACCACAAACGGTAAAGGAAAACGTGTATATTCACAATTCTTGTCTCCAATGATTCAACTTTACACGAAGGCAATGGTGCAGAGCAGCGGTACTACACGTTCTGTACAAAGAGATCTAATCCTGCTGGAGGTCTGCTATCTTTTTCCACTGGTCAGACAGGGGCATTGTCAGGGTATTCTTTTGTTACTCTGCGGTTTTGCGGGTCGTTCGAGCTCCTTCTCTTCCTTCCTCCATGGTTACACGAAGTTGTGTGCTTTCAGATGCTTAATTTCAGGACCTCAAAATCTAATTCTGAGGTCTCAAAATCAAATTCAGTTATTTTGGTAGAAAATTACTTCTTTCTTGAAATCTAAAGTTTTGAGTGGTAACCTTTCCCTAAAATGAAATTGTTATATCCTTATGAAACAATTTTGAGAAATGATATGGGGAAACCCCTGAAGAATTAAACTTACTCCTTTTTTTTTGTAATAAGCACATGATTAAATACTGTAACAATTCGCTTAGCATAATCAGACCTTTTTTGTAATAAGCACATGATTAAATACTTTAACGATTCACTAACCCTAATCAGGCCTGGAGTTATATGCCACGGTTGTTGGTGCCCTAGTCTTGGCCTTGTCTAGTTTCCCATAAGACTTTCCAATGGGATTGCCTTTTTACAAAATGGCCTTGCCCTCTCACAAAATGACCTTGCCATCTCAAAGATAAATTCAAGTCCTGCATATCCTCACTGGCAGAGTAAAAAAAATACATAAAATGGAATGCATTTTCCACAAATATCATATATATCTGACCTCTTACTACATTAACATCTAGCACACATTGTGTCTACCGGTATTGTTTTGAAAAGATTGTGACAGGAACATTTGTTAAAAATACAAAATGAAAATATACATGATCTGTTTTCTTTACCCTCTAATAAATATAAAAACTTGCTAGTTACAAGAAAGTCATGTCCAGTTTACAAAAGAGACTTGAGCTGGTGTTTGAAACTTTCTCTGGTACAATTGGTTTTAAAATTTATCAAGTACTAAACCACAAGCTGCTGTGATGTGTCTTTAGACCTTTTTTGTCAGCTCATACACAAAAACAAGGAAAAATTACTGGGTTAAATTTGAAAACAAATTTTGAGTGCAAAATATATTGACTTCCTGTACTCTGGAGTAACGTGCCGATGCTCCGCCAACTGAATTATCTAGCCCTAAATATTGGCGGTCTCCCTGTTTTGTCAATTTCTTTGACCGAGGTGCCAGTCAGAAGCCATTCAAACTTCAACTACTGCCAATTTGTCTTTGTTCATGCCAAAAAGTAAAATTTACCAAGTCAGTTTCCCCTTTGGTTGATAACATGTACTCTATGCTTGAAATAAAAAGTTTCATCCCCTTGAGGTGATTCTTTTTCTACCACTTCCCAGGTTGTATCGTCAAAACATTTGAGTGCATGATCCCTGGCTTTATGGCAGTTACAGGTTGAATGGCATCCGATTGGCATCCCAGAACAAAGATATTGACAAAATAGGGTGACCACCAACATTAGGGCTAAATAGCTCAGTTGATAGAGCACTGGCACGTCAATCTGGATGTCACAGGTTCAGATTCCTTTCTAATAATTTTGTCTTTGATCTCTCGCAAAAAAAATTATATTCGACTGCTGTCATATAATTTGTGCACAATTCAAGCAATCTGACATAATTTTTTCCAAACTACATCTCATCATGACACATCTTGATCATTATGCCAAGTTCTAGGATAAGTGAATACCACTAAGGGCACCTGTAGGAGACTTTACAAGGAAGAGCGTATTTAATAATGTCCCCAGCTGACTAGAAACCAATAAAAAAACATCCAAGTCTGAGAAATCAAATGAATTCTCAGATTTCTGAGTGTTGGTGTCCATTCGTGTATGCTGTGTGGCCAGAGATACTGTCACCACGCTAAACAGGGATGGATTTTACATTTGTGTAAAAATATTGTGATTTTTTGTTGCTGTGTTCTAAATAGCTAGATACTGTATTCAGCTGCAACTTTGATATGTAACTTTTTTGGAATCGATAACTTTGCCAATAAATCAGCGTTACATTAAAACCAATCTATGACCCTACCCTCCCAACTTTTCTTAGATCGTCATGTGCGAACATTCGACCTGTCATGAGTATTATTAACATGTATAGAAAAGTTTGCGGTAACACCATGGTGTTACCGCAAACTTTTCTATATCTTACTTCCACCATGCAAAGTTTCAAATCCTACTTATTAACATGTACAAAAGGAATCAATTAAACACAGGATGAATTAATGTTTTCCAACTTCCTGAGCGATTCTTCAAAATCCTCGTCGTCAACTTGACTCATGTTGTCTAAAAGATGAGGGGGGATCGACGGCAAATCCTGATGACGACCCCGTAGCAAATCATTACTCAATCTCTCGTTCCAATCTGCCGCTTCTCTCTGGAGCTCATGCGCAGACTTGATGGCGCTATGCAACGCTTTACCGTGCGCGCTCAACGCAGCGTAATTCTTCTCTTCAAGATTCGGGGCGTATTTTGTCGACCTCGGTGACCCTGGGGTCATGTCGTGAAGCCTGAAGAACAAAGAGTCCATGTGTTTCATGAGGCAGAACACGGCGCCAACCGACAAAGGTCCCGGGATGTCGTTCCGATGAGAATAATCAAAATAAGCTACGCAGAATTTATCTGGTAAGCTCACTGAGGTTAGACTGTTGAGGATGTAAGCCAAGGCTTGGGTGAAGATGTCCGGAGGGATGGCCGTTTTACAATTGGAGCCCCAGTTGATGTAGGTGCCCCTTGAGCACAAGAGGATGACTTTGTCTGCCCACTGCAAGGTGCGACTGATCCAATGGCACTTACCTACAAGCAGAAAGTTTGAACAGTTTTACTGAGATCTTTCATATATCATGAAAAATCTTGTCTTTACATGTTTGTTTTGTTCTTGCCTGGAAAGACCCAACTGTTGCTTGTGAGTGTACAAAGATCACACTTAGATTCCCTGTTGATCAAATTTGACTCTAAATTTTGAGTCTACTGTTCATCTTTATTTGTTTAACGAAACCAAGGATGCCTCATAAATGAACTTGAACACTGTATGGGGCTATCCACTTCTCTTCCACAATAAGTGTTATGGATTCTTTACATTGCTGAGGAAGACCAGATTTTTGGTGTTGTGATCAAAATTTTAACATTAAACTGTAAGATGTAATTTTTTTATTTTTTTTAAATGTATGTCCCAAAAAACTACAGGGTAGTCGAGTGGTATTCAATATTCAAACGCACAATCCCCACCCCCCTTCCCTTGCATCCACAATCTAGGTTTACTTATAATCCCAAAAGAGGAAAAATTACTTCTTTATCTCGGGCTGTGTTCTAATTGGCATCTGTGACTATGGCTTGGTCACCATGGTGACATGCAGTAAAGCCTATTGGATGCCCATAGCAACAGCCACAGTCGACAATTGAGACTCGGCCTTATTTTAGTGACTTTGACTTCTGTTCAATTCTTTTTTTTCTTTTTTTTTTTTTTTTTTCTCCACACTATGCAAATTATACATAATCATAAGCAAGCACGCAGTCACCTTTATAGAGCAATACAATAAATGAAGTTTAAAAAAGAAAGAGTATGAGGCCCTCAAAAAGCATTGCTGGTCTATTAGGGACCCCCAGGAAAGTACAAAAACTTTAGTGAACAAAATTTAAGACTTTGGGGTAGAAGGGAAAAAAAACCAAGATGGCTGACTTTACCCATTGCAATGTCATTCTCGCATGACGAGGGAGTTTCCACATCACACATACATTCTGCCTCCAGGAACTTGACAAACGTCTGCACGGCGTGTTCATGCAGTGGGTCATCGTTGGAGTATAACAGCAGCGTCTTGACTCGCTTTGATGGATGAATTATTTCAATTCTCTCTGGATATAAAAGATGAGTCAAAGGCCATTCAGAAAAGTCGATGTTAAAAAAAGTACAAAGTAATGCCTCAAGTTAAATCAAGGATCCAACATCAGTCGTTGTCTGCTTTGCAGTTACACTTTGTGCATACTAATTGATTTTACATAGAGTACCGTCAGTTGCATTAAGTGTTATTAGCACCCGCACACGTATGGCTTTGAACACCTCCGACAGCGGCGGAACTAGGGTGGGGGGGTGTCCCCCACCTCACTGTCGAAATACATTAATTGATTTTACATTGAGTACTGTCAGTTGCATTAAATGTTATTAGCACCCGCGTGTGTGCGCCAACACACGTATGGGGGGGGGTTGCCCCCCACTTTTGAAAAGTGTAGACTTTGCTGTACATCTTATAACCTCACTGTCGAAATACATTAAACACTGTTCAAAACTTTGCATTACTTTTTTATTGAAATAAATTAAGAATTATGACAAATATTAAATGAAAAGGAGCTTTGTAAGAGGAATATAAAGTAAATAAGAAATGTTGACTAGCCACTACTTTTACCTCGTGAGTTATTTGGCGTGCCAATTGGAACGTTATCCACGCTTTGGGTCGGAGAAATGTCTTGTACCATTATGCCTTCTTCACCTAAAAAGAAAGAACAGAAAGATTGAGAGAAGTTGTCTTGAAGTTAAAGGGAGAAGCAACAATGGAGCTTTTGAAACTTTGCATGGTGGGAGTATATTTAGGTGAGGCTGTGGTAGTACCATGTGTAAATCTCTTTTTTGGTTCCTTGTGGAAAAGTAAGAACATTTAAGTACAAGGGCTGACCTAACACACATATACATTTCAGGTTATTTAATCACAATTGTTCTTAATTTGTTCAAGGGCAAAAACAAAATCAGTAATCGGACTAAAGTAGGAAGAATATACATTTATTTAAAAATATATTTGTTTACATTTAGTTCATGTCAACACAATCAATACATTGTTTATTCTTTGCTCTTTGTTTATTTTGTGTGTACAGCGCTGTGGTACTTTCCCCTGTTAGTTAGAGCGCTTTATAAAGACCTTGTATTATTATTATTATTATTATTGTGATAACATTGTTCAGAAAACATATAATAATTTGTACTAAAACTTAATCCAGTTAATGAACAATAAATGGAAAACAGTTTGACATTAACATGTATTCATAAATACCTCAGACAGTTTCGCTATTCCTATTGGTGGAGAGCGCGTTACGTGGGTGTGTATAAACCTTTGTTTATGACCAGTAAAAAGTGTTAAAACATGGGCGTGACACGCGAGCTTGCACCTGTGATTATAAGACAGTTTCTTCATTCTTATTGGTCGAGAGCAACGGCTGGGACAGTTGTGCCCGACACGCGATATGCCCGACGCGCACAGCATTCCCTTATAAGGAGTTGTTTACCCGAGGGCGGCAGAGGGCCTTACCATTTCATAGCTGGAGGGGTGTTGTGTTGAAAGAAACCATTAAACAATTAAAATGTTTGCATTTATTTTACTTTTTGACCAAAAGTGTTGATGCTTTTTGACCGAAAAGGTATTTATGAATGGGAATCAAAGTGTGTTGAATCGGTTTTCAACTAGTGGTTTAAGGCCTGGTTCTTGATAATTTACGTCGACTTCCTCTTGGTCAAATTATCAAGAACCAGGCCTCGTTGGGATTAAACCACTTTTTGAAAATCTCTTCACCACACATTGATTCCCTTAGGAAAAAGAAGAAACAAAAGCCTGGTACTTATTGGTTGAAACATATTCTTTAAAAATCCTCGGGTAAAGCAGCCAAGAGGCCTGGGGAAAGTCCAGGGATTGTCGGGAGAAAATATCCGATAATAACAAACCTTTTCTGCAATTGTGTAAAGCTTGATAGACCAGGCTCCCTGGTTCTCTATAACATTTCCATACCACTAACACCTGGATCAAAATCACCACCACCAGAAGGCTCATGAAAATCACGACCACTAAGGTTTTTGTTGACACTGCATTCAAATGATAAAAAAAAAAAAAATATATATATATATATAGGGTATAAAACGATAAGGGAAGCAGACAGGGTAAATTTAATCGGGCATGGTGTTTATTCCTTAGGAAAAGGAGGACAATTTAATTTGAGTTCTAGAGGCTTTATAGACATTTCTTGAGCACTTTTCAATATAAAACTTGCTGATAACAGATAGTAGAAAAAATATCAGGCCTAGTTAAAATTTGGAGGTAAACATAAACAATCAACTAGAACGGGATTCAAAAACTCAACCAAATGAATATTGTAAGAAAACCCCAGATAATTTTTTCCAGGGAAACCACACAGTCAGGTAGGGACTGAAAACCCAATCCACGAATTGGTTCAAACTAGGCTAATAGAAGTGGTAGGCGAGGAAAGATACTATGCCAACTCGACCGCTCTATCATTGGTATTTGGATAAGTTTTTTACCTTGGCACGTTTGTTCTGAGATATTATACTCGTAGCCTGTGTCGCAGGTGCAGATGTATTTGACACTAACGCTATCGCCATTGGCTGCGTATTGGCATTCGCCGTGGTAACCGCATACATTATTTTCACTCCCCGAGTTCTGGTAGCACGGATCCTCTAAAAACACAAATGAAAATAGAGTTGCTAAGAAGATGTTGAAGAGGGGTTCCAGGAACAAACTAAGTTTTGTGATTCGTCCAATTTCCAATAAAAATACTCTTTATATAAATGTGAGAAAATACAAAACACTAACCTCACGTTAAAATGGAGTAAAATGTCATTTTGTATGATACTCTTTCAGCCCAAAATGTTTAACATGATGTCATTAGACAGCAAAAACAAATGGGTCTGTACATTTCAAAGAGGGAATCTTGCACCAGTCAAAACTTCAAATTCATTGCTATATTGAATGAATATCAGCAAAATTCAGGAATGAATTGAACATTATTTGTAGGTAAATGTACAGACAATATACATGTATTTGAAATGTACGGCATTGAATGGTTTTTGGATTTTGACAAAACTTGCATTTGAAGGGTTTCAATAAACACTGACATTTTACACCTTTTTAACATTAGGTTAGAAACACAAATTTTACCCCTTTTCATAGGGACTCTAACTCTTGTAAATTAGTAACAAAACTTAATTTGACTTTGGAGTCCTTCTTTAATAAAGATGATGGGAGAAGGATGGTCACAAATCAAGTTATACAAAGATAATCACACAATTAAGTCCATGCATGTCCCTTATTGACTCCTTGCCAGCCCGTACAAGTGTAAGATGTGCCCCTTTTAACCCTATTATGCACATTGCCACTTTCATTGTGTAAAACATGCCTATCCTGTCTTCCATTATGAGTGTCAAAAGGTAAACAAAGAAATTTACGGTAGACTCGCACGGTGGAGGTTTATCACTTTAAAGTTGTAGGGAGTTAATTAGTAACAGTGCATGCAAAGTATTAGAAGTTATTATTATTTTTATATCATTTATGATACACAAACATGTAGTGACTAAGTAAGCCATTTAAAAGGAAAATTGGAGGTTGGTAGAGGAATCGAGAGGAATAGAAAGATGGGTTGGGGTTGGGGTGTCAGCTGAGACTTCATCACTGCAGGACCAAATGAGGTTAGTAGCTAGAGTCCAAGTTATAAATAGCCCCACTATGTCTGTAATCCATACAACATCGATATTCTTTTTAAATTATGCTAAACAAATTCTGATATTAACTGTAGTTAAAGGAACACGTTGCCTTGGATTGGACGAGTTGGACTATACAAAGCATTTGTAACCACTCTTGTTATAAAATGCACATGATTGGAAAGATTTTTTAAAAGTAGAATACAATGATCCACACAAATTTGCCTCGAAATTGTTGCGAACTAACACGGTCGGCCATTTATGGGAGTCAAAATTTGGACTCCCATAAATGGCCAACCATGTTAGTCGACGAGGTAAAAAGAAAAACACGTAATTTCAAAGCATATTTGTGTGGATCATTTTATTCTACTTTTACAACATCTTTCTAACCATATGCATTTTATAACAAACGGTTAAAAACGCACTTTTAAAGACCAACTCGACCGATCCTAGGCAACGTGTTCCTTTAAAATTTGAAGATTTTTGAAGCATGCACGCAAAGGAGACCTTGACAAGTCTGTCTGTCTTCCATATAGCCCTGCCGACACTCGCAGGAAAAGTCCATTTCAATAAGGGGGGACGATGAGTTCTGAAGACGGCATGTTCCATTACCACAGGGGTTAAGAACACACGGATCAACTGAAAAAGAGTTGAACATTAATTTGTTTAATGTTAAGTGACAAAAGTCAATATACAATAAGTTTTGTTGTTCTCTGTACTAAATTCTTGTGATTTAACTTGTATGGATGAGTATAAATAATAATAAGAACAACTCCAAAACAAAAACAAACAAACAAACAAACAAATAAATACCGAAACACCACAACAATCAAACAATCAAAACAAAGTAATGTCTTTGTTGCCCCAACTTGCCCCGCCCTACCCCAGTATGAAAATGTCTAGTTACACCAATGTGTACTTTAAGGTTCATGAACGTTCAATTCAATTCAAACTCACATATAGTTCCATACTTCATGAAAATTTAAAAACACTCCAAAGCCAAACAATAATTTTTTTTTTTTCACGAAAGACTCTTTTTACAAGTCATGAACATAATTAAGTATGGAGGCATCATCTAGAAGTCGCAGCTTGTGGCGAGATGCCTGATGGACAGACAAACATAACACAAACAGAAACAATTGTAAACACCGCCAGACAAGTAGAACAAAGACTTTCATTGGTTGAAATGCTTGTCTTTCCTGGATACCTTTGCAAGTTCCATCCATATCTTTGTATCCATAGCTACAGTTACAGAAGTAGCCATCTTGGGTGGGTTTTATGATGCAAGTCCCTACGCCGCATGGGTTATAGGGTTTTTGAGTAGCACTGTCCAATGGGCTGCATGGGTTTTCTGGAAAGAAAAACACAAGATTTGTCTCTGATCTGAAAACATCCAAGTAACAATTTCTTTTAATTATCAGATTGTTTGGTAATTTAAAGTTATGTGTTGTTCTGATATTAAGCATATGGGTTTTCAATCTCAATGTTGTGCACTTGTGCTTAAGAGTCTCTTACTTTTGCTGATCTTTTAGGAATTTTATCCGAATCTGTGATTAAGAGATATGCTACAATTGGACTTAATTGCAATCACTTTAAAGTTCTACAATTGCTTTCTTTTGCTGATTTTTAAGGAACTTTATTAGACGTTGTAACTGTGCTTTGATTCAATTGCAATTGCTTAGTGCTTATAAATCTCTTTCTTTTGCTGATCTTTGAGGAGTTTATCAGTGTTTGTAAATGTGCTACAGGTAGACTTATAGGCCTAAAAGTTTGTCTTTGATCTTTAAGGAATTTTAACAGACTTCGCAAATCGACTACAACTGGACTTACTGATGCAACGGCCATTGTCATCTTCCATGTAGCCTGGCTTACATACACAGATAGCCTCACTTCCAACTGGCTTGCAATCGTGCACTGTATCAGAGCAGTGCGTCGGACCACTCAAACAAGGATTCTCTGATGAACCACAAAGAAATCTCTAACAATTATAAAATACAGTTTTTCATGCTGATTAAAGACACTGGACACTATTGGTAATTGTCAAAGACCAGTCTTCTCACTTGGTGTGTATCTCAACATATGCATAAAATAACAAACCTGTGAAAATTTGAGCTCAATTGGTCGTCGAAATTGCGAGAGAATAATGGAAGAAAAAACTCTCTTGTTGCACAAGTTATGTGCTTTCAGATGCTTGATTTTGGGACCTTGAAATCTAATTCTGAGGTCTCGAAATCAAATTCAAATATTTTAGAGAGAAGTTATATTTCTTTCTCAAAAACTATGTTACTTCAGAGAGAGCCGTTTCTTACAACATTTTAAAGTATCAGCAGCTCTCCATTGATCATTAATAAGTAAGTTTTTATGATAACAATTATTTTAGTGATTACCGATAGTGTCCAGTGCCTTTACCTTGTTTACACTAAATTGGAATTTTGTAGATGTTGTTTGAAGAACACTATTTACTCTGCAGTAGTAGAGAAATTTCCTGAATGTGGAAAAAAAAATCACACGCAACTTACTGCAGTTCTAGCGCAGTGTCTTACCGACTAGACCACGGAAATTGCCCAGTAGGTAGAGACACTGCTCTAGAATTGCAAAGGTTGTGGGTTCGAATCACACGTGAGTAATTTGCCTGTGATTTTTTTTTCCACAGAACTCGGGGGAAAGTACTGAGTATACGGTGCTTACATCGGTGTACGAGTAAAACCAAAATTAATCTTCTTTATTCCCGATGCAAGTTTAACAACTACTATTAAAAAGTTTGAGCACATAGCCTCTCATATAGAGCTCAAACCCATCACTTAGTGACGACACTAATGGCACTCCCAGATCTCTAACCCTGTGTACTAGGCCATCCACCTCAGCTCCCAATTGGGAGTATAGCTAAATAAGTAGCGCAAAAAGCTAAATCAATCACAAGAACCATCATCCCAGAGTTGTTCTCATCTTAAATTTTTCTTCTTGAAATCCATCAAGAGTGGCTTTTAGTCAGGGCAAACATGCATAAACAAATATTCATAATTACCTCACGACAGTTTCACTATTCCTATTGGTGGAGAGCGCGTCACGTGGGTGTGTATAAACCTTTGTTTATGACCAGTAAAAAGTGTTGAAACATTTGCGTGACACGCGACCTTGCACCTGTTCTTATAAGACAGTTTCTTCATTCCTATTGGTCGAAAGCAACGGCTGAAACAGTTGGGCCACATCACGCGATACGCGCGACGCACACAGCATTCCCTTATAAGGAGTTGTTTGCCCGAGGGTGGCGGAGGGCTTTACCATTTCATAGCTGGAGGGGTGTTGTGTTGAAAGAATACATTGAACAATTATAATTTTTGCATTTATTTTACATTTTGACCAAAAAGTGTTGATGTTTTTGACCGAAAAGGTATTTATGAATGGGAATCAAAGTGTGTTGAATCGGTTTTCAACTAGTGGTCTAAACCTGCCGAGGCTTCGTCTAGGTAAAATTATCAAGAACCAAGCCTCGTTGGGATTAAACCACTAGTTGAAAACCTCTTCACCACACATTGATTCCCTTAATTTACGAGATTTAAATTTGGTTAAAGATATGCATTGTTTTAAAAAACTTACCAATAATTTTGAATTCAGCAGACAAGGTAATGCTGCACGTTCTATCTTGACCATCTTTAGTGAAACATGTATTGATGTCCGGTTGTGGAGTGATCTTTGTGCATAAGAAAATCAGTAAATCAAAAAAGTTGTGCTTAAAACAATCCTGATTGTTACAATATCTATTCCCTGACAGCGATTTTGCATGTTAGTCAAAATGTAGAGGATAACTTTCACCTTTCATTTTAGTGCCGGCACCTCAATAAAAGAGATAATTTATTCAACAGACATCATCCTTATAACAGACCTACACAGACCTTATGTTAAGCCTGTAGCAATCGGGCGGCATTAAACTATAAGGCCTGAACCAAGTGGTCTTCTTAAGCCATGGCCCAGCGTAACTCCACTGAGCAAAAGTATGTATGTCCCAATGTTGACAGCTTACGTTGGTCCATCAAAACTATTTTGTTGGCAGAATGTTAGGCTCAACATTGGCCCAATTATTGACTGTGTTGGCCCATTATTGGTTTAATGTTTTAACATACTTGGGCCAGACATTGGACCAATATTGAGTCAACTTTTACATTGACCCAACCATGGAGGAAAGCATGACCCAACATAAGGTTAATGAGTAAATGTCCGTTGGGCCAATGCGGACAGCCAATGTTGATCGAATGAAAGTGTTCCAACGTTGGTTCTATGTTGTGTTGCTATCTGGGCCAAGGTAGAAAGAACCTGGGGTGGATTTCACCAAGAGTTTCAGGCCGTCCTAACTTAGGACTGGCCTTAAGTTTTGTATATCTCCTAGGACTAGTCTTAAGTTAGGAATAGTCCTAACTCTTTGTGAAATCAAACCCTTGACTACTTACCTTTACTAATCTCTGACCAGGTCCTGTGTTTAAGTTCACCCTGATAAAAGTGATTTGTCTTCCATACTTGAAAGTCTGGTAGTAAGACATGTTTTTCTGGGAAAAAAAGAGAAGAGAAAAGTTAGTTTTAGAGCTTGATTTCACAAAGCACTACTCTCTAAATGTAAAAGAGTGAAAAACACCACACTTTACATTTCGAGTTGTCCCTTGTATGACTCTTTTAAAAGAGTGGTGGTTATTCCACCCTTTTAAAGGGGTTTCACTCCAGGACAGAGTGAAAAATCACTCAAAAAAGATGCAAACTTCAATCTAAAAGAGTGGAAGACCACTCGAAAAAGAGTCCCTCATATGCCTCTCCAAAGAGTGCTATTTCACTTTTTTTGCATTTAGAGAGTAAGATTTGTTTTATTTTGAGTGAATATTACCATAGTGATTTGTATTTTGACATCACACTTTGCTTATTAGTAATTAAGAAAACCTTACTCCGGACATTAAACTGTACAAGTTTGCAAAACTGTGTAAAAGTTTCTAAGATTTTGTCAAAGTTCTTAAAATTGCTGAAGCTGTAAGAAGAAAACAGCAACAGTGAGTGTCACTAAGTCCCTCTGTACAGTTTACACAAAAACAAGGTGTCAATCTGGGATCAAACTGTAAAAGTTTGTAAAACTTTGTAAAACCTTTAAAAGTTTAGAAAACTTTGTAAAAGTTCTAAAACTGGCTAAAGCCAATAAGACAAGAGTAGCAAAAGTGTCACAGAGTCCCTCTGTACAGTGTACATAAAAACAAGGTGTCAATCTGGGATCAAACTGTAAAAGTTTGGAAAATTTTGTAAAACTTTTTAAAAGTTTGGAAAACAAGAAAAGAGTAGCAATAGTGTCACTAAGTCCCTCTGTACAGTGTACATAAAAACGAGGTGTCAATCTGGGATCAAACTGTAAAAGTTTGGACAACTTTGTAAAAGTTCTAAAAAATGGCTGAAGCCAATAAGACGAGAGTAGCAAAAGGGTCACAGAGTCCATCTGTACAGTGTACATAAAAACAAGGAGTCAATTTGGGATCAAACTGTAAAATTTGTAAAACTTTTTAAAAGTTTAGAAAACTTTGTAATAATTCTAAAAATGGCTGAAGCCAATAAGAAAAGAGTAACAACAGTGTCACTGAGTCCATCTGTACAGTGTACATAAAAACAAGGTGTCAATCTGGGATCAAACTGTAAAATTTGTAAAACTTTGTAAAAGTTCCAAAAAATGGCTGAAGCCAATATCAAAAGAGTAACAACAGTGTCACTGAGTCCCTTTGTACGTCCCTTTGTACAGTGTTCATAAAAACAAGGAGTCAATCTGGGATCAAACTGTAAAATTTGTAAAACTTTTTAAAAGTTTGGAAAACAAGAACAGAGTAGCAACAGTGCCCCGAGTCCCAGTGTACATAAAACACTTACAACATCAAAATCTGTGAAACCGCTTGAATGGCCGCTGTTGTGATCAGTAACAGTAGGGACTGATATACGGAATGTGTTAAATTCACACTCTTCAGGTCCCAGCTCCACTTCAACAGATAGGTCAAGATACTCGCTAGATACAAGCAGATACTGTGGCCTCCAGTGAGCACACAACTCTAAAGAATGTGAAAAAAAGGATAAAGTTACTATAGGTTTTCTCGGTCAAATTCGGCAAATCAGCAGTCAATTTTCGTGCGTTCGAATTAAAGCTGTTTTGCCTCTCCAGTTGTTACTTCGTTTCAAATTCAGAATTCTGCCATTCAATTTCGTTTGGAGTCGAGTCAAACTCCTTTAGCACTCAATTTAGCCTATCGTCATTCTTTTTCGTGACACACACGCCTCAAGAAGCGTCTGCGAATTTGAATGCTGCTTTGGTGAATTGTTAAATTGAATGGCTATTTTGTAAAGTTAAATGACGCAACATTACATTTGACTAATCATAAAACGAAATCGAATGACCCTTTTCAGTTGCATTCGATTTCGTGTGAAATAGAATAGCTTGGAGGTTAAATTGGCTGCTCATTTTCCGAAATTGACCGAGAAAACCTATATTACTATCATTTATTTGTCAAATAATAAACCACACTGGAAAGCTCACTAGATCCAATCCCGTTATAGTAAATTTGTCTTTGTTCAACTCAAAATGATTATTTATTTGAAAACAAGACATTTTTAAAAGAAAGAAAGAAACTCGAGGCAAATTGAAGCACTCCAAAACCAAAACAGAATCAACAAAACAAGGCTTAGCCCAATAAACATAACAAGGATAAACAACAAGGATGATGTGAGAGGCCAACTAGATGAGCATAGAAAACAGCAGAATTATTATCATGGGGAAAATGAAAAGTTTGCGTAGGAAGGAAAACATGCAATAATGAGAATTAAATCTGGAAAAGAAAAAAAGAAAACTACCCAGCTAAAACACCTACACTACCACAGAGCGGGGGACGACAAAGGTAAACTAAATTTCTGTTGCTCACAACATTCAGTAGTCATTTTATTTTTCAATGGATAATGTCATTAAAGACACTGGACACTATTGGTACTTATCAAAGACCAGTCTCCTCACTTGGTGTATCTCAACATATGCATAAAATAACAGACCTGTGAAGTTTGAGCTCAATTGGTTGTCAAAGTTGCAAGATAATAATGAAAGAACAAACACCCTTGTCACACGGAGTTGTGTGCTTTCAGATGCTTGATTTCGAGACCTCAAAATCTACTTCTGAGGTCACGAAATCAAATTCGTGGAAAACAACTTCTTTCTCGAAAACTACTTCACTTCAGAGGGAGCCAATAGTGTCCACTGCCTTTAATGCATTTTTCAAAGAATTTAAATCATTTACAAAGAGCAATCAAATACGTATAAATAAATTGTTTAATCCTTTGATCTTTTTGTCCTTACCATTGTCTTGTAGAACACCTTCAGATTTGTCGATGCACAGATAGTCGTTTGGAATGTAATAGCATGCTGTGAAGAGACAGAACAAATCAATTTAAAATCATTTCACATCAATGTACATGATTTAAGTGATTTGACAATATAAAAACCTTCCTTTTTAAAATAAATTTAGCCACAGACATGATCTAAAAAGAATGATTGACATCTTGACATCCATTTTATTGGTGGAATGATTCTTACCTTAAAGTCACCTGGAAATAGATTTTTTTTTCTTTCAAACATAAGAGTATATTATGCTTAAGAACAATAAAACAATTTTTTTAGTAATTGTTTGTAACGATTTATATGTTTAAAAAATATGAAGTTGTTTGGGGGGCTGACTCCGCCTACCCCTTTTGTGACGTCAATCGAGGCAGACTTTGCCTGCAATGCGTATAGTAAACACACGTGCAAAGTACATGTACGTCCAAGTCGTGAGTTGGTACATTTCAAAAAGTTTTTTTCTGCATTCAGCTGCAATACCCCTGGTCGGCATTGCCGGAAAAAAACAAAAAAAATTTGTTTGAAACTTACAAACTCACGACTTGGTCCGTACATGTACTTTGCAATTGTGTTTACTCTACGCATTACAGGCAAAGTCTGCCTCGATTGACGTCACGAACAGCGCCCTCTCGGGTCGGGGTCTACTCTTAAATTTGTAAATAACATAAGAACTGATTTTTTAAAACCTTAGTTAACTGTTTATTCACATTCCACTCATCAAAACACATTATATTAGTGACAAAAGCTTTATTTTGAAAAAATACCACTTCCAGGTGACTTTAATCCCCTCTTCAAATTGAATGCATATTGTTCACTAAAAACTGTTATAAATTTTTTGGTTTTGTGACTAATAAAGACTGGGAAAAGTGTTCTATTTTTCATCCTTGAAGGTGTGTTAACGTTTGCTCCTTTTACAGATGGGCTCATAGTTCTAAGTTGAATCGGCATAAATGGTTAAACAGAAGTCACAAGTCCCATTTCACTGTTTAGGAAACATGACTAAAAAGCACTGCTGCACGATTAGTAATTGTCAAAGACCAGTTCAAATTGTCAAAGACCAGACCGACGCTTCTTTTCAGAACCCAACCCATTAGAGATAGTCATTACACGGTGTTACCACAAACCTTTCCATATCGTATTTCCACCATGCAAAGTTTCAAATCCTACTTTTACCAGCATTCTCACTTGCTGTATCCCAAACATATACATCAAATAACAAACCCGTGAAAGTATGAGCTCAATTGGTCATCAAAGTTACAAGAGAATGATGACAGAAAAAAACATCCTTGTTGCACAACTTATGTGTGCTCTCAGATGCATAACAAATGGCTTAAGCCTGAAGTCTTTCAAAATTTGAGTGGGAAATTACCTTTTTCTCAAAAACTACTTTACTTCAGAGGGAGCCGTTTCTCACAATATTTTATACTATCGACAGCTCTCCATTCCTTGTTGCCATGTAAGTTTTTATGCTAACAATTATTTCAAGTAATTGCCAATAGTGTCCAGTGCCTTTACTTGCACAACTCCAGAGAGTTTGAACTACTCTCATACTCACATTGTGTTCTGTATCTCATTGTCACTGCAGTATCTCTTGGATAGTCACCATTTATATCAATCACTGGCAGAGTTCTTATTGTATACTCATATTCCATGCCGGGCTTCTGACCCCGAAAACAGTCAAAAAATAACTTCAACTGTAGTGAAAAACAAAAGTTGTTTGAATAATTTGGAGTTGAGCAAAGAAAAAAGAGTGGGACTTGAACCTGTAAGCTCAGGATTATACATACATACATACACACAAAAATGTTTTATATACCGCCATTTCATCAAGACCACAGCGGTTTGTGATGAAACAGAGAAACAAATAAACGATGAGACAAAATGCAAGTTAAACCAAACAGCAAAACAATCATTGTGGGAACAGGTGTGATTTCAGATGCTTCTTGAAAATATGAAGTGAATCAGCAGAGCGCAGAGATGGGGGGAGACTATTCCAAAGTTTAGGGGCGGCAAAAGAGAAGGATATTTCAGCAGCTGAAGCAAGAGATCTGTGGGTTATTTTGTGTTCGACAAGACGGGTAGTGTGTTTGATGACCGCAAGCCGACTCTTCCTGGTGTGTACAAAACCAAGCATGATTTTAAATATGCACGATTTTATTATAGTGCCAGCGCTCTACCATTTGAGCTTCCTAGCCCTTATGTTGGCAGTCGCTCAGTTTTGTTGATATCTTTGTTCAGGGTGTTATTCGAAGCCATTCCAATAGTAACTATAATACATGTAGAGTCATGCACACCCAAACAACATGGGAAGCAGCAGCAGAGGGATCACCTTAAGGAAATGCAACTTTTATTTCAGCTATCCAGTATTCAATTCAATTCAATTCAATTCAATTCAAGAGTACATTTATTTCCATACTCTCATACAAGAATAACGAAAGCTACATGTATTACGGAGTAAAGCAAAACATAAGTAAGAGTAAACATAAATAAATAAACAAATAAATAGAGTATGGGGCCATTTTGGTAAGCAAGAGCTTGTATAAATCACAAGGAACCCGACTTGGGAAATTAAACTAAAATATTTGGTTGAACAAATAAAATAAAAACTGGGACTGAAAACCCAATCCAGGCAGGGAAAGAAACCACAGAGTCATCTATATCCCCAAGAATGATATCATAATACAGGAACTGGACAAGAATAGTTTCATTTTGTGTATTCGATCTTTTATTGACTCATTCATTGTTCTGCCATTGCAGCGTGTACTAAAATGAAACAACTTAATTAAAGTAGATTTACAGACATTTAAAACTATGTTGAAAACTCACTTGTTCAAATCTTTGTAGTTACCCCTTTCTGCAGCTTGTTATTTTCTGTTTAAATTGTGTTTATTTCTCATGTTTATTTCTGCTTTTGTTTGCTTATTTTGTTTATACATGATATTGTTCTTTGTTTTTGGTGCTGTTGCCCTGGTTTACAATAGTCTTCACCAGGACACCATCACCATGCGCTTAGAAACGTAGTATTAAGCGTGGTATGAATTTGTATTATTATTATTATTATTACCCTCCGAAATACCACAATTTATACCCCATTTCAGACTGTTGTCCTGCTTATTTTGCTCGTTAAAACAATTTTTTTTCTTAGCACTATTTCCAGGTTCAGCAACTCTATGAAATCAAGCCCTGGATTCCGAGATGTTTTTACAAAAATGCTGTATTACATTTTTGTTGAAACAGGTCATTAAAATGACAAAGGGCACAAAGGTTGGCTATTGAATGGTATTGATTTCATCTAAATATTCCGTACAGGTTCAAGGTCAAAAACCACCATGGTGACATGACGGGGTGCACTTTTATAATGTTGCGGTCTCACGGAATCGAGCTTCACACAAATCATTTGAATACAGAGTGTGTAACAGCTTTCTGCTTGCACCATACACTCTCGTTTTCTATGACATAGAACTCCTTGCCTGGTGCATGTTTCCCTCCATCCCGCATTCTAGACTGTTATATATAAGGAACTAGCAGTATCTACCTTCAGCTCCCCCACTATATTTTCATCTATAATGTTTTCTTCTTGAAGCCACTTACCAAGAGTGGCTTTGAGCCTTGTTAGTGGTGAACTCAGTTTGCATTAAACATACAAACATATTCATATTTGAAAAAGAACACTACTCTCTTAATGTAAAACAGTGAAAAAGCACTCTTTCAAGAGCCATATGAAGGACAACTCTTCTTCGAGTGGTCTTCCACTCTCTTAGATTGAAGTTTGCATCTTTTTGAGTGATTTTTCACTCTGTCCTGGAGTGAAACCCCTCTAAAAGAATGAAATAACCACCACTCTTTTTGATGAGCCATATAAGGGACAGCTCGAAAAGTAAAGAGTGGTGTTTTTCACTCTTTTACATTAAGAGAGTACTGGCTGTTTTTTTTTTTTTCAATCTGATCTGTTGAATTATGAAGGACAACTCTTTTTCGAGTGGTCTTCCACTCTTTTAGATTGAAGTTTGCATCTTTTTGAGTGATTTTTCACTCTGTCCTGGAGTGAAACCCCTCTAAAAGAGTGAAATAACCACCACTCTTTTTGAAGAGTCATACAAGGGACAGCTCGAAAAGTAAAGAGTGGTGTTTTTCACTCTCTTACATTTAAAGAGTACTGGCTGTTTTTTATTTATAAATCTGATCTGTTGCTAAAAAGCGCATATCACAAATTCTCAAAGAAAACTGGTTGAAAACTAAAGACCATTGTGCTCATTTGCTATAAAAAGTCGCATCCCTTGAGGTAATCCCTCTGCTGCCGCTTCCCAGGTAATATCGTGATCTCTGGCTCCATGGCAACACATAATGTATGACTTGTGACTGGCACCCCGAAACTCAGTTGGTAGAGCGTTGATGCTTTTATCCGGAGGTCACAGGTTCAAGTCCCGCTGTAGTGAATTTGTATTTGTTTAACCCCAAATTTAAGGACATGAAGTTTACATTTTCAGTTCAACAAGTAACTATCCTGATTGATTGTTTGTGTTATGCGTATGAAGTGTTTTATAGTGGCAATTATAGGGAAAAGTTTATAATTTCCATCCTGGCAAAGTTCGTCGAACCCATAAAATCAAAAAAGTTAATGATCGCCATGGGACTGATTCTTACCTCGGAACTTAATCTAATCTTAACTGTGGCAAATAGTCTCCCCCAAGAAGAAACCAGTCAAAAGAGAGTCACATTGAAATAAATTAAATTTCTCTTAAGAGGTTGTTTTATTCCCCAAGAGGCACATGCCAAATTTTATAAAGTTGCTTGAGCAGAAAAGTGTTGCCTAACAATCTTCTGCTGAGCAAAACTTAGCAGAACACACAGACAATGTGGTTGGTATTTTGGCTGGTTACCCTAAATAGAGTAAACAGCCAATGTATTCTGGTAAGCAACATTGCTTAGTGCTCAGCAACTTTTTTGTGCTGAAGCAGCTGTATAAAATGGGCCCCGATGGAAGATTGATCTGTTTACATAAACGAAAGTATGTCGTAAAAAAGTGTTTCCAAATCTCCCAAGAGTAGGTTGATAACTGCAGAAGTTTTATGAGTCAACCATCACAGGTGTAGCAGTTGGTGTGTTTTACCTTCTCCCAGTAAGAATTTAGTGTGAATTTGACACACTTAAAGTTAAGGGTCGGACAACAAAATTGCTAAGCAGTAGGCACACAAGAAATCTTGTTGGCAGAAACTGGTTATCAGCCGACATTCCCAAACGTTCACATGTTGCGGCCGGTGCTCCACTCATTTTTGGCTGTTTTTTTTTTCCTTTTCATTGGTTTGATACAATCCTTCACTTTTTGTTATACATGTATCTCACAATTACTATGGACTGTTTATTTTGTAAACTGTAACTAATTCTTATGTAAACATACCTTTATCCAGGGCCCAATTTCATAGAACTGCTAAGCACAAAAGTTTGCTTAGCACGAAATTTCTTCCTTGATTAAAACAGGATTACCAACCAAATTTCCACTTTTTGCATTGTGCTAGTTATTGGCATTCAGCGGTTGTTTGCTTATCCTGAAAATCACATGGAAATTTGGTTCGTAGTGTTGTTTTATCAAGGAAGGAATTTCATGCTAAGCAAATCTTTGTTTGTTTGTTTGTTTGTTTTTTATTTCCAAATATCACAATAAATAATCATGAAACATACACGAAATAAGAACAACGAGTGATAAGAGGAGGGCACCAGGAAAAAGCCTAGGCTTGTACAGAGCCTGGACCCTTTATATATAAATAATAGGTTTTAGTTTAGCTTAGCAGCTCTACGAAATTGGACCCTGGTGTGGGCCATTTTGATTTTACTTCATTCCAACTCATTGTAACCAAACTGTTACTGGAAACAGGGAACATGACCAAGATGGTGACAGCATGATAAAGGTTTATACGCCTCTTTTAATTTTTATGCATGAGGTATGTCACAATGCTAACTCAAAACGAGGCGATGGGCGCAGCCACTGCAAGTGATGGGGAACGTGCGCCCATAACCTCATTTTGGGTTAGAATTATGACGTCACGCATAAATATTAAGAGAGGCGTAATGTCACTGCTTTGTTGACTAATATAAAAAAAATTAAATATAAAGTGAAGTTTATAATTCTTACCGGAGTACCGTCCTCACTGATCAATGCATCTGCATTCAGAGGACCGCCAAAGTCAAAAGCTCGACAGATAAGCTCACCGTAGTCATCCGAGTCTATGTTCAAACTCCTCATTGAAAATAGGATCCCTTGAATTTTTCCCGCAGCTTAAATTGAAAACATTGAAAACCCGAAACAATGAGAACAATCCTTTTATTAAGCTTATCTTCTCAGCAATTTTCCCCCCTTCCGCCTTTGTAGATTTAAATTTAATTAATTAATGGAATACATTACAACTGGAATAATTCAGGGCCAGATTTCATACAGCTTTATATCATGCAGAAAATGTTGCTTGAAAACTTTCTGATGAGCAACAATTTGCAGGATCCAGCAACAAATGGTAAACGTGACATGGGATTTGGATGATTACCCTCATTCTGCTAAGCATGATTTTGCTGTGTTTAAGCACATCTATGAAATTGGGTCCTGGTAGGATCTGCGGGAGTCTCCCGTGATTTGTCAATACTGTGGAGCATTCTGGGCCCAGTTTTGCATGCTTAGCCAAAGCACACTGAATTGATACAAAGTCCTCAGAAAGGTTTTTACTTGGCGCACATTTGGTTTTAAAAAGCCCTGCTTGGCAATTTGGGGCATTCTAAGTGGGTTTTATCTTGGCGATTTTTGTGAATTTGATCTGGTCTAGAGATGATGATCGTAGAAAACATCCTTTGAAATATTTCTCTCTGAAATGTCATACTTGATGAGAAATATATAAAACTAATTTCCCATTTTTGGAGTTTATCGCTCGGTGAGAATTTTGTTCATTTTATTTTTAACCGATGTCATGCAAAATGTGTAAAAATAATGGTTTTTCCTTATTTTCTTGTGACCCAGATGGCCAATCGATCTCAAACTTCTGCAGGTTTGTCAGTTTATGTATATGGTGGATAACATAAAGTGCTTACACTGCCAGCAGCTGTTTTGTTAGAAAAAAAAACAATTAGTGTAATGTTCCTTTAAATGTGCCATACCAGCACATCACAGTATTAAGAGCCTTGGCCCCATAAGTCTAGGTGTATCGGTACAAACCACTCCTCGCAGTTTGCTATCGAAACTGGAACTGAGAGTGATTGGACAAACAGCAAGTATTTTCATTCAAAACTGACCAGGTAAATTTTAAATGATTTGGGGTTGAACAACGAAATATTTACAAGAGCGGGATTTGAACCAACGACCTCCGGATCAATAAGCCGACATTCTACACCTAGCCCTAGGTTGGTGGTGTCCCTATTTCATCAACCCGAAATCAGAACTGGAAAAAAGGAGCACCGGGCTACTACAGTATTACCCGGTGTGTTGTGGCTCAGCGGATAAGGGCACCGGACTCAAGCTCTGATGTGTCTTTTCATCAGAGTGGACTTGAGTCCTGATCTAAAAGGGAAGGGGTTCGCCCTGGTTCTCCTGATTTGATTGGCAGCATCGTGCACCACAGCACCTTGTAAACCATTACACAGTGCTATGTTAAGGAATTATCTCATTACCTCAAGCTCCACAACGTCTTAGGCCTACAGGAAAATACTTTATGTTGGAAGCGCCTTGAGCTTCACGAAGTGACGGATATGAGCGCTCTATTTGAGAATAATCATTACCTTCTGGTCCGATCTGAAATGTGAAATTCAGACAACTCCAAATGCCTTCCCACTGTCTATACTGCTCAACTGCTGAGATGAACTCGGTGGTGTAGTACTCCATCTGGACGTTGCTTACCGGAGGAGGCCTGAGGGACTCGTCTGTGAGAGGGGGGAGAGGGTTGCTGCAACCATCAGGGATTTCTACAAGGAAAGTGGAGAAATTTCAGTAGGTTTTGATCCTACCAGTACATACTTCATGACTCTTCCTGGATTGGTAGACTTTGTCAAAAATAGGGTTTGATTTTTTTAATTTTTTTTTTGGGGGGAGGGGGGATATTTACAAGACTGCAGGGCTTGTAGCTGTAAATTTATTAGCACACCAAAATTTGTTTAACATGATCATGATCTTGTTACGAGTCTAAATTAATGAGAAGGTACTTTCTACAAAGTTTAACATGTAAACTGTTTTTATTTCAATCTGAGCACTAATAAAGATTTATGTATTGAATTATGATTACCAGTATCAAAAGTTTTGAAATAGCATAATTGTCCAAACTTGCTCTTTTGGCGACAACAACAAAAGGCCATTATGATACCATACTTTTAAAATAGGAAACAAGTATCATTATTTACTTACCAACGTAGCTGCAAACTGGAGTCCGTCCACTTTGGGTCTAAAAAATAACAGAAAACAAGTATTTCCTAATAGTAATATATTGGTTTGTGGTGATTGGAAAACGGTTAGTATTAATTTTAAAAGTGGCCATTTCTATTATTCTATAATGCCACTTGTTCTAGAGGGAACTCCCGACATATGAGAGCTAGTACAGGTGGGCATGCTGTGGGTGTAGCAACACTTTTTTTCGATGGTAGATTTGGTAATTACTCAAAAAAATAACGACCCTAAATTTTATTGACACAATACAGAGCACTGGGTATATGTACTATAAAACATTGTAAGCAATGAGCTTTGAAGTAGTTGTTCACCAAACAATTTGAATCTGTCAGAAAGGCTTCAGTTCAGGCATGAAGCCTTTCCCCGGCATCTGAAAGCACACAATTCTATGCAACAAGGATGTTTTTCTTTTTCATTACGTCTTGCAACTTTGATGACCAATGAGCCCAAATTGGCATTAGGTTGGTTATTTTATGCATATGTTTGATACACCAAGTGAGGATGTTGGTCTGTGACAATTACAAAAAAGTAGACGATATATGTGACCTATAGATGTTTACATTCAAACCGCCCTCTATTGACAAAACACTGTACACGTCATGTTTCACCGGGCAAAAAGACGCGTAGTGATGGTAAGATTGCATGTACTTTCTAGCTGGGTGCCAAAACACAAAGGTTTTGTCCGACAGTTTTCCCTTATAAAGTTTTCTAAAATATGACTTAATTTTAAGAGGAAAAAAAATTTTCACACAAAAATTCTAGTATAAACTCCATAATCAGTAAGTTTTTAGAGTGAAATTGAAAACAAATTGTTTTTTTCTTGTCACCATTCCTGTACAAAACCTTTAATAAGGGAATCAATGTGTGGTGAAGAGGTTTTCAGATAGCGGTTTAAATACCTTTTCGGTCAAAAAACATCAACACTTTTTTTCACCAGCTATGAAATTGTAAGGCTCTCGGATAAACAACTCCTTATAAGGAAATGCTATGAGCGTCGCGCATATCGCATGATGTGGCACAACTGTCCCGGCCGTTGCTCTCAACCAATAGGAATGAAGAATCTGTCTTATAAGCACAGGTGCAAGCTCACTGTCACGCCCATGTTTTTAACACTTTTTACTGGTCAAAAACAAAGGTTTATACACACCCACATGACGCGCTCCCCACCAATAGGAATAGCGAAACTGTCTGAGGTATTTATGAATATTTTTGATTGCACATGAAACATCCATTTAACTTTTTGTATATTATTTCATAAAAATATGTTTTTAATGTCAGGTATAAGGGTTCAGAGCAAATTGGGTGCATGTCAGTCCAGGGGTACGTGTTTATAATACATTGACATGCTGGGTTAGGGATTGGTAGCAAATCATTCACTCCATGATGTAACTCTGATCTGAATTTCCTAGAATCAAATTTCTCAATGTCGAAGCACGACGGCTCAAAGTGTTTGCTGCACAGCACTGGAAAAGACGTCGGACCTATATCCAGCAGCAATACACCTGGTCGATATGCTTGAAAAATGCAAGAAAAAAACTTTTTAACGAAACGTAAAAACTCACGACTAGGACTTCAATTCAATTCAATTCAATTCAATTCAGGAACATTTATTTCAATGCTGTAATTCATTACAAAAAGCACATAAAGTTGAATTTACCCAAGTAACACAGTAGCATGAGATAATAAATTGGTGCACAATGAATCAATAATAATCGGCAGAATGACAACATTTAGGTGTAAGGTGAAGCAGGACGCTTTTGTACTATAACCTATGGACAATGAAACATAAGACCACGGAACCATGACAGGACTTGCATGTATTTGCACGTACGTGTGTTCGATGTTCGATCGAGGCAAAGTCTGCCTCGATTGACGTCACAAAAGGGGTAGGCGGAGTCACCCCCTCAAGTAACTGTATCTATTTTTTTTACATATAAATTACTCAAAAAATTATTTTATTGTTCATAAACATATACTCTATTGTTTGAAGGAAAAACAAATTATTTCCAGGTGACTTTAAGCTTAAAACCAAAACAAACTACAAACCGAGTAACTGAACTTGCAAACGGATGATCAAATATCTATTGCCCTTAACAGGTTAACAAGTACCAGATGATTACAGTGGGTTGGCACACTCAATACAATAACTTTTGTTAAAACATCAGGGGAAAAAAAAACACTTGGTAAGCATGAGCAAATACTTCAGCAACTCATGCTGATGGCTCTCCAAGTTGATTCGGTTTTTACTATTTTTGTAAAAATAATAACACTTCCTCACTTTTCAAGGGTGTCACAAATTTTGTTTTGTGTGCTATCACTGTAAAGGGACTGCTTGCCAGAGCAAACGTGACAAAGTAATGCAGTCACTGGTGATGTGGGCAGCTAGTATTTTTCAAAACAAAAACCACTGTGAAACATCAAGAGGTGGAACACTCAGTGAACAAACATGAGCAACTACTTCAGTATTTTTTTTTTTTTTTTGGCTCTCCAGTTTTTTTTTAGTTTTTACTACTTGTAAAAAATAATAACACTTCCTCACTTTTCAAGGGTTTTACAAGTTTCTGTTGTTGTGTGTTCAAGTTTCTAGCTCCTGGAACAGACTCTTCACATGTCATTGAGCTCCACATCTCTCACATGCTGGACAAGCAATCAAGCCCGCATTCGGATCATCTTTGCCCGAAAATGGAAAGGGGATCAAAATATTTAAAATTGCCTCATTGGATGTGGGCTGTGTCAGAACCAAATTACACAAAATATCACTTATTCTGGGGAATCCTGTCCAAAGTTCAAACCGCTGCCCTGCCGCCTCCCAATCGTGTCAACAATTTAAACTGCTTAACTCTCCAAACAGGATACAATTATTATTTATTATTACATATTTCTGATAATAAAACCAAGGATGCCACACAAGTGAACTTAAGCACTGTTTCTCGCGCAAAACTATGAGAAAACCTGTATAAACAATGGTACTTGCAAGTGAACCAGAAACACTGGGGTAACCCCGAATGGTATGTGTACAGTATATCTATCAGAAAACAAGACCAGGACTCAACCCCACACAGAGCTCGAGTCCAGTGCTCGACCGCAACATGCCACCAGATTGTAGATTGCAGACTTCTGAAATGAGACTGTTGGAATTGAATTTGAAGTCATTGAGTCAGTAGGGAACATTTGTGTGACAAGGGTGTTTTTTCTTTGCATAATTATTTTGCAACTTTGACGACCAATTGAGCTCAAATTTTCACAGATTTGTTATTTTATGCATTGTTGAGATTATACAAAGTGAGAAGACTGGTATTTGACAATTACCAAAGTTTTCCACTGTCTTTAACGCAACATATATATGCACAGTGTTGGAATAGCTGTACATTTTGCATAGAGCTTAAAATGAGAATTTGAGAAAGTGTCAGGAATGATTGAAGTGGCCTGATGGAACGTGTCTCAGAATAGGCAACAATTAAGTAATACATCGTGTCAATGAGCTATTGTGTATCCAGATTTTTCTAGCTCCTCGCCAGGGAAATTGTGAAGAAACCGTAATTGGTGAATAAAGCTCATCAGAAGCATCTTTGCCAGTAAAGTATGAGAACCAAGAACCAAGTATTATCAATATTATGACAAACAAATATCACTTGTTCTGAAAACCCTGTCCAAAGTTCAAAACACTCTGCTCCCCACTGTGTCAACAATTTAAACCGCTTACTTCTGTCCAAATAAATCAGGATATGATTGCAGATTCTTCAAATAATATGACAGTTATAACTAAGCTTAAATAATCATCAAGCAATAAACCACAAATGAATTGGGATGAACAAGGACAAATTTAATAGAGCACTTGAACCAACAACCTCCGGATTAATGTACAAGAGCTCTACTGACTGAGCTGATGATACCACAACCAGATGCGATTGTGGCACATCACCCCCAATATATGCCACACCTTCTACGATGCCCAGCCCTTGAGGAGCAGTGCGGCCTTGAAGACCCAAACGAGAAGACTGTGAGATGCGACCAATCCTGGCCAAACATTTTAAGAGATGGACTTGAAAGAAGAAGGAGACCAACTGAGCAATCTTGCCTGATAGTGGTAGCTCCCTATTTTGTCAATATCTTTGTTTGGGCATGGTTCCGAGGGTGCCAGTCAGAAGCCATTCAGGGAATACAACCACTCTCTGGAACAACCCTGCCCGACCACATCCGTGCCTCCACTACACTGAACTCATTAAAGACTGAACTCAAAACCCACTTACATCTCACTTAAAATTATGTAATTTTGTTGTACACTTACAATTCTGTAACATCATCTGTATTATGTTTAAAGGATTCGAAGCCCTGAGTTAAGCCCTATATACTCTTATTATTAAGTTTACGATACAGCCTTGGAAGCAGCAGGAGAGAGATCAACTTAAAGGGGATGTAACTTTTTAATTCAAAGAAGGGAGACCTCCAACATTCGACGTTCGATATGTGCAAATATTTTGTTTAATGGGGGGGGGGTGGGCCTCCCTTTTGGGCTTGGGTAAGTAGGCCGAGTTGAATTTACAAATGTTAATAATGTTTGGGAATATAGGCAAATGAAATAATGCATTTTTTTATGTATCATATTATTAATTGAAACAGCTGGTGGTACCCTTCCGATGTCATGTTACCCTGACAACAAGCATAAAGGGCCAAAAATCAAACCAAATCGCAGCATGGGATTGTATGTCCCTCCATGAGGTGTCTGTCAGACAGCATTGGGGACTCGTAATCTGGAAATGGGTCTGTAGCCAGAAATATGAAGTAGGTACATGAATATGATTTTCTTGAAAATTAAAGGAACATGTTTTTGCTAACAAAACAGTTGCTGGCAGTGTAAGCACTTCATATAATCTACCATATACATGAACTAACACACCTGTAGAGGTTTGAGACCGATCGGCCATCTGGGTCACAAGAAAATAGTGAAAAACCGATTCATACACATTTTGCATGACATCGATTAAACAAAAAATGAATAAAACACTCACTGACCAGTTTACTCCAACCGAGAATCAGTTTTATTTGTTTCTCATCAAATATGACATTTCAGACGGAAATATTGCAAGGTATGTTTTCTACGTTCATCATCATCATCATTAGACCGTGTAAGTTTTATGTCAAAATCTGTGATCTTGAAGTTTTTTTCCTACCAATTCTTTTATCCTGGTAAATGAATTCGTGAAGCCGAGCAGAATTACATACTGTTTGACACGTCAAGACCACAAAAGCTCTTTTCAACACTCCTTCCCAAAGAGATTTTTTAGTAAGTTTAGTTTTACTCGCAATAAACTTTCTAGGTCTGTTTTGGAAGAAATAAACCGTTTTCAAAGCACACTCCTCAATAGCAATATTAGACTTGAATACAAGTATTTTAGTTTTGGACTTCTATTGTCTTTTGGGTGAAAACAAAAATATAATAATTTGGCAATGGTCCTGCCTTATTGAACTCACGTGAATAATTGTGTGTTTTCTCTCCGAGTCCGAATGTTTATTGTGGAGTTTTCTCTTCTTTATAACAATGTATAATAGCGAAACCGAAAATCTTGTTGAAGGTCAAAATGATGACTAGAGGGCAGGTGCATGGTTTCAGTTTAATTCACTGTTGTTGTTTTTTGTCTGACTGATTGGTGGTCCATAAAAAACAAATTTTACTTTGATGGTCATAAGAGGGACCAATTCAATAGCAATGCTTAACGGTAAGCAAATTCTAAAGTACATACTGTAACATAAAAATTTGCTTAAGTGAAAGCACATTTTACCATCAGCAACAAAAGTAGCCGGCCAGCTTGAGCGTTCACCATAGATTTGCATTGTGACGTCCTTCATTTTTATGCAGTAAGCACGAGGAGGTTAGCATGCCTTTTCATGTGCTTATGGTTAGCTGATAAGAAGTAGAATTCACACAGGGCGGCCCTGAGCTAATTCCACTTCATGGCCCAATTTCATAAAACCTGTACAGGCACAAAAACTTGCTGAGCACAGAACAGTATCGTCTAGCAGAAACACATTACCGGCCAAATTTACATGATATTATTATTTGCATTGTTGTGGCTGGTGCCCCACTAATTGTTTTTGCTTTGCAAAGAAACTTGTCTGGCAGTATTTTCTGCTTATCAGCTTTATGAAATTGAGCCCAGAAAGCACAAAATTGGCTATTAAGCAGCTCTATGAATTTCCTTTCTAGAAGACCAATAACGATTTAAAGAAAACATTCATTGTTTTAGTAGAAAAGAAGTGAGAAGTAGCAAACACATACTTGCCACTCAAGGGGAAGGTGAAAATAGTGCTATTTGGTTTCCAGCTCAAAAAGTATTAGAGAGTCTCCTTATTTTCAATTTTCAAATAAGTCAAAGAAAAGTGACTTGAAGTCACCTAATCTGAACTAGTTTCAGTTCAACCGTGGCTTTTATCCTCTGGTAATGTTTTGAACAAGAATATCTGCAACATTTGTTCCCCCCCCCCCCCCCCAATTCTGAACATCCTCCAGCAACTTTTCACAAGCTTTCTTTCATTTTTCAAGTAGGATTTTTTTTGGCGAGAAAAGAAAAAGTATTTTTCTCTCCAAAAATCCTCAAGCAACTTTACTCTCATTCATTTCTCAGGTAGGAATTCTTTGGCAAAAACATTCGGAGTGCCATAAAAAAACACAAGATTGAATGCTTGAATTTCAAAAAGCAAAATTGTGCTAGTTCTCTTGGGGATCACGCGGGCAGGAAGTGGATTTGTTTCACTCTTAAAAAGAAATCCTTCCCTAAATAAAATGGGCTTGCCTCAGGGAAACAGTGGAAGATTTGTTCAGAAGTCTTGACAAACAATATTCCACTAAATCTAAAGAGAAACCGATAGGGGATTACTCTTGCAAATATCATCCATTGCTTTTAGGCTGATAAGGGGCCCGTGTAACTTCTAGATTTGGAGAAAAATGGGAATAAGTCTCTGAATTACTCAATGCAGGCAGTGCACAAACAACATTGTGTTATTGAAAGTAAAGCCAGAGGCCTGGATTTTATCATTGATGAGCCGAGACCTTTTTCATTATTTTTGCAACTGGCAAGTGGCAATTCCATTGGAAAATCTTTGGTCAAGATTTTCTCTCTACTTATTCTTCGAGAAAAACTCTCTTCTAGGGTTGAAACTCCGGCCTTTGACTATTTATTGCATTTATACCACAGGTCCTTCTGCTTGGTAAGCAATTTACAACCACTGATTTTTTGTTCTCAGAAAAATGTAACAATAAATTTTGCAGGATTGTTTTTATAGTGAAAAGGCGAAGGCCTTTTGTATTTTCATAGTTTCATTCCAGTGAACTCTGGATGTGTGTGCCATGCTTGTACCCTGAACAGGACAAGTATTGTACAATATTTCATTGTGACAAGTCATAACCGCAGATTCAATACACTACATACCATCCACTAAGTATTGTGCTGTAATCATCCACCATTAAAATGACTGAGAATGGTGAATGGTTTGTTTAATGCCACAGCTATTTTAAAAGCTTAGTTTTCATTTTATTTCTTGATTGGATTGCTGCATTTCACGGTGTGTGCACAATGCCAAGGTTATGATGTACAGTTGGAAAAGACTGTATCTTAAAGGGAAAGTGTGTTGTTATTCTCTTCTTCAAGAGTAAAGTATTTATAAAATGTTCCCAACTACTGTTTATAATAACAATTTCTCGCTAAAACTAAAAGCAAAAAATGAGTGGGGTGCCAGTTGCAATAATGCAAGGTTATTGAACATTGGCTGGTTATCTGTTTCTGCTAAGCAAGTTTGTTCTGCACTTAGCAAGTTTTTGTGCTTACAGGTAAGCCTACTTATTAGGTCTACTACTTACAGGCTTAATGAAATTGGGTCAAGGCTTAAAATTTACAGTCGATCACAACCCCAACAATTATGAGTCGGGCCATCAAACTCACGACGGCAGTCTTGCTGGGTTTTGTTTTTTTCAGTTGAATAATAATATCTCACTGTTTTTGTACTATTATGTTAAATTTGACTGGTTGAGTTTTTGAGTATAACAAAATAGCTTTTAAATTCATTTATTTCCGGTTGTTTTCCGCTCCAGAATTTGTTCCGGTCCTTTAAGCTACAAGCCCTGTGGTATTGTTGTTCCCAAATTTAGTATTTAAAGCCCTGCCAAATATGTTAAATATTATTGTTGTTAAATTTTTATTAATGCCTTCCCACAAACGTTTTTTCTTAGAAAAACATTTACTTGTAGATTTTTGATTTTGTTTTTCAAGTTTAAGCATTTTTCACTTAACAGCCTTTTAAATATATTTATAGTATCTATTTAAATATATTTATGGTATAAAATTACAAGTAGCACTGATGAGCCACCAAATAAACGACTTGTTGTCCTCTCCCTTTCAAATTAACCAGTTTCTTAGAAAAACAATTACTCATAGCTTTGAGTAGGCTTAGAAATTGCAGTTAACAACCTAATAGCACTGATGTACCAACATACAATTTCAAAATATTCAGTTTCTAAGAAAAACATTTACTCATAATAGCTTCGGGTATTTAGAAATTGCAATTAACAACCTGATAGCACTGATGAGCCAACATAAAATGCTTTGGTTTAAAATAAACCATTTTTTTTTGAAAACGGTTACTTGGTTTATTTGTATCAAATTTATATGCAGCCTTCTACAAATAGGGTATGAAATTAAAAAGTAACGACCTTGTAGCACTGACGAGCCAATGAATAAAACATTTCTGTGTTAATCTCCTTTAATTACATATTGGACATTTTTGGCTGCTGCCGAGTCACGATTTCTTTACTCACTCATGCATGTTGCCTTTAGGAAGCAAGCATGCATGGTAATGTGGGAAAGTTGAAAACCAGTGTCCTGGTACAAAGCTCTACACATGGCTGTCAAACCACAACATAATTTTATTCACAGGCAGAATTTAAGACTGAACTGTGATGAGAGTTACAAAAGCCTCGTGGCAAATATGCTCTTTTTTGTTGATGAAATGCTGATTTTTAGGCAAAATTATGAAGGGAGATACAATTATAACAAACACCATTGAAAGTTTCAGCTGAATAGTTCCTACTTTGTGTTTTTTAAAAAACAAGCAAAAACAACATAGATTATTTTGCCTGTAATTGTTAATAAAAATCAATCTAAGACCAAGAGGTTTGTTGAACCATTAATGATAAGACTACACTCCTGTTAATCTTCCAGGTAATATTATTATAGACACATGGTAAAATCATAGGAATGATTTTCTGTCTGATTTTGTGCTCTGCAGGAGTGTAAAGTACTACTAGTCCAATTTGTAGTGAGTGAATCTTGCTAGTTTGACGTTCTTTAGTTTTAAAGCAGTCTCAACTCTATTATGTACATTTGCCTCTTTTTTAGTACTTTTCATGTACTTTCTAATTGCTCAGTAAGTTACTCTTTTACAATTAAAATTTGTATTGTTTTTACACAGCGCTCTTTATGGATATCAATTGTTAAAAAAAAGAAACTTCTAAAACTGATGAGGCTACCCTGTCTAAATAAACAAATAAAATAGTCATTTGCGATTGAAACAAACACAGTTTGTTTCAAACATAGTTTGAGAGCAAAAGAACAAAACCTATAAAGACGATTCATCATTTATAACAATTTCATTTTGATTCAAAACAGCACAAAAGCGCTAATTAATACAGGATGAACAAGAAAGCGTGAAAAGAAATTATTTTGTTCAGTTTTTAGCTGTGTCAAACAGTCAAACACCAACGGGGGAAAACCAACACTGAAAACCCTACTCCTCTCCTAGAACTATTTACGAAAGCCCAATCCACATGAAATGCTCCGGGTCTGAGGTGGTATTCGAAACGGGGTCTAAAGAGGTGAAGAAAGAAACGTACGAGACATCCTGATAAAGACTAGTTATTTTAAATAATAACTGGATGTGTACATTTTTATGAAATGATAAGTTGATGGCATGTTCTTACCGTCCATGTGAAATCTTGCTTGCGGCACGGCGGTTCGTACCAGTACGGCTGCCCCGTTGACATCACAGCCACCGGCAGCGTCCATACCAACAACACGATGGCGATCCACGGGAAAACTGCTTTCGGAATAAACCCCGCAAATCTCATCCATTTCTGGTGTTGTTCCATCGCGAACTGATACACTCAGTGTTCTATGGTTGAGTTGTTAAACATTTGCAATTAATAACAGACCCTTCATGGGTGACAATGGAGTTAAACATGACAAAAGCTAAGTTGAAGGACGGCTTATGTTGCATAAAAGTTGAACAACTCAACTGTTTCCACGCAAAAACACACATCAATACAATGTACTACTACTATATTAGATATGGTTTCATGTGTACATGCAATCGATACGGCGGGACGATTCGTTCAAAGTCCAACCCAATGCACGTACGTGTGTGGAAAACAAACCGCACCAGGAAACTGCACTCATCGGCGTAATCCGTACACACAGGGCTTCAGAAAACCGCGCAGTCAACGTCGTATGCAAATTAACGATATCGACGAGCCAATCACAGCGTGTTCGATGACTGAAAGTTTGCAAAGTCTGCAAGACATTCACTTTTGACCAATGACATTGTGTCTCCTGACACAAAATCACGGAAGTAAGGCCGTGTCCGAAACGACGACTTCGGCTACAGCTACGTCTAGATCAGCGCGTCTACCAGTGTTGAAGAATAGGCAGACGCCCGCGATCTAGCCGTAGCTGTAGCCGAAGTCGTCGTTTCGGACACGGCCTAAGAAACTGTTTGGCATGATTGCGCAACTACATAGGGGTTAGGTCTGCAAATAATGATAACAAATAAAACAAACGACAAACAAACGTATGAATTACATGAAACCCTACAAAAAGAGTATGCTGCATCACGACCAATATTATGTGTTTACTTTTCCCAATAATAGACCTTTCTTTTGCAACGTCACAGCCCGAGTTTTTGCCAACCCAGATTGGACAACTCTAGAAAGCCATAAGTGCAAATCAAGAATGGATCGGGTTTTTTGGTAACAATGTAACAAAATTTTTTGATTTTGTTTAAAACAAAGCAACTTATCATGAGAGGTATTTTATTGAATAGAAAATTTGCAGAAAATGTTGAGTTTTGTTGAAACATCTGTTTTTACAATTTAGTGTTTTACTATCAATCGGTCGGCCGACCATGCCAACCAAGGCGGTTTGTTTATCAACAAAAGAAAGGTCCATTGGTTTAAAATAAGTTGCTATCAGGGGTCGGCTGTTGACATGCTAACCGTTTGTTTGACCTCCCGTCAAACGATTTTGAAATCGTTTGACGGAGTTTAAAACCTTCTTTACCCCTTGTTTTGTTTAACCTGTTATTTATTGACTTTCCTATCTTTCCTTCTCTCTCTCTCTCTCTCTCTCTCTCTCTCTCTCTCTCTCTCTCTCTCTGCAGTCCGGTTTTTTAATTTTTTTTTATTGGGGGGGGGGGGGGGTGGGGTTGGTGTGTTTTTTATCACGCGCCGGCCATAGCATAACGCAATAAGGTATGGCCGCTTCCCTCACTTCACTATTGACCCCGTGGCCAGCGTGTGGTACGTAAAAGCAAACTGCGTCCGGTGGTCATTTCAAGTCTACGCCAACCATCTCTCTCGATCTGCTGCTGATCTTGATACTGCTGCCATACCCCGTCCATCCCCACTCCAATTCTTAATGTAGTTCATCCATTATAATGCTGGACTCTTCTTCTTTTCTTTGGCCTTGACCGACCCCTGGAGTATTTTCTTACATTTCTAACAATTTCCAAATTTCCATCGCAAGAAATACTAAAGAGTCTTTAGTTTGTCCTCATCATTGCACGGGTACCCCGACCTGTTGGTGTGAATAATTATCAACTTTTTGTAGAAATTCTGAAAAAATACAACCCCAAAATGGGATAATCCAGACTGGGATAATCATAAATATAGCGCCCCCAACGGTGATCCAGTATCTAAAATTTAAATTTCATGTTATGGAAAATGAATAAACAAGACGACTCAGTTGTTGAAACATTAAGATTATGCTGGAAGTATACAAAAAATGCGACATAATTTTTACCAAACATTTATTTTGTAGAAACTGCATCTAGCATCTAAAAAGTTCCAGGCGTGTTGGATAGAAGTGCGCCCTCTTGAGGCAAACAAGCTTGAGAGAGTAGACTGGTTCTGGCTTCAGCCACGATAAAAAGAGGTACTGGCTTAAGAAATTCAATGATTTCATTGGACAAATGAATGTAAATTGAGTTGCACGTGCGCATGCGTACGGCACACATAGGTCGCAAGTCACGTCCCTATTCCATCACAGTGCTAACTACGTGCTGTGAATACATGCACACAAAAATGCATGATTTTTGAGATAAATTATGGTCCTCTTTTGGCTTGAAACCACGAAAAACTGTTTAAAAGATTTATCTCTCAAGATAGTGGTATGATTTGAAGGCCGGTATCTGGCGCCTTTATCGTGCGCCTCCAAGTGATGACGTCAGGAGAGATTGCAGACCTCATCCGGGACTTTTTGATCGAGAGACAACACGGGCAAAATGGCGACGATTCGTGTTACATGTGAGTGGTTCTTTCTGCAAATTGTGTATTATTTTATGTATAATTACTGATATTTTGGCTGATTTGAATTTAAAATATAAAATATAAACTGTTTGGTAACATTAATAACTTTCTCAAATGACATATATGTTTTTGTTTTGCATGGAAATTGATGATTTTAATGAACGATTTTGTGAGCATGATTAATGGAATGAAAGTTGGATTGGAACATTCGAGTCAAATTAATATATTGTTGGTGATTTTTTTTTTTTTTAGTTGTTCGGTCCTTCGGTTTGACTCATTATGATGGCGGCAGGCCTGTAATTAGTTTAATTGAGGGCTCCTTGACCAAGGCCTGTGCCCCTGGTCTTGGCCTTGGTGCCCCTTCAAAAGTTTCTTTATAATTATATAATTTTTGACGATTTTTGGATAAAAACATAAAATTTGCGAAGGGGGAAAGTGAAAATATCATAAAATGCCCTTGCGGCGGTTTGCTCTTTTGGAAAGGTTTCCGTATGGCGCCACCACTTTTTCATTCGATATGAATATTTACCTGATTGATATATCCCTTTGATTTAAAAATGAGTGAAAAAGTGGTGGCGCCATACGGTTATCCGCTCTTTCATTCAAGTCAAAGGTAATTTGTATCTCATGGAGGAAGAAAATACATCTAGTCTTGAGTGCACTTAAATGCAAAAGACTTCACTCACTGATTATGACAACAAATTGTTGAACAATTTGCCCAGGGCTACCAATTAAGTTTTAAATTAAAAACTTTTTTCAATATGTAACTTTCGCTCAAAATTGGACCCAGTAACTGGGGTGCTGTAGTCCTTTTTCGAAATATATTCCTTTTTCGAAATTTTGACATTGTCAAAATTTCGAAATAGGAATACAGCGTCCCAGTTACTGGGTCTAGCTCAAAATGTTCCTTACTCCCAAAATAAATAGTGACAAAATGATTAGCATGGTTCTCTCTGGACTCACAACCAAATAAATTTGTGCCCCCCCCCCCTTCCAGTGTTTTCAAATACAAATAAAAACAGGTTTTTTTGGGCCAAATTTGTGCCTACAATGTTTCACTGGCTCATTTTGTTAAATGGTGGCCATAACTGAATAAAATTGCTTCACTTGGTGACTTTTTTTTTCACAGAGACTGAATGATACTTAGTTAGGGCAAGGAAAATTTTTCCTCTGTGAAACAAAGGGAAAAAATTATTGGAACATTAAAATCGGCATCAAGGCAATGCATGGAGGAAATTGGCTCCAGGGTTTCTCCTTAACTTTTTCAAGCCACCAGGCTCCAGGGTTTCTCCTCAACTTTTTCAAGCCACCAGGACCAGTATAGCTTGGCATTACAAAATTGGTTTGTCGCGATATATCGATATTTCGATTAAAACCAAATCGATCCGATAGCGAAATCGTTTCCAAATTAATATCGCGATATTCTATAATATCATGATATCGCCCAAGCTTACTGCCATGCTTGCATGCTTCATTTTAGAAAGGGCGAGGGCAACAAGGCATTTTCTCCTTGGTAAAAGGCTCCCTCTGAGGAAACTGTACATTTCTAATGTAGCGTTTCAAGGGCTCCGAGGCAATCGCCTATTTTGCCTTTGTAAGGCAGGTGTGCAATGTTAAGGGAGACGACGGGACTCAAATGCCTCTAAAAATAATGCGTCTTGTCTTGTTGTGAACGCATCAAATTACAAAAAAATGGAGCACTATGACATGATACACTGAAAGATGTAGACATTAAACATCTATCGACTCTGCCATGAGTCTACCAGAGAGGAGAAGCAGGGAGTTTTTCCACTTATTGTTGGGCATTGTCTTGTTTTGAAAACTGTATTAAAATGTGGAATTTCTTTCATTTATTTTCAGGTATTCTACACGGTTGATGATTAATTAAAGGTCAAACATGAAAGTCGATCGAAGCAAGCTCAAGAAAAGTGCTTCTGAAGTGGTAAGTTGCTTTAGCGATTAAATCCCTGTTATGGTTTGAGGGAATGTGAAAGTCATCTAAAAAAAACAAAGAGTTACTCTAGTTGGCCCTAGTTTAGACCCAGTTCATACTTCCTGCGAATGCGAACGTGATGCAAATTTGACGTGAATTCGATGTCACAACTCTGTTTGCTGCGATATTCGCAAGAGAGTTGGGCACAACTCAACACCTGCGAATTTGTGGCGTCAACACTCGTATTGCATTTGCATTCGTAGGAAGTATGAACTGAGCGTTACACACCCAAGTCCTACTTCTAAGGACAGGGGCAAGTAGGTCCAAAAACGCTTACCACTGGGTCAGACATACCAGTCTTATTTAAGTGCCAAAAATTTGGTATCTTAGGCGTAGTGTGTAGCAACATAGTGGAAAAGGATATTGGAGGAATTTGGGCCACAAGCTAACCAAACTGTCAAGTGAAGCCCGGTTCATGCTTCCTGCGTATGCCATATGTATTTTGATAACATAATTCGCTGCGAAAACAGCCCTGCAGTTGCAAGACGTATGAACCAGGCTTTAGGCTCTAATGCTTATCAAAAGAAGATGCACCCATTTTATTATTTTGTGCAAATCCATCTTAAATCCTGCTCCACTGTTTTTCATTCTTTTTCAAACATCTTTATATTTTGATGCTGTACATATTTTTGGGTGAATAATGCCGATTACAAGCAATGCAAAGACATCTAAGTCTCCACCCTCTTCAAAGCTTTTAATTGAGTATTATAAATTGGAAACCTGTATGTGTTACTTTCCCTAATTACACCAGGTTTTGACATCTTACTTAAAAAAATTGTAGACAAAGTACAGGGTACGAAATTAAGAAAATTTGCTGGTTGCCCCTAGGGCAACCAGCAACTGAAAATAGGTTGCCCACAAGAAAAATAGGTTGCCCGAAAAAAAAAGAGATAAAGGTAAGTCTTACTCTAACTCTTGACTTACCTAAATGTTGTCATCATAAGTCAGTGTCTGCTCTGCCTTTTACTCTACCCAACGTGAAACCAAACTTTAGGAAGCTCATTGTTATTCTTTGTGTCATGCAACTTTCGTAAATATTAGAACTGTCAGTGTCAACCACGCAAATTAAAGTAGCGAGTGGATCTGCGCTCACACATGCTCGCTAGCTGTTCCCACACGCTTGTTATGTGCGCGTGCAGCATAACACGCGTGGCACCAGTGATCCCCGGAAAAGCGCAATTTCTAGAAAGCGCGTGTGCCCGCAGCCTCCATTCATCGTGTTTATCATTTGCAAGCTGGTCCCGCGCGCGGCACACTGGTGCAGCATGACAACTGCGCGGCACCAGCGGTTGCTGGAAAGCGCGTGTGCGACCAGGATCAGCGGTGCAAACGTTCAGTCCCAACTATAGAAATGACCCAACTATGTGTTTTGCTACACAGCAAAGATGGTAAGTAAAGGCCCATATATCTGCAGTTAGGCTGATTCTATAGTTGGGACAGAACAAGGACGTGAATTCCAATTGTAAATGCTGTACGTGTACCCTACGCACGTGCATTACTGTCCCGCTATTACACAGCACTGCAATTTTAACCGCGCTGTGCCATCGCATATTATTTAATACGTGAATGATGATGCTGGAAAGTTCTCACATGGCTCGCGGTCCGGTTGACGTCGTGGAATATACAAAAATGGTTGAACATCATAAATATTTTTTTTGTGTGGAAAATTCAAACGATCTTTGGAGCTCGCACAATATAAGCAGGTTAGGCCTAAATTGTTGTTTTTCATAAGGTTGCCCGTCGGGCAACGGCGACACAATCACAGGTTGCCCGGATGATTTTTTGGTTGCCCCGGGCAACCGGGCAACCGTTAATTTCGCATCCTGAAGTACGAGGTGAGACAATCAAATAAAACAACAAAATTATTAGTTTAAATCTAAAACCTTTATAATTATTCACAAGTTCATAATACTGAAAATTTAAATAAAAATTACATCATGTTTATAATAGACTTATAAAATATAGAAAAGGAAACAAGATAACTGACAAACAAACTACGAGAACCAGCCTCTGTTTCCAGTTTACTTGTATTTGTAAAAAGGCAGAATTTCCCCAACTGTCATTTCATGTTATCATTTTATGTAATGGTCGCACAAAATGGGGGGCATGGTTGGCAAAAGGGGCTTCTAAAAAATAAGAATCCTCGGCTTAGGTTTTAATTTTGTGTCAATGTCAATTTGAAAAAATTATTTGTATTTGTAAAAATTGAAAAGAACAAGTTGCTGGGGATTTTGTTATTAAGAGTATGATTTTCAGCAGGTTTGATTTTTTAATGTACTAGAAAAACAAGTTCTTCAATGGAGTTGTTTTCTCAGATTCTATACGCTTAACCCTAACTTCCCTTGAGTGATCTACAAGTATTTTTTAACCCAAACTGTGTCGATCAAAAAATACCAGAGCAAGTGTCCATTGCAGACCAACCAGCATTTGTTGTTTTCATGCTCTATGAAAATACATGTTAAACACGTAAACAAATGCAGAATTTTAGAGGAGAAGGCAGTACTTTACTGTTAGTGAGTGAAAAAAAAGATAAACAATGAATCTTAAGTATTCAATACATTAACTAAATAAGAACCTAAAGGCCTAGTTTGTTTTCATTAAGCCAACTTATTGCAAATAATCCCATCCCTCTGTTGTTGACATTTTAATACCTTTCACATACATTTGTACATTGTACAACATTCTACATGCACATGACACTGTACAGGGAAAATTCACATGTGATTAACAAAAAAACAATCTGAATTATTTATTTGATATTGAAATCCAAGTAAACAGATGTTTGTCCCAAATCTAAATCAGTTATTACATCCTGAACTTCATACTCTAATTTCCATGCCACACTTATCACAAGAAAAGGAAAAAACGATATTAAAATAAAAAACTGAATTCTATGTTCTATCTTTATTGCCGTCTGTCAATCTTGTATTTCGTCCGCTCGTGTTGTGTTCATTGTCTCTATTTCTTAGCCGTTCGCGATCGGTCCAACCCGTGCTCGCGTCTCCTGTAGACTGACTAACCCCTTGAGATGTCTTAAGTTACCCAATCCTAGAGGATTAGGTTTATGTCCTACAGGATTGTTGAAGGTGGAGACTGTTCTTTGGCACGATGCACACTTACCAATGTTAGCTCATTACACACTAGACAGACAAGGACAGATCAGCTCTCAGTTTGATTCCAAGTGGGCCTTTCTTTCAGTTTTTCTATTATATGTGTCCAAAAGACATTGACATCACATAAAGGCAATGTAGATTTCTTGTTTTGGGATGACTAAATTTGATTCACATCATCCGCTCTGTAAGAAGCAGAGCCCAAATTTTATTGAGCTACTTTTTAAAAAGCAGAATATTGCCACTAAGCAAACATATGCAGAAAAGTGTGGGCAAAAGCCGTCACATGAAATGGGAAGTTTTGTGCTTAAAAGCATTTTTTTTTAATTGGGCCCACTTTTTAGAGCTCTCGGCTGCTGAAGCATAAAAAGTAGCTAAGCACATCAAAATTGTGCTTAGCAGAAAAAGGTAACCGGCCAAAACACCATTTCCCTTGTACCATTTGTGACTGGTATCATTGCTCATGTTTGCTTATTGGATCGAGATCATGAGATGCATGTTAAATCTTGTTTATGAAAAACAAAAACAAGTTTCCTACATGTAGTTAAAGGGAAGGTACATGTTTGGTAATTACTCAAAACAAATATTAACTTAAAAACTGACTTGGTAACGAGCATTGGGGAGCTGTTGGTAGTATAACACATTGTGGGAAACGACTCCCTCTGAAGTAACTTTGTTTTTGAAAAAGAAGTAATTTCTCACTAAAATATTAAAAGACTTCTAGCCAGAAGTCTTTTATTCCTATCTGAAAGCACACAAGTTCGTCCAACATGGGTGTTTTTTCTTTCATTATTTTTCCGCAACTCCGATGACCAATTGAGCTCAAATTTTCACAGGCTTGTTATTTTATGCTTATGATGGGATACAGTAAGTGAGGACACTGGTCTGTGTACCTTCCCTTTAAATTGACTTATTATGAAACTCCTATCATGAAAATAAAAAGTGGCTGTTCATTTGTCACTAAGCTTTACTGAGCTTACTGACTGGGCTTACTCTAGTCTCAACAACGTACAACTTGTTTTAAACGTCAAGTACTTGAATTACTCCATACTGATGAAGTCTGTTTAAATATTTACATTAACAGTGATCAACAAGATCGTGCGGTATTTCTTAAAGAACAGTTTGAACAAAAATAGCAACAATTGATCTTTGCTGAAAGTCATTTACAAATGTTTTTTTTTTACCAGTAAGGAAATTGAGTTAACATGAGAATTTCTTCGTTCAAAAACATTTATTTTGGATACTCTTCTCAGTATGCGTTTCAGAAAGATTTGCAAAAAGACCTGTGTTGTCATCAGTCATGTTAAAGGCACTGTACACATTTGGTAATTACTCAAAATAATTATTAGCATAAAACCTTACTTGGTAACGAGCAACAGAGAGCTGTTGAAAGTATTTTTTAAAAACGTGAGAAACGACTCCTACTGAAGTACATGTAACGTAGTTTTTGAGTTTTTTAGAAATTTCTCACTGAAATAATTTATTCCTATCTGAAAGCACACTATTTTGTACAACAAGGGTGTTTTTTTCTTTCATCATTTTCTTGCAACTTCAATGACCAATTGAGTCAAAATTTCACAGGCTTGTTATTTTATGCATATGTTGGGATACACCAAGTGAGAATACTGGTCTTTGACAATACCAAACGTGATTAGTGCCTTAAAGTAATTTGTGGGAACTGTTTTTTAAAGCCTCGTTGTTGCAATAACAAAGCAAAAACATTGCACTAAAGACGTCAAAGTGTTGCTAGTTTTAGAAAGCTTTAGATTGGGGCCTAATTTTGTTATAGAGAATTCTGAAAAAAAAAAAAATCAAATCAATGGTCATACTGAACCGTACCGTACATACACAGTCAACTGATTTTGATGGATAGCTACATGTAAGTAAGTATCTATTTTTTGAACCACATCGTTTGCTGTTTATCTTAACATTACATGTAGGACTATCAAATTGTAATTGCAGAAAAAAATAGTTGGTGGCCTTATGTTTTTAGTAAAGCAGAGTCTTTCCCGAAGCCTAAAATGACAAGACGACATTCAGGTACAATGTATACAGCCAGACTGTAATTGTAATATTGTGTTATCAAATATCCAAGCAATTGTTATAAATCTTGAGCACTCTCAATCTGCCTGGTACTTGCATGTATTCAAAGAGTCCAAATAAACATTTCAATAGTACTCAGCACTGATGCTTAAAATAGGGCTAAATACCAAGATCACAGACAAACAAATCAAATTTCACTAACATACGTGCACGTAAATGTCCATGTTACTTGCGTCTACTAAAATAATACTACTAGTGCTGTTGGACATGTTAATTATGCGGTGATCGGGTAAGGGGTGGAATGTTTAAAAAGTGTTGTCGTTGTCATATGTTTAGTCTCTTTTGACATTTTGAATTTCCGGGTGAAATGCGTAGTTAGTAGATAGTATATCAAATTGTTTACAAAGTAATTGCATGCCGTATGCACAGACATGTACATTGTACATGTAACATACATTATCAGTTGTGCAATAATAATAATAATAGTAATAATAATAATAACCGTATTTATAACGCGCCTTTTGCCAAAGGATACAAAGCGCCAGGTATTATTACTGCAAGAAGTGGGGCGAATTTTTGAGATATAAGACCTAATCCTTTTAAGCACCATGTAATGGTTTACAAGGTGCTGTGGCGCAATATGCTGCCAATCCAGCCAGGAACACCGGGGCGAACCCCTTCTCTTTTCGATAAGTGCACTGGGTTCTTTTACATGCGTTTACACAACACATGGGACCAACGGCTTTACGTCCCATCCGAAGGACGAAGCAATGGTTATGTGTCTTGCTGAATGACAAGTGTCACGGATGGGGATTAGAACCCACACTCTGCTGATCCGAAACACCAGAGTTTGAATTCGGTGCTCTTAAGCGCTCGGCCACGACACTCCCACGCAGAGCCCAAATGTACAGCCCTTGTACCTAATCAAATGTTCCTACTTTTTTTCCAGCCACCATATATCATGCCTGTGTTATGAAATCAAATTAAAGTATATTAGTAAAACCTATTTTTTGCAATTTTGCTCACAAATGCTGTACGTACCTTTAGTACCTCATTATAGAACATTCAGTGCATGGATTTAGTGCATGTGAATGCCATGGGACATGTCCGTCAGCCTTCAGTAGTAACGTTACAGTGTGCACAGTGTTATTCAGAGGTTACATCATGTAGTTTATTGTGAAAGTCCCTTGGCATACATGTATTTGATGAATGGCCTATCACTCAGTTGGATAATGATATGGGAGATGTTTGATGTTATTGTTGAGATGAATACATGTTGAGAGTTTGTGAGAGGCTTGATCGAGAGAATTTATAAGGTGTTGGCCAGGATCTTGGCCAAATTTCACATGTAGCTGCAAAAACTAATTAAGACACAGAATAATGTTGCTGCCTGGAATTTGGTTACCCTCCAAAATATCATGTCTCGTGTGGCTGGTTTCATGCTTACTCTTTTGCTTAGCACTATCAGCCTTATGAAATTGAGCACTTGGTCCAGTTTTATAGAGCTGCGATTTGTGCTTCCTGTGCAATTTCAATTTCATAGTGCTGCTAACTGTGAGGAGTGGACATGGCTTTCTAAGAATTGCGCTTAAGCAAATTCTTTTGCTTGAATAATAAATGAAATTGACCCCTAGGCATACTACAGTATGTATATTTAGGGTGTCTTAGTTGGCTTAAAATTCAAAATTTAAGTTTATTACATCCAGTAACTTTGACAAGCTAATGACAGATTAGTTACTCACACAGTAAGGGTACAAATTATCAACTGGGTGTGGCCATTTGATCCCAGTTAAGAACTAACTTGAGTATTTATGTATTTTTTAGGAAGTGAAACATTCCTACAAGTCTATCACACAAACTTGATTGGCTTGAAATAGTTACAGTTCTCACATTACCATGGTAATTTAAATTGACATAATAACAATGTTAACAAATTTATTTTCATAGGGACATCTTATCTTTGTAATGATGATTGTTTCAGGCCTTGAACTTCACGGAGGCCATCTTTGCCTCTGTTGTCCTGGTCTTGGCCTTGGTGCCCCTTCAAAAGTTTCAAATAGACTTTCAGATTTTCTAATGGAAGTGCCCTTTGCAAAATGATAATGGCCTTGCCCTTTCAAAGATGAAAAAAAGTTTCATCGACTTACTCGTGTTTAAGATTTTCCAATGGAAGCGCCCTAGTACATTGGAAAATGACATTGATGCTTTTGCCCTTTCAAAGATGAAAACGTGTCATCACCTTATTGGTGTTAAGATTGATCTTGTTGCTACAGTAAGGGATAAAGTAGCAGATGGTTCGTAAGAGTTTTGCAGAACTCGCTTGGGTAGTAATATTGATCAGGGTCATATTGTCTAAGTATGATGATGATGTTAATGATGTCGTTAATATGCATCAAGGTCATTGATTTTAAGTATTCATGAGCCTTTAAATTACTTAAAATAGTGTTGTGTAGATATGAAGTAACCTTTGTTTAAAAAAAGAAGAAGACCTTGTCCTTGTACGTTCCGGTGCATTTCCAGGCAGGCAGGGGTGATGAGAAATTTTAGATTTTGTGTCATAATTCACACTTAACAGGCATGATATTCTTCCTACTTTAGTCTGTTTTCCAATTTGTTTACCCTTGGATAAATAGGAATTTTTTTTATTAGTAAGGCCTGAAAAGTTAACTAAAGCCTACACCATGTGTACATGTACATGTAGGTCAGCCCAGGTACTCAATAAAACGTTCCTACACTTTGTCCAAGGACCAAATATCATGCCTGACATAAATTCAAGCGTTATGAAAGTATGCATATATGGTTGGAAGATGTTTTAAAAGTAGAATACAATGATCCACACAAACATGCCTCAAAATTGGTTTTTCTTTTTCTTTTACCTCGTCAACTAACATGGTCGGCCATTTATGGGAGTCAAATTTTTGACTCCCATAAATGGCCGACCGTGTTAGTTCGCACAGTAAAAGAAAAACCACGCAATTTCGAGGCAAACTTGTGTGGATCATTGTATTCTACTTTTAAAACATCTTCCAACCATATGCATTTTATAAAAAACGGTTACAAACACTTTTTATAGAGCAACTCGTCTGATCCAAGGCAACGTGTTCCTTTAATGTAACGTAAGTGAGTAGCTACATGTAGTCTCATGAGCAATTTTTCAGGAATTTCCACGTTTTTACAAATCTCTTCCTATGTTTTTAACAAGTTTTGATTTGCCTCTCATTGTATTGCAGCCTGGTGACTGTAAATTGCTCATTGAGAAGTTGAAGTCATGCAGCGATCTCAGTGTGGAACTTGCACATATCAGCACTTGGAACCATGGCAAGGTAAGTCTGTTTTATTTTAATCATGAGGGTGGGACTGTCCACCCCAACAGCCAGTAGAGAGACGGAGTGGCTTGGCGAACCCCTGTCTTACCTAGCTAATGAAAGACAACAATGATGGCACAACTAAACAACACAAATCGTAAACGGCTGCCAGCTCGGGATTGAGGAGGAGCACAGCTGCGGGACTCGTTACAAGTCCTAACAGCCATTATGATGCCGCTCTTCAAACCCTTATGGGAGGGGAGAGGCTGACGCATGTGTTAAGTCAGACGAGAGTCGTCTTGATAATGATGTTGACCATGTTGATAGACTGTGCCAGTATCAGGGTTTTCCCCATGCACAAGTTAGCGTATTGGGTCTAATTTGCTAATTGCCCCAGATTACACAGTAGGGCTTTTGAAACCAAAGATAAACAATCTGAGGACCTTGTTTCAGTTCAGCTTGGTTACAGAATGCTCTGAATGCTCTCCAAAGAAAAATTCTTGGGAGAGCCCTTATTGTTGGGTGTACTCAATTATAAGAATCTGTTTGAGATGCTAGGTTAATCTTTTTGCCAACTTTATCCCAATTTTAAATAGCTAGTTTTAAAGATTTTAATAAAATTGTAAGAACACCAATGAGAAGTTATAGTTAGTAGACCTTATCAGTGTCTTAGCCAGGAATTTGGAAAGTGGGAGTGCATACTGAAAAAGTGGGAGTGTAACCTAAAATCACTACAAAAAAATAGAAACGTGTGCGTAGCACACAACACGAGCGTGCAGCGCCAAGTCTGTCTCACCCCCCCCCCCCCCCCCCTTAAGGGCCCTGGAAGCATTTCTGGTACCTATTTCTGTTACAAGTAAACTATTTTGATTACATTTTTGTTTTGTTTTCAACTCGAAAATGAGAGGCTTTAAAGCACAGATATTATAAAGGTGATCGACGTCCACAATACATTGTTAAACTCTATAAAATGTGTCTGGGTCAATAGGCCAGTTCAAAGCAGTTACTTGGACCATGGAGCTGCGCCTGGACCCATTTAGCCTGAAATGGTTCAAAAGCGATCAAATAATGCAGTACAAGTTTGCTGTCAACAAAATATTTTTTGGCATGTGTTACTCTTGATACAAAATTTTGCTTAAAGACTAAAAAAAAAAAAAGGAAGAGGTATTGAAGAAATTAAGAGTTATCATGTACTAATGTTAATTTTCTATCCATTCTTGTCCATTCGATTTCAGAACTATAGGCCTAAGGTCGTGAAGCTGATAATAGTTTTTGTATTTAATTTAAACAAATCAATCAATTAATTAAGTATTTGCAACCAATCAAAATGCCAAGAGTGATTTACATGTACCATAATTGTTTGCTTAATGTAAACTGACTGATCATGGTAATTAATATTTTCCTTTGTATGTGTTTAGGTTTCATAACGTTTAAGTCTTATAGGTTGTTTAATTGTTGAAACTGGGGCAAAGGCAATTTGTAAACAGTCTGCGGAGAATAAAGAACGAACACAGTTACGAAAGACAGTGCCATTTAAGTAGTTCCACTGGGCAAAAAAACGTACCATGCATTGAAAAATAAATTTGGGAGGTCTATCCCCCCCTACAGCAAAACCGACTTGAGATTTGAAAAGAAACATGAACCAGTTTTTGAACCTTTCGAGCGGAAAATAAACATCGTTTTGTCAACTGCATTAACACCCAAGAGATGCAAACATTGAAATCCCAAAAAGTCTTGATGTTTCAACCAAACTCTACAACGAACAAACGATGTGCCCTTGAATTTCTAGAAGGAAAAAAGATTGTCATGTTTGCCGCCGTCGAGTTGGGAAAAACTGCGGAACCAATCTACAAAGCAACTGCAGAATGTATGCTGTAAAAGGTGCACTGCGCCGCGTGTTACTCAGTTACCGATACTGACGTCATAGTAGAAAAATCCAGAGCGCGATGGTTTGTAGGATCATGGAGATGAGATTGATACCTAAAATAATCTGAACGAAAACGCGTGTGAATTCGCCTCTATCATACCACGCGTGCATGGAGTTCATGCTGCCTGCTGATGACGGTCGATGACGACAACTGACTGTTAAAACGAAGTCTGCGTGTCTCGCTTGCGTTGTGTAATTTGCACGTGCGTTGTGTAATGTGTGGTTTGTGCGTTGTGTTTTGTGTGGTCGCAATGTGGTCTGCGTTTTCGAGGCAACTTCGAGTGATTGTTTTATGGTTGCGTAGTTGAAATTTTGATTCAAAAGGAAGAAGGAAATCTGGTAAAACCAAATCTAATTTTACTCACTGCTGTTTAAACTGTTCAACAACAAAAAAATAATAAAAGAAGTTCAGTAATTTTCACTGAAATTATTAGACAGCACGGCTTCACCCAAGCCGTGCATAAAAAAAAAAAATTTGCCTGTGTTTTCAGCCCAACTGGCCGTGCTAACACGGCGTGCACGGCTCGCTAGCTAACACGTTGGACCTTATGCACATGACGTCATTTCAGTAGGGCGCCCTCACCTAGAGGTCAAAAGGAGGTTGTTCATTGGCCAATACTATGCGCCGCGCGTACAAATCTATGCGTCTCGATTGTTTCGTCACAGTTTTTCCTCTAAGATGGCGGCTGGATGACGTCAATGCATAAGGTCTATTTAAAGCTAATGAAAAAGAAAAGAAAAAAGTCTCTTACCAATCAGGCCTGTGGAGATTTTGTTTGTTTCCTACATGTACACGTGAGAAAATTTCTTCTATTCGCAAGTTATTGCAACTCTCTCAATACACAGCTCTGTCAGTACACAGCTCTCTGGTCAATGGTGCCACAATCTTACAATGTAGTCACGTATCCTGTATCCAATAAAAGTATTGAATGCTGATCAATATTCATTGTGAGAAAAAGGAATCAGACCATTTCTCCATCCAGCCTTACAATTAGTTTGGCTACATTGATTTAAACGTGAGAAAATGAAGATGGCCACAACAGGATAAAGGTCTAGCAATGAAAAAAAAAGAAGCATTTTCCAGTGTAAATAATAAACTGACTTGCATGCTTAATGTACACTTCACATTGCAGCAGGTGGGTCAAAAACTTTAACTAAAATGATTAACTAGTCTTGAATTTGGCGGAACATGTACAACAAAACTAGCTTTACCAACATTCATGAACAGGCAAACACAGCCACGTTGGTCGAGCCATGGCCGAGTACACACTACATTGTTTATGTTTGTAGAGTAGGTGCAGAGTCCAAGCTAACCAACCGTCAGCAGGCTGTGATTAGCCATTGATAAATATCAATATTCATTTAAAATTGTCAAATATTCAAATGAAAGTACCTGCACAGTGTCATGCAGTCCTGGGGATGGGTATATGTAGCGTGCATGTTGAATCAAGGCCACTAAAAGGATCACAAATTTCGTGCCAATACATGGCCTCGTGTTAATGATGCAACAATGTAGGGGAAATTCTCATGCTTCATTATTTTTAATTGCCAAGATGTCAGTATAACCATATTACAGACATGATTCTGAAATTGATGCCTTCTTGGTGATTAAACTATGTGGCAGGGTTACTCAAAAGTAAGTAAGGGTATTTAAAACCCAAACAATATTTTTGACCTTGTCGTTATCATTGCATCCAATAGAGATGACCACTCAAGTATGTGGATTTTGTTTTTCTGGCGGAAATCTCAAGGCACCGAGTACACGGTGCAAGCGTTTAGGCAGCCAGCCAATCAGCCGTGAGTGGCTTGGCCAACTGAAAGAAATCGCAGTCTGTGTTCAGACCCGCTGCTTCCATCTTTTTATTGCAAGCTGTGCTCTTCAAAATAAAAAATTACTAATGATGTGGCTTCAATTTCAAATTTTACTAACTAACACACCCTGATTTTGTTTGTCACACACCCTGTTTTGCTTATCTAGCCTACAAGCCTCACACAGTACTTATATAACATTGTTGTAAGGGTGTAATAAAAAAAGTTTATCCCTGTGCAATGATTACATCAATAAACGAATTTGTCTGAGCAAGTGAAATGATGCTATCTTTAAATTATGGCATCGCACACAGAGAGTGGGCCCATATGTAAACATGCACCTAGTGTGACAATATTCCTGTTGCTTCGGTATGTCTACATCTTCGACAAGCCTGTCTTTGTACGGCAAAAGCTTTTGTGCAAACATCCACACGCAGTGTTTTCTTTGAATATATCCCACGACTTGTTATGATTGGAGAAAGACAAAATCATAAGAACCTACATATTATAATACATAATTTGATTTGAGGCAGTGTCTACAGGTGTGTATGTGTCAAGCTTCAGTGTGTACAATAATCAAAAGTAACTCACTCCATTCATGCCATTGCACCAATCTGTAACACTCTTCGTTACTTACAGTGACATTTTGAAATTTACAGTTTGGGCAGTGAATATAAATTTGAAGACATTCTGTATGATTAATGTAAACATATTAATATTCTCCTTTGACGCTTACTTACAAAAAATTATTTAAATAGTTACAGTTCGGTTAATGGGAGACTTTCTGGGACGATAGAGGGCAGCAGACTTACCGGGTAAATCCATTGTTCTCAGAATTATGCGCATGTTCAGAACTACATAAACAATGGAAATTTACCCGGTATGTCTGCTGCCACCTAGTGTTGGAAAGTCTCCTATTGATCATTCAAAATAAATAATATTAGAATAGCAAATGTACTCTTGGCAGCTTGCTACATAGGCCTAGCGTACACATTGCAGCATATTGTTGAGCTGCTCCGACTGTCCACAACGCTCTGTGCACAGTGACTTCACCATTGATTACAGAAGCAGCCAGGTACCTGGATATTTTGTAAAGGGGTCATTCATCATTGATGTGGAAGATTGCAGTTAAGATTATTTGAAATCCTGTAATTTCCAAGAAACTTTCATTTACACTTATCATAAAGGGATGATGGTACATCATATTTTGTGTGAAACTGCTATATTCAGACCAACAAAAAGTAAAAAATATCATAAATGATGGAACATGATAAAACCCTTGCCGCCCAGCACTTCAAAATCCATCATGTTTATTTGATTCAGTTAGACTGACATGACTGAGGAAGTCCTGCAGTTGTAAGTCCATCAGTTTGGATGATGAGATATTATGGTGTAAGATTTTATTAGAGCAAGAGGAAGGGGTCCTAGTAAATTAAGCAGTTATATGCTGACAGATCACATTTATGTTTGGATTGAGGCCTTGACGGATAATTAAATAAATATTGCTTACTCCTAGTCCTACTGTGCTATACATGTAAGAACTAGTTAATTTATCAGTATTTACTTCAGTGGTTTAATTTGTCAAAATGTTCTGTTCCTCTTCTCTCTCTCTTTTCACAGTGTGAACTATTCCACTGGGTAGATGTCTTGGACCGTTTTGACTCCGTCTTGGAGGAGGGATGCAAGACGACAGTCGAGCAATCCTGGCATCTTGCCCTTGACCTGCCCACTAATGCACCCCTCCGACAGCTTGTCCACAGCATCCTTAACTTCACTTCCCTGCTCATTGAACACAGCTTCTCCAGACATCTCTACAATTCCATTGAGGTAGGGTTTTGAGGAAGGTTGATGTATATTTAAAGGCACTGGACACTATTGGTAATTGCTCAAAATAATGTTTAGCATAAAATGTTACTTGTTAGCAATCAATGGAGAGCTGTTGGTAGTATAAAATATTGTTACAAACAATTCCCTCTGAAGTAATGTAGTTTTTGAGAAAGAAGTAATTTTCAACCAAAAGATTTGAATTTGATTTCGAGACCTCAGAATTAGATGTGAGGTCCTGAAATCAAGCATCTGAAAGTACACAACTCCGTGTGAAAAGGGTGTTTTTTGTTCTATAATTATCTCACAACTTCCACAACCAATTGAGTTCAAAATTTCACAGGTTTGTTATTTTGGGATACACCAAATGAGAAGACTGGTCTTTGACAATTACCAAAGGTATCCAGTGTCTTTAACAAGGCCAGTTCATCCTTGTATGTCAGGGGCACATGTGTATGGGATGGGGCTTTGAGGAATTCTTCGTTTTTTGGGTGTAACTCTGACCGATGTAAAATAATGGCTCAAATTCCTAAAACAAAGTTTATGAGCTGCAGATTTGTTTTTGCATAGTTATATGAACTTAAAATGGTTTGTTTGTTTGTTTGTTTGTTTGTTTTATTGTCTGATTCCATTCCAAAATTCATTTAGTACTTGGTGGAACCCAAACATGTTTAAAAGATGAAACATATTACAACAAATACGGTTAGAAGCCCTGAACAAAGATATTTTACAAACTAAGGAACACCCCCATCATTATAGGGATAGACAGCTCAGTCGGTAGAGGGCCACCACATTAATCTTGAGGGTCCACGTTCAAATTGGTTCAAATCCCACTCCAGTAGTTTTTTTGTCTGCTCAACCTCAAGATTTTGAAAATTTACTCATGTCAGTTTTCCTTGTGGTTTATTACCGGAGAATTTTGTTATACCACAACTATAAATTGTTTGATCTTATTTGATTATTTCAAAGAAAACTTTTTATATAAATCATTTGTAATAATGTCGTGTTTTCTTGTTTCAATCCCAGCATCTGACAACGTTACTGTCGTCATCGGATCTAAGCACAGTGCTCGCCGTACTCAATCTTGTCTACGTCTTCAGGTAAAAAAAATAAACGAAAAGAAATGTCGTTGTCTGAAAATCCATTTGTTTGCTGTATGTGATGCACTGTGCGTAGAAATTGTACATCAGGCATCAAGCTTACTTCGATGTATTGCGAACTGCGTAAGCCGTTGAAAATGCATCTGAAATGTTCTAAGAGGAATTGTCCTCAAGGTGGTGCCTTTAACCAAGGAGAAAAGGCCTTGGTGCCTTGCTCTTTAAAAAAAAACAAGGCATAAGGCCTGTTTCTCTAAACTGAAAGTACTCTTCGAAACACAATGCTGTACATCACCTTTAAAGTCTGCACAGTGCATCGAAGCACATTAGTTTAGGAGATGTAAGAAGACGGAAATGTCAAGTTGAAAAAAGGTGGCCATTTGATAGGTGCGCTTAAATGTCATGTTAACGTTGATGACCAGAAAAAGTAAAGAAACCAAGTCAATAATTTATCATGCAAAGGCTTATATGAGGTTAGTGAACGGTATGCGACAACGGATTTATGCAATGTGATACAGTCTGATTATAGTAAAGACCTCCAGGCCCAATTTCACAAAGCTTAAGCAGCAAATATTGCTCAACAATTTTCTGCTTAGTCGAAATGAGCAGGATACTTAAAGCCCAGTTCATACTTCCTGCAAATGCGAATGCGATGCAATTTTTATGACACATGGCTTTTTTTGCAGTGATTTTTTTTGCAGGAGTTGAACATAGTGCAACTGTCGCGAATTATTTGTTACAAATTTGTGACGTCAAAATTCGCATGTGCAGGAAGTAAGACGGGCTTAACAGCTGTCTTAAATGACCTCTGACCCCGTTTTCACAAGGTGCCTGATCACAAAATGACGGAATTTAGGGACCGTCTTTGCAAGTTGGTTTAGTCTAATTTTGAACTTGTGTTTGGAGGAAGAACATTGTACTATTTTTTTGGCCCAACATGATGAAATCTGTAGTACATTAAAAGCCATCCGAGTCTTGTGGAAGTTTTTTCTCTCATCTGTATAAAAAGTACCCATCATCTTTAAATAATTTTTGTTGACATTTCCCACCCACTGAATGCTCACATACATGAATTTTAGCTGCAATTGATGTATCTATAGACGATGTGAACTGTGTTTACATTCAAACTGCCCTCTGTTGACAAAACACTGTACACGTCATGTTTCGCTGGGCTAAAAGGCGCGTAGTCATGGTAAGATTGCGTGTACTTTCTACCTGGTGCCAAAACACAAAGGTTTTGTCCGGCGGTATGCGCGCGAATCATGTTATGGTTTTTGATTGACGTCAGAGGTCACATTCCTATACCTAGTTAATGCCCATGCATGCACAGGCTTGTTCAGGCTTGATGCGTGATGCGGTCTTTAAACTGCTATGAAATGTTTTCTGTTGAAGTGTTTGGGTAATTTTTGTACGACACATAAGACAAACATCAAAAGAATTTTACATTAAACTTACACGTTTTTTGATAGTGGTAGTAGAAAGCTTCCCTTAAAATATTACATTCTGAGGTGCTGTAGTTTTTGAGCAACGAGTAAAACAATTTCACAAAAACAATTTTTGTCTCGATGAGACGAAAAATTATTTTAGCATTACAATGGATTTACAAGACTCTCATGAAAAAATTGCTCTGTGATTTTCACTTTTTTTTCTAAAAAACTTGAGGACTATAGAAACTGAAATTTCTACAGGTAAATTTTGTTTTCGTCTTCATTCACAGTGAGTAGGGATTCATGTCATGGCAAATAACTTGATCTACAAAAGGTACCAAAACCTTTGAAGCAGCATTATGAAAATAAGCCCTCGCATGTTCCATTGATAAGGGCACTTCTACTAGAACATTCCAAAGGGCACCAAGGCAATGACCAAGGGGCATTGTTTGGGGCAATCGCCTCTGTAAGGTATCAAGCCTGACTTGTTCAGTTAATGAGTGAGGGTGTTTAAGTATGCGATGTAATTAACATATCAGTATTATAATTAATAAAGGTGGGGCTGGAAATGATAAAGTAGAGGGTGGTCTGAATTAGAATTAAGATTCTCAAACAGTCTTGAATGTCGCGTTGTAGGGTAATTCATATCCGTCAGCGATATCTAGTTACATTTCCCCCAATTGTCACCTGGATAAGCCAAGTACAGGGCACGGTGTAATAACAGCTTTAGAGCGATTATAGGTTGTTAGATGCAAAACGTGGTGAATTAGAAGATGCCACTGCCCATGGGAATAGGCTGTGGCCTCATCACCATCATGCTAAACCATGTCTGAAATTAAAATGTAATCGACAGGATTGGAAGAGCTGGCAAAATTGCATCAGACAGTGTTCATGTTATATATGATCAACCATCCACATGAAGGGAACCTGTGAAAATATGGGCTTAGTTCAATGTGTGAGTCTGGAGAAAAGGTGAAAAAACATCAACAGTTTTCAGCATGAACGCACATTTTTCTAAATTTTGTTTGTAACAACCGAAATCAGTTGTTGCGTTTCTTTTTTTTTTTTTTTTTTTGGGGGGGGGGGGGGGGGGGGGAGATGTTAGGTCTCCATTTCAGATACAATAAAAGGTCATAAAAAGGCCCCCCGGTATGTACAAGTTCACTCTTTTTGTAAACAAAGGGTATTACAGATTTTCAGATACAGTTTTCTCAAATATGGCAAAACATTATCTGAAAAATTTGCGTCCAGAATGCCTCACAGTTTTGACAATTATTTTGGGGGAATACCCCCAACACTAAATCCCACAATAAAAATGGCAAAAACCTCTCATTTATTTGCAAAATGTGGGTCCAGAATACCCCACAGTTTTGACAAAATCTTTGAGACAAGACAACATTAAATCTTACAATTAGAATGGCAAAAACCTCTCATTTGTCAGCACAATTTGGGTCCAGAATGCCCTGTTTTTTTTACTAATCCGTGGAAAAAGACCTCAACACTAAATCTCAAAATCAGATTGGCCCAAAACCTCTCATGTACATAGAGTGCATTCCGGACAGATCTATATTTGGTGTTGTGTTGTTTTTTTCTCCTGACTCCACACTAACACTGCCATTCAGGTCTTTTCCCCTTTTGTACTTGTGACTGCCCCCACACGTTTACATCTAAAAATAAACTGCTGAGTAACAAGACATCTACTAGTCCCAGTTGGACATAAAACTACATGTACATGATCAATCCCTGTTTTAATACTTGAACACATATTGCAAGCAATAGAACTTCCTACACGGGAGTTCAAAAACTCCACCCTTTTAGATCACAACATCTTTTTCTGCAAATGTTTTTCTGACATTTTCTATTGTGTTATTTTAAAACTTCGTTCTAAAAATACACAGAATTTGTTATTTTGAAGTAAGATATTCTTCAATTTTTTTCCTCCTTCCCATTTATGATCTGGAGTCAGGTTTTTGTTATGACAGTTTTGTTATGCTGTAAAATTGTTGATAAAAAAAATACCAAAACGTGTATCACTATGATCTATAAGTAACTTGGATTTGTCCTCCCTCCTTTTCTTTATTTCTAAGCTCCTTCAAATCTCTCTTGTACAAGCGAAGCCATTGTATTCAGTTTTACATGATGCTTAAGTTGTGTTTTTTTATTTCCTTTCTTCCTGTGTAAAATAGAAAAGCCACCCCATCCATCTACTGACAGACCGTAAACTATGATCACGATACTTGGAATGAAATATTTATTTTTTCATTTCAAGTTTATCTGGTGCATTTTGCATGAAACTGCTGGGGAGTTATTATTTTTGTTCTTGCCAGGAGTGACTACATGTCGATAAAGGTTAATCTATTGGCAAGAGTACATGTAGGAACTTCTTAACTCGGTTATCCAGACCGGTATCTACTCAAAAGATACATGTATGTGGGAGGAAGGCATAGAATTTATGTTTCAAAAGAAGGACCTTTAATGATAGCAGAAAAAAAACCCCACTTAGCCCGTACCCAGGAAAAACAATCCAAATTGCAAAAGTACGATACTTTAAGTGTATAAATCAGTTATCCAGCCCGGTGTCAACTCAAAAGATATGTGGGAGGAAGGCATACAATTTATGTTTCAAAAGAAGAACCTATCGTGCTCGGAAAAATCCCACTTAACCATACCCTAGCTAACACAACATAATGCAACAAATTGTAAAAGTTGGTGTACTTTGATACGTTTTAGCACTCAATCTTGCACTGTGCTGCATTTAGCAGGGTTATACACTATGGCGTTAACATGTCCATGTGCAATGTAAGTCTCTGGCAAACTTCAACACATACTGGTGCATTAAACAGGGTTAAGTGCCCAGATCGTTGTTTACAATTCAGTTCACATTGCAATGCAACAGAATCCCCCGCTGCATTTTTCCTGCATTTTGCAAGATTCTTGTTTCAACTGTTATTGTCAGGGTTCTTCTCTCCAGGTTTTTTTTTTTTTAGAACTGGGCGATATTCTTGAACCAAATTTTGGGAAATTTTTGCTGAAGTACACTGAATATAAACAAGGTTCTCAGATTGATCTTCACTTGGTTTTTGTCTTGGGTTTAAAAAGCCCTACTGTGCAAACTGGGGCATTCTAAACGGTTCCTTTATAATTCTTGTGAATTTGAAGCCTCCCCCCCCCCTCCAAAAAATAAAAATAAAATAAAAAATAAAAAACACAAACAAATTAAGAAGAAGAAGAAAATAGAAAAGAGAGAGAGGGGGAGAACAAAAAAAGATATTTCATTTCAAGAAAGATTGGAGGTTTCAAATAGACTATTGTCATATAGCACTGGCCTAGGACCATATAAATGTTAATAGCAGTTTGTATACATTTCGTTAAATCACTTATGATCCTTTTTGAGCTTCTGGTAAAACATATGGAGTTTATTGATCAAGAGTGGTCTCCATTGCCAGGCTTGAACCAAATATACTTCCTGACGATGGTATTACCCCAAGTGAGACTCAAGAAATTAGAATCTCTGTCTTCTGAAAAGAGAATCCCCCACCCCATTCATTAGAGCGTGGGTCTACAAAACAAGAAGTCAAAAAGAAGTAGTTTGCCCTGTGGGATGTACCACTGTCAGGAAAAGAAATCTTAAAAAAAGAAAAAGAAACCAAGTAATAATTGTAAACAGAGTCCTGGAAGGCTTTGGGGTTGGCAGGTGTTAAAAGGAATTGCTTTCCATTGTCGCTTCCGCTGGTCTGCAACTCTTAAAGGGGGACTGTTGTGATGATCGTAGTAGGCCTGTGGCTCTTTAGGGAACTATGAACTCTCGCCCAGTTACACAGGGATGTGATTTCTCCGTTTTTAACAGCCAATCCGGGGGTCGATTTCACAAAGAGTTTGGACTAGTCTTAGCTTAGTAGGACTAGTCCTAGGAGTTATTAAAAACTTAAAGCCAGTCCTAAGTAATGATAAGTAACTCGTCCCAACTCGAGATAAGACTAGTCTTAACTCCTTGTGAAATCCAGCCCTGTTTTTTCTATATTGGACATTTTGGGAACAAATGTGCGAAGCATCCAATAGTTATCTATATCGTTCATTTTGGGACCGAGTGTGCAAAGTGCCAATAATTATCAATATTGGATGTTTTAGAAACGAAAGTGCGAAGGGCTAAATAATTATCAATATTGGACATTTTGTGAATGAGTGTGGAAGGCAAATGGTTATCAATATTGGATATTTTGGGAACGAGTGTGCCAAGTGCCAATAATTATCAATATTGGACAAGTGTCTATACAATTTAAACAGTTTCAGTTCAGCAAAAGTAAACACATGGCAAAATAATGGGTAACATATGACGCAGGTTCCACCAATCAAATGACAAGTAGCTGTGTGTGCGTTGTGTAATATCATTTATTGAAATGTCTCTTATTTTGTTTTTATAGTAAGCGATCAAACTTCCTGATAAAGCTCGCCGCTGAGAAACGGCAGAAGCTATTTAATCGTCTGACATATCTTGCCGAGAGCTGGGGTGGAAAAGACAATGGCTTCGGCCTCGCAGAGTGCTGTCAGAATGGCCCTAAACCTGTAAGTCAAAATGACACATTTCAAGTTAAACCTTTATGTCAAAATATGTACAAATTATTTTGTTATTTCATTGAACAAGAAATCAGTGCAGGTCTGCAATTTCATCTTTAAGAGGGCAAGGCCATTTTGCAAAGGGCACTGCCATTGGGAACTCATGATGTCTATGGGAAACTTTAAAGGGGCACCAAGGCCAAGACCAGGGCAAAAGGAGCCATGGCATCCGTGTCTTTCGTGAAAATCCAGGCCTGCAGTGGATAAGCTTGGCCTTGTTAGCATTTGAATTTGATTAAGAAACCACAATGGAAACTAACCGGGTTGATTTTAAATAGTTTTGTGTTGAACAAAGATAAAGTGAAGAGAGTTAGACTTGAACCTGTGACTACTAACTGAGCCTTCAGCCCTAATGTTGGCGGCCTTCCCATGGCCTTCCTATTCTGTTAATGTCTTTGTTCGGGGTGCCAGTCATACAACATACAACCTGTAGCTGCCTTACAGCCAAGAGTCACACCAAAGTTTATGATACAACCTCAGGCCTTGAACATCGCTCTAGAAGGGGCACGGCAGTTTTCCTCTATGAGGAAAATGTGAATTTATTTTAAGTGCACCACAGCAAAAGCACAGGGCACCACGGCAATAGACAAATCCATTAAGCTCCACCCATTGCGCATTGACCTGTCACAACGCAATGAAGGTCTGACACTAAGGTCCGACATGTGTGCGCGTATGCTTGGCGTGCGCGGCAGAGTTGTGCAGAAAGGCATTGGAGAGCCCCACGTGTTCTTGCTCACATGTGCGTCGTGGGCGGAGCCTACTGGATCTGTCTTTTGCTGTGGGTGCCGTGGGTTATTTTGAGGACTGCAACCTGGGAAGCGGCAGCAGAGGGATCATCTTTAATGGGATATGACAGTTTACAGGTTGAATGGCTTCTGACTTATGTATTGCTGTGATGTGTTTTGACAGAGAGTACCAACCAGTGCAACTACGCTTCATTTTGAGTTCTACTCTGAGATCACTGTAGCAGAGGACAAGCCGGCCAAGAAGGTGAGTCTAGAAGAGCTTAAGAAACAATTTTCTTTTGAGTAATGGTTATGTAAAAAGATGCACAATTTTATTCTCCAAAATTTGAATATGAACGCTTCTCAGACTGTGTATTCCAGTGATGGATCATTCTTCCTGCCTGGACATATCCACTCTGGATTTTCAGCCATATCTCAAAAACAAGTCCATCTTTTGAAATGAAATTTTCACAAGTTAGTTTTATTGTATACATCTACATTTTATGTAGGATTATAACCATTGAACTGTTCCAAAAACCAAAGGTGTACTTTGTCTTTGAGCACTGTCTACTCGGTATTTTCCCAAGTTTTGAAATCGAACCAAAGTATGCCTGAACACATTAGTGAGCTTATCTTCATCTTAATTCTGTTTTATTTCCTTGCAGCATACTCCTCATGCAGTCACGGTGATCCATCTAGAAAATGTGGACAAAGTAAGCGAACATTAAAGCCAAGGCCCCACCCACCCTTTCCTCTCTGAAACAGCTCTAACACCCCCCTCCTACTATCAGCATTTGTTCTTAGGACAACAGACCCATACATCACTATGTCCAAACAGTGGCATTGTAAGGTGCACCAGGGCTTTAAATTCACACTGGATTGCATGCTAAACAAAACCAGAACAATTTTGATTAAAGCCATTGGACACTTTCTGAACAGAACAAAAATATAAATTTCACAGATTTACAAATAACTTACAGGGTTAACAGAAGGTAATGGCGAAAGAGTTCCCTTCAAATATTGTTCCATGAAATGCTTTACTTTTTGAGAAAACATTAAATCAATTATCAAATTTCGATATCGAGAATAACGGATTTATTTTACACACATGTCATGACACAGCGAAACGTGCGGAAACAAGGGTGGGTTTTCGCGTTATTTTCTCCCGACTCCGATGAACAATCGAGCCTGATTTTTACAGGTTTGTTATTTTAGATATAAGTTGTGATAGTGTGGGCCTTTGGACATTACTATTTACCGATGTTGTGCGATTGCTTTAAATAGCCTGAACAATTGTGTATAATAGGCATGATATTCTTCCCAGTTTAGTCTGATATCCAATTTTGTTTTTGCAAATTGTGATTTAATAGCCTGAAAAGTCTATCAGAGTCTTCACCATATGAACAAGTACATAGGTCATCCCTTGTACTCAATAAAATGTTCCTACTTTTTTTTCCACAGGGTGAAATGTCATGCTTGTATTATTATACAAAGACCATGACTGCTTCGTGCATTTGGGAGAATGCACCTATGCAGTATGCACCTATCGAAGAGTGAACTCAGATATTTTAAAATGTTTTTAATCAAACTTTTGATATTTTTTTGTCTTCAACAGATTGCCCCAAGTCCAGCCGAGATCATGGAGGATTTGATAAAGAATTACAGCGTACCAAAGGCAAAGCTAGTGAGTTGATAAACCATGTCTTTCAGAAACGGCCAGAGTGTCTTGACTAATGTGGGGTTTTGAATATGGATGCAGAAAAGGCTTATTAATGACTTTGTAGTTTCCTCGGGACTTCTGATCTATTTGACCTACTGCGTACCTACATCTGTACATGTAGCTGCAAGGTGTCGAGTGGAGGAGGAATTACAGTGCCCGTATCCTTGATATTAATCGCGGAATTGAACTCGTGAACTGATAAATCGGATATTAATCGCGGAATTGAACTCGTGAACTGATATAATCTAGGATCCTAGTGTTTTGAGATTGTTTATTATTATTGGCCAATAGTTAGTATACAGCTGTTAGAGTTTTATTGCAGTTTGCAATTTTTGCTAAAAGTTAAAGTTTGTTTAATATCTTGACGAAGAAAGAGCTGTGAAGAGCATTAAAAGTGGTTGTTTAAAAGTTTAATTCTTTTGCACTGAGTCAGTTCGTGTGTGTATTACATTTTTGTTTGTTTTTCATTGATTACCCCAACATTGGGGCACTTGTTAAAGGCACTGGCCACGTTTGGTAATTGTCAAAGACCAGTATTCTCACTTGGTGTACATACATGTATGAAAGAAATACGGAATTTGGGCTCAATTGGTCATTGAAGTTGCAAGAAAAAAAAAGAAGAAAAAAAAACCTTGTTGCCCTAATTTGTGTGCTTTCAGGTTCCTGAAAAACGGCTTCAGGCCTGAAGTCTTTTTCAAATGCAAGTATTTTAGTGAAAAATTATCTCCTTCTCAACAAACCATATAACTTCATCAACAGCTCTCTGTTGCTCATTACCAAGTAAATTTTATGATAATCTATTTTGAGTAATTACAAAAAGTGTTTTAACTGTGTCTTGGTTTAGAAAGTTTGACCTGGTATAATAGTGTCATCACTTGCTCTCTTTCTTTACAGATGTTGCTGTACACTCATATACGACTGGCACATTGTTTCTCTTCACATGATAAACGTATGCAGTGTGTACAATCTAGACTACAAGCTCTCTCTGTTCTAGGTAAGTTTCTCTTGTTAAGCTTCATATTTTGTTTTTACTTAGACAAAAATAACTGTCGATGCAGGGTGGTCTTGCAGCAACAGTGCTTGATGGAACCCCACTTGGACACCGTCGCAAGGGGTTGGAAGACCAAAACTTTGCTGGATCGACGGACTCACCAGGTGATGTGGCGTCAGCGTGGCTGAACTAACTGCGGCGATCCTACATCGAGGCAAAATCACTTTTGCACCAGCCACACAACCCAGGAGCTCTGTCATTTCTGATCAGTAGAGTGTGGGTTCAAGTCATGGTCGTAACACTTAAGCTGTTGGGCCTGTGTGTTGTGAAATGCATGTCAAAGAACCCAGAACCCAGTGCACTTATCAGTCACAGAAGGGGTTTGCGCCGGTATTTCTGGCCAATGCCTTTTTTTTTCTCGGAGCTGCTTAAGCAGAAAAAGCGCTTAAAAATATCTGCTTAGCAAATATGAGCAGGATACCAGTCACAAATTGTACATATGAAATTCTATTTAAACTGGTAACCTTATTCTAGTAAGCGTAATTTTTGTTGTACTTGGCTACTTTTTGTGTTTAACTGGGCCCTGGCTTGCAGCACCTTGTAAAAATGTCTCAAAATTAAAAATATTATTTCACTTGTTTTATTGTGAAATAAATTAAAAGCACTTTGATACTCTTGCTAGGGTGTGATAAAGTATTGTTATTATTATTAATATTGCAATTGACTTGCAATTGATTATTATTCTTTCCCTTGTGTACAGTTTACTCAAGTGCAGTACAGGAGGTGTCCAATTCATTACTGTACACCGGGCTGGTGGAAGAATTAGTTGACGTTCTGCAGTTAGAAGACATTAAACTTGTAGTGAGTTGCATTTATTTTCTCATTTTGTTTCATCGTCTATAGACATTTATTGCCAAAAATTATCAAATGTGAATGAGCAGTCATGAAGGAGGGTGAACGATTGGTTACCAAATTTTTATTTTAAGAACTAAAATAGGATTGGGGTTGTTTTTAGTTAAACGGCACAACTGAAATCATGTGCTTGTTTTTTGTCATGATTTTTAAACAAAATATATTTTTGGATTGTGATAGGTTGGGGGTGGTTCAAGTTAAAGGGCACATCTAAAATCATATGTTATTGTTTTATGTCGTTGTTTTTGTTATCGGTGATTGGAGTTTTGAAAAAAAAAATTTAAACAAGGTTATATTGCTTCTCTCAATCCAGGACATAAAGGCGGCATCATTACGAACTCTGACCTCTATTATTCATCTGGACCGTAATCCAAAGTAAGTCCAACCCTTAAGCGCATCCTTTGAAAATCAAGAACATTAAGCCATTTGCATGTTAAATTTGAACATTGCTTGATCACAAGTTACCGCTTAAACATGAATTCCTCGGACTGTAGAAACAGTTTTTACGTATTTACGTAAGACACTGCGAATACCCATTCACAATTCTGAATAAGCATGGCACAAAGGTACCAGGATTGGAGGTACCAGAGAAACTCCATACAATCAGGTAGGGACTAAAAACCCAATCCACATAGTGCTCCCAGCAAGAGTCAAATCAGGGTCCCAGAGGTGATAGGCGAGGAAAGATACCACTTCGCAGACATGCCAACGCTGACACTGTTACCACTCATCTCTTACCTCTTCAGTCTCCTGACGATGACTAGAGCAAGCTAATCGAAACGTTGAGACCAACCCAAGAACTGACTCCGCGTTAGTACAGTTAATTATGATCCTATAAGCTAAATTAGTAGTCCCAGCCTATTTCTTTACCATCCGCCCAGGTAATAGTTAATAAGCAGGACAGTTCTTTTCAGAACTGAGAAGTCTCCCAAACACCCAAACAATCTGCTCCGCGGTAGTAGAATAAAGCAAGACAGTTCTCTAAGAACAAACCCTACCTGGCAAGTAGATACACACATGGTGTTACCGCAAACCAAACATAGATAAGAATATAAGGGTTAACTAGATGACTGGTTCCTTTTTTTCCTAGGTTGGTGAACATCATTGATGCAACTGGTGCTTCGTCCTACCATGGTTTCCTGCCAGTATTAGTCAGGAGATGTATTCAAGCAATGATAGGTAAGAATGAAAATAGGAAGAGGGGCTTGTAGAGAAGACTACTAATAATTAATGCCTAGAATTTTCATTTTGTATAGGGAAAAGCCAGTTTCACTTTGCAAAAGGCACATTTGAAAATCACAAAGTCTACTTTGGAAGGGGCACCGAGGCCAAGACATGGGGTAACAGAAAATCTTAAAGATAAAACCACTTACAATGCTCCAGAATGCCCCGCAGTTCTAAACCCTGCCGAATGTTTTTCCTCAAAAGATGCATGGATGACAGTTATTTGAACTATTGTTGTTTTAACAATGTAAATATGTTTGTGGTATTTTTCTTAGATCCTGCCCTGGAGGCATTTCCTCATGCCTTAGCGACTGCTCTCTTCTCATTTCTCTATCATCTAGCCAGCTATGAAACAGGTGAGTATACTCAGATAACATGTCCATTCCTAACTAACATCTACTAAAGGCACTGGATACTATTGGTAATTGCTCAAAATAATTGTGAGCATAAAATGTAACTGGGTAATGGAGAGATGTCAATGGAGAGATGTTGATAGTTTAAAACATTGTAATAAACGGCTCCCTCTGAATTAACGTCATTTTCGAGAAAGAAGTTATGTCTCACTAAAATATTTGAGTTTGATTTCGAGACCTCAAAATTTCATGTGGAGGTCTCCAAATCAAGCATCTGAAAGCAACAACTTCCTGTGACAAGGAAGGGTGTTTTTTCTTTCATTATTATCTCGCAACTTTGATAACCAATTTAGTTCAAATTTCCACAGGTTTGTTATTTTGTGCATATGTTGAGATACATCAAGTGAGAAGACTGGTATATGACAATTACCCGAAGGTGTGCAGTGTCTTTGTATCATTGCGGTACCCACTGCCTACACATATTATTCAAACTGCCTCTAGCCATCAGGCTAGCTTGGTGGTCGTGTGGTAAGACACCAACGTAAGACTATTCCTACGTAGGAGATATTAAAAACGTATGGCTAGTCCTAAGTTAGGACGAGTCACTCGTCCTAAATTGAGAAAAGACTGGTCGTAACTGTTTGTGAACTCCACCCCAGCTCTAGCAATGTATAGGTCGTGAGTTCGAATCCCATCTGAGTGATTTGCCTGTGGGTTGTTATCACACAACCCAGGAATATACAACTGAATATACAAATTATTCTCTTTATCTCCGATGTAAAAACTAACATTAAATGCACTAGCTGCTTAAAATGAAAGTAATGATATGAAATTGAGTCCTGTTTCTATCACTTGTCGATTTTCTTTGTACCAAGGAGGTGAGGCCCTGGTTTCCTGTGGGATGATGGAATCACTACTGAAAGTCATCAAATGGCCCGGAGAAGATGAACAAATCCACACAACGGTTAGTGTAGTTCTTTGGCTCTGTAATATAGCCCATTCACTTCATAGTAATCATGTTTCGTTCCGTTTGGCCGAAGCCATTTAATTGAATGTATTTTTTACTAAACATGAAACATAAAATTTAGGTTTTGTTTTTTGTTTTTAATTTTTTTATTATTATTATTTTTTACTGAAATCTCATTTCTGCGTTGTGTTTCTTTGTTTTGCTGTACTCTAATAACAACGTTATTTTTTGTAAAGAGGTCATTTGACCTGTCCAAGTCCCTTTGTTATAGCGAGAGTCGACTTTAGCCTACTCCATGTGTACATGTAGATCAGCCTTTGTACTCAATAATAATAATAAAATGTCCCTACTTTTTTCCAAGAACCAAATATGCCTGTGGCACACAATTTTCACATATTGGCCACGTACATGTATGCTAGCTTGTACATAAGAAGAACCCGATCCTCCCTTCTTAATTGCAGTTTGTAACCAGAGCAGTGCGTGTAGTGGACTTGATCACCAATCTGGATATGGCGGCATTCCAGACCCATCAAGGTCTATCAATATTCATCAATAGATTAGAGGTAACTAGAAGTAAATGTTTATAGGAGTGCCTCGTTAGGAATCTCCCTCGAGTATGTGCTGGCTGGCAAGGGCCCGATTTCATAGAGCTGCTTAAATAGCCATTATTGATTAACAGTTTACCGTTAAAAATAAGCCGGATACTACTCAACATATTGTTCATGTGGTACAGTAATTTGGCTGGTTACGTTATTCTGGTAAGCACAAATTCGTGCATCACCAAGCTAATCCTTAAGCAGCATGCAGCATCAGAGTCCAGCTTTCTCCAGAAGACTATCAGAGCATACTGATCGAAACATTTAATTGAATCCTACGGTTCTTTTCAGAACCACCCCAACTCATTAGAGATAGTCATTACATGGTGTTACCGCAAACCTTTCCATATCGTATTTCCACCATGCAAAGTTTCAAATCCTACCTAAGCATAAATTTGTTGTGCTTAGCTACTTTTGGGGCCCTGGAGTTACACAGAGACCCTGACCTTAATTGACCTTGGCCCGATATTACAGTGCTGCTTACAGAAAATATTGCTCAACAATTTGCTGCTAAGCGGATATGAGAAGGTTACCAGTCACAAATTGTACATGCGACATGATATTTCGGCTGTTGACCTTAGTCTAGTAAGCATTTTTTGTTGTTGCTTTGCTACTTAGCTCAAGCAGCTCTATGAAAATGGGCCCCATACATAATTATGGTTAGATTTAAAATATTTCTACAATGCATTTTTGTTCCCCATGCTGCCAGTATACCCAGGCCTTGTGGATAAATACTAATGCAATATCAACTCATGAGGACTCAAACAAACTGTCACTGTGTACTAAATACACAGACACAGATGTGTCCTCTTGTACACTGTATGTAGTTTTCTTACATCAACATAATAATAACAATGAGAAAAAAAACCCTGTTCATTTACTTGTTTTGCATCACATGAAATTAGTCCACAAAATACAGCAAATTTTGAGCCATGTTGAAGGCGGTGAACACTATTGGTAATTATTCAAAAAATTGTTAGCAAAAAACTTCTTAGGATTTGAAACTTTGCATGGTGGAAGTAAGATATAGAAAAGTTTGCGGTAACACCATGTAATAACAATCTCTCAATGAGTTGGGGTGGTTCTGAAAAGAACCGTTGGATTAACTCGACGTTTCGATCAGTATGCTCTGATCGTCTTCTGGAGAATGAGAACTTTCTCCAGAAGACGATCAGAGCATACTGATCGAAACGTTGAGTTAATCCAACGGTTCTTTTCAGAACCACCCCAACTCATTTAGAGATTGTTATTACATGGTGTTACCGCAAACTTTTTTATATAAAACTTCTTGGTAACAAGTAACAGAGTGATGTTGATAGTATGAAACATTTTGAGGAACTGTGAGCAACTGCTCCCTCTGAAGTATCATAGTTTTTGAGAAAGAGGTATATTTCAGGCCTGAAGCCTTTTACTATGCATCTGAAAGCACACACATTTGTGCAACAGGAGTGTTTTTTTCTTTAATTTTTCTCTACAATAATTGAGTCCAAATTTAGTCAAATGTTTACAGATTTTTTTATGTTGAGATATTCCAAGTGAGAATACTACTCTTTAACAATTATCAAACTTGTCAAGTGCCTTTGAGATTGACAAATCATACAACTGTCGCCTGACGATTTACTTTCTTGCCACTCACAGCATGAAGTAGCAATCTGTCGGCGTCAGGCGCCGTTCGTCTTGAGACCCAGTTTCAGCACCTACCAGGAAGGGTCTTATTCCCCGTCTCACTACTCCGATGACTCCATGGAGTTAGACGCTGTGGATGCGGGAGGGGCCAGCACCAGTAAGGAGGACGTGGCAGGAGGTAGCGCTCCAAGGGATAAGAAGAGGAAGATGGATGGTTTGTAGAAAGATTAAAATATTATTTAATTTTTAAATAATTACAGCCTAAATACACTTTTGGAAAATAAAAAGTCACAGATTTACAAATTACTTACATGGTTTAAAGAAGGTAATGGTGAAAGACTTCTCTTGAAATATTATTCCATGAAATGCTTAACTTTTTGAGAAAACATTAAAACAATTATCATTCTCGATATCGAGAATGACAGATATTTTTGAAACGTGCGGAAACAAGGGTGGGTTTCCCGTTATTTTCTCCCGACTCTGATGGCCGATTGAGCCTAAATTTTCACAGGTGTGTTATTTTATATATAAGTTGTGATACACGAAGTGTGGGCCTTTGGACAATACTGTTTACCGACAGTGTCCAATGGCTTTAAATCAAGTTGAGAAATTTCAGGTTTTTTTCCTTCTGAATTCAGACTTTTTCAACTCTGCTTGTAGAACAAAACATTTTTGTTGCTACTTGCCTTATGTTATAAATTTGACACTTAACCTAGTCAGTTCCCCATGTGGTTTATTACCTTATATTTGATATTTTGTCAACATCTTTATTTGAGGATGGCAGTCAGGAGCTTAGCCCTTGCGGCCTTACACTTTCGTATTATACTTCAGTCACGTCCTGGATATCAGGGTCCATTTCTGGGGCGGAAAATTTTCAAAGCTTCATAACTCGAATCTTACCTGCAAGAAAGCACTAATTTCAACAGATTCACATTCCATGGCAGCATATATTTTTTATCTGTTGTTGGTTTTGATCGTCATATATTCTTCACAAATTCGTCATTTGCATGAAATAATGCAGCTCCCAACGTTAAGGAATTCCCATTTTTGTTCGTACTCTCACAGTCTGCCGTGTGTACGCAAGACCCACTACGCGCAAATCTTGCGTTGCGTTTGCGTGTTAACGCTGTGCAGTCAAGAGATACGGTGACCAAGAGTTCATGCGACTTGCATCTTGCACCTTGCACACGAATGCACGGCAACAGACAAGACTGTGAGGATACGATCAAAACGGGAATTTTTTAACGTTGGGAGCTGCATTATTTCACGAAAATGACGGAACTGTGAGGAATATATGAGGACAAAAATCCACCGCAGAAAAATGTATGCCGCCATGGAATGTGAATCTGTTGAAATTAGTGGCTTGTTGCTGGTAAGATTTGAGTTATGAAGCTTTGGAAATTTTCGGCCCCAGAAAAGGGCCTTAATAGTTAGGATAGTTAAAGTCCTATATAGGGCTATCAGAAGCCATAAAAACTGTAACTGCCATATCCCTCAAGGTGATCCCCTGGCTGCTGCTTCCCTGGTTGTATTGTAAACTTGGGTGTCACCCTGGCTACACGGCAGTTACAGGTTGAATGACTTCTGACGGGCACCCCTGAACAAAGATATAAACAAAATAGGGAGACCGCCAGCATAAGGGCTAGAAAGCTCAGTGGGTAGTGTAGGGCACAATAATCTGGAGGTCACAGGTTCGAGTCCTGCTCTGGTAATTTTTTCCTTTGTTCTTTGTAATCTGCTCCACTGTAACTTGATGATTTGATCGTTTGCACAGGTGCGCAGTGTTTCCCACAGAGGGCAGCATTGCTCAAGTCCATGCTGAACTTCTTGAAGAAGGCGATTCCAGACCCAGCGTTCTCGGATAGTATCAGACACGGTAATTGTATGCACAATAATTGTCTACTTAGTTCAGTATAAAATGCGCAAGTCCATTTCATAGGTTAGCAAGAACACATTTCATCGAGCTACTAAAACAGACAGTGGTGCTAAACAATTTTCTGCCGAGAAAATAAATAATGGTACAAGTGACACAGCATTGTGCCAGGTGAGCTTATTCTGGTAAGCAAAATAGTTTTGTGCTTAGTTACTGTTTGTGCCAGCTGAATGAAAGTGGGCCCCATGTGGTTAGATTTGAAATGCATTATTGTTCCCCATGCTGCCAGTGTGCCCAGGCTGTGTGGATAAATACTAAATGCAATATCAACTCAATAGGACTCAAACAAACTCTCACTGTGTAGTAAATACACAGATGCAGATGTGTCCTATTTGTACATGTGACCACAGGGTTGTTGTTGAATCAGGAGTAATTTGCAAGGTAGATTTAAAGACACTGGACACTATTGGTAATTGTTTAATAGTAGTCTTCTCACTTGGCGTATCTCAACATATGCATAAAATAACAAACATGTGACAATTTTTACTCAACTGGCCGTAAAAGTTACAAGATAATAATGAAAGACAAACAATCCCTTGTCACACAAAGTTGTGTGCTTTCAGATGCTTGATTTTGAGACCTCAAAATCAAATTCTGAGGTCAAGAAATCAAATTCGTGGAAAATTACTTCTTTCTCAAAAACTATGTTACTTCAGAGGGAGCCGTTTTCTCACAATGTTTTATACTACCAACAGCTCCCTATTATTCATTACCAAGAATGGTTTTATGCTAATAATTATTTTGAGTAATTACCAATAGTGTCCACTGCCTTTAATTGATGTCTGGTGCAATGACTTGCACCATTAGTATTTTCACCATTGCACTGATTCATTATTTGTAAGTTATGTGTTTCCGCTTTCTCTCAACTTTCAGTGATGGACGGTAGCCTGCCTAGTTCATTAAAGCATGTCATCAGTAACGCTGAGTATTATGGGCCGTCTCTTTTCCTCTTAGGTAAGTGAAATGTCTCTTTAAAGGTCAATTGGGGTCATATTTATATTTATTTTGGGGTTATATTTATAGTTTATAATCCTGATTATATATATAATCCTGATTTAAACTATTTGGAATTCCGCATGCAAGTTGTGCCGAATACTTAACTGACTGATAAGTAACTTGACAAAGTCGCCCGTTGATGATATCATTGTGTCAGTCACTGTGCTTACTTGTGTTTTTGTTCTCTTTGACCAGCATGTGAACTGGTGACGGTGTACGTATTCCAAGAACCATCTTTACTGTCGTCTCTTCAAGACACTGGTCTCACTGATGTCATGCTCCACGCTTTACTCATCAAAGACGTAATATATCTTGTTGAATCTCATTATAAATCTGTCTCCATTATCTGGGCCAAATTGTTTGGCAGGAGTGGGATTCAGTCATCAAATTTTTTTAACTTAAACCTGGGAACCTATTTCAAGCAACAATGGTTAGGTGTCTTGCAAGTGTCAAGACTGGGACTCAAACCTTCACTCTGCTAAACAGAAACACCTGCAGACGATTTCACAAAACGCTAGGATTAATCCTATCTCGAGTTAGGACAAGTAACCCGTCGTAACTTAGGATGGGTTCAATGCTTGCTTCTGTCTTCGAGTACAGAACTTAACTCATCCTCAGTCCTGAGATTAATTCTTAGTTGGGAAGAGTTTGGTTAAATCGACTACAGAGCTTATGTCCACTATACTAGGCCACTAGTTTTTAAAATGTTTTTTAGTTGCTTTGCTTAATTATCCGCTCAACCAGCTCCATTTAAAATATTTCAACAATGCATTTTTGTTCCCCATGCTGCCAGTATACCCAGGCTTTGTGGATAAATATTAATGCAATATCAACTCATGAGGACTCAAACAAACTGTCACTGTGTACTAAATACGCAGGTACAGATGCGTCCTCTTGTACAAATGATTGCACAAATTGTGTGATGGAATCCATTATATCAGGAAATAAAACACGAGGGAAACTGACTGGGTAAAATCTTCAAAAATGTTTGGCTGATCAAAGAGAAATGACCTCTGGATTACTGTGCCGGTGCTCTATCAACTGAGCTATCTAGCACTAATGTTTAGAATCTTCCTATGTTGTCATTATCTTTGTTTGGGGGTGCCAGTCAGAAGTCATTCAAACAACTACAGGAGACAAAAGTAAATGAATGTTCAATGTAGACCTCATTTACTTATTCCTTTCTAGCGTACGGTAAGGGTTCACAAATTAAAGATTGGGTCCAAGGTAAAAATTCATTTTAAAGGTCCACACGTTTTCCAATAGAGTTAGTCCTCAGGAAAGTGGCGGAAATATTTCAATTTTCTAAAATGTCTTTGTGTTTGGTATCCTTCAAGTGCATTTTGTTGTGAAATTGAACCCTGGTTGTGACTACTATTGTATCCTTTCATTAACCCACCCATTTACCACCCAACCCCTTATGTCAATTTATGATCAATGTAGGTCCCAGCTACCAAGGAGGTCCTCGGCTCCCTGCCTAACATCTTCAGTGCCTTGTGCCTAAATGCCCGGGGTCTTAACGCCTTCGTTCAGTGCAAACCGTTTGATAAACTCTTCAAGGTGTTGCTCTCACCAACTTACCTGCCAGCGATGAGAAGGAGACGTAGTAATGACGCCCTAGGTAATTAAAAATTGTTATAGGGTCAAAATAATTATTAACATAAAAACCTTTCTTGGTAACAAGTAATGGGGAAAAGTTGATGGTATAAAACATTGTGAGAAACGGCTCCCTCTGAAGTAATGTAGTTTTTGAAAAAGAAGTAATTTGGCAAGAATTTGATTTTGAGACCTCAGATTTAGAATTTGAGGTCTCGAAATCAAGCATCTGAAAACACACAACTTTGTGTGACAAGGTTTTTTTTTCCTTTCATTAATATCTTGCAACCTCGACAACTGATTGAGCTCAAATTTTCACAGCTTTGTTATTCAATGCATATGTTGAGATACACCAACTGTGAAGACTAGTCTTTGACAATGACCAATAGTGTCCAGTGTCTTTAAAGGCTGTTCAGGAGAACATTGTGCTCAAAATTTGTTGCATGGTATTTTGGCTGGTAACCAGTTCCTAGAAAGCACACTTCTGTGCACCAACATCAACCTAATGCGTTCAACCTTATTCGTTGTGCTTGCGATAGTTTGGATCATAAGTGCGGAAGTTCCTGGAAAGCACATTTTTCTGTGCACCAACATCAACCTAATGCCTTCAACCTTAATCGTTGTGCTTGCTATAGTTTGGATCATAAGTGCCGAAGTTCAAAGCTTGTGCAAAGGGCTGCTTAGCACTCAAATTGAGATTGTCAAATGTCAGATTTGTTCACAACTCTTAAAGTTTTTTGGGATGTTGTTATTAAACAGCCATTGAGGGTCATGGCCATGCAATTAGGGACCTCTCGTTTATCGCCTGGCCATGACCTAGCTGGTTTTAAATGGTTGTTTAACACCTCTTTGCCGAACATTTGTTCCCTCAGTAATCTTCTATCAATTTGGCTCTCTCTGTACTTGCAGGTGATACTGCGTCTTCTCTAGGCAGTGCGATGGATGAACTGATGAGACACCAACCACTTCTCAAAGCTGACGCAATGAAAGCGATCATTAAGGTAATGGAAGATCCTGAAGAAATATTCTTTAGCCCTCTTTGTCTCCTATTTCATTGTTCATCTCTTTTTTCTACTGAATCCATTCTGCCTCTTTCTTTTCACTCATCTCTCAAGAAAGTCTACAGTAGAAACATGAGGACGTTAACACTTTCGCTTTTGGCATTTGCACTACAGGTAATTTTGGTTGGTAAGCAGTTTGCAACAACTAATTCAAACTTCTGAAGTATTCTTAAATGTGATCAGACGCCTGGTGCAATATCATGGTTTACTAAGTGTAAGCAAATAATTGACCCTTGCTATAGGCCCAAAAATAAGTGTGATTTAAGTGTCCTTTGAAAGATTGCAAAGAATTTTCACTCTTTCCAATTTGCTCCTGTTCATTTTGTGGTGACTTGTGTCCGAGGTGTTAAAATCACCAGACTCAAACTTTACCGATCTTAGACCCTACCTTCAAGCAGCTCTAAGAAATTGTTCTCCGATCCTAAGTGTTTAAAATTATGTGTTTCTTCTTTCAGTTGCTTGAAGAGATCTGCGTTCTCGGCAAGGACCCTAAGTACACCTGTAGTCGTACCCCATCCAAGGCTAAGATCCAGGAGCCCGGTGGCAGCGCTCCGGCAGGGAACGTGGATGCGGACAACGATACCTCAAGTGATGATGAGGAAGATGAGGATGAGATTGCCAGCACGATGAGCCAGACCAGCACGCTGAAATCAGAGGCTGAAATCCAACAGTAAGACGTCTCTTTGCTCTTAACTACTTAACGTCGTTATTCTGAAAAATTTCTGTGGTGCCCATGGAACTTTTTTGAGCTTCAGTTCCGTCCTGCAACCCAATTCTTGAACTCCATTCATTGATTACATCCTTCAATCTACACCGATTAAAGAGGAATGTCAATTCCTACCTTCAGCTCTCCAAGTTATTTCCACATTTAATAATGTTCCAGGCCTCTGGCCTGAAGTCTTTCTCAGATTCAAATATGTTAGTGAGAAGTTATCTCTTCTCAAAAACTATGTTACTTTAGACGGAGCCATTTCTCACGATGTTTTATACTAATAACAGCTCTCCATTGCTCGTTACCAAATAGGTTTTTGTGATGTTATATATTTTGAGTAATTACCAAACAAGTCCAGTGCCTCTAAGTTAAACAATTTTTTTTTTTCACAGATCCTCAGGACCAGAAGTAAAAACACCGATTCCTTTACTGGATTACATCTTGAACGTGGTAAGTTTGTGTTTAGGTTCTGGGGGTGAAACTTGAGCCTGGAACATACTAAAAAATTGGGCCTCGGATAAACACGCTGCCGCTCTACCGATTGAGCTATCCACCCCTATGTAGGGAGACTGCCAACCATGTCGATGGTTCAAGTCCCCCCTCAAGTCAATTTTGCGTTGTTCAAACCCAAATCATTACAAATTGACCCAGTCAGTTTCCCAGGTTGTTTATTACTTAATATTTAATTCTCATGAAGGGACGGCTGTGGAGTGGCTTGCCTCTCACCCTTAGATCACAACCTAATGTTTCTTCATTCAAATCTAATCTCAAAACCTACCTCTTCAGTCAAGCCTACCATTAATTATTCCCTTGGTCCTATAACGCAGTGAATAGTTTTTCTAGAAACCAGCGCTTTAAAAGTTTATTATTATTGTCATTATTACTATTATTATCATTGTTATTATTTTGTGGTTGTCTAGATGAAGTTTGTGGAGGCGATACTGAGCAACAATGCAACCGACGACCACTGCAGGGAGTTTGTAAACCAGAAGGGTCTGATTCCGCTGATGGGTATACTGGGGCTGCCTAACATGCCAATTGACTTCCCCTCTCACCCTGCCTGCCAGGCGGTGGCCGGAGTCTGCAAGTCGGTCTTGGTGAGTGACTCAAACGGACTGTTTGGGCCCAATTTCATAGAGCTGCTTAAGCAGAAAATATTGATATCACATCGGTGTAAGGGTTAAACCCAATAACAGAAAATGTCACTTAAAATATTTCTGTTAAGCAGAAATGAGCAGAATACCAGTCGCAGTTTGTACATGTTAGTTTGGTTGGTAACCTCATTCTGGTAAGCATAATTTTGTTGTGCTTAAAGCTACTTTTTGTGCGTAAGCAGCTCTATGAAATTAAATGGGCCTAGGTATGGTGTTGTTCTTGTTTTTTATTGGACCAGTTTTGGAGTCTGCAAGTCCATCGTAAGAATAATCAGAATTGCTTTAAGAACTAAGAGAAATAGTTTGTTTCTATGAAACAAGCAAAATCAGGGATGAGAAATTTGGGACTCTAAACTAAAAAAAAATTTTTTTTCTGTCTGCCTGCTGAAAAAAAAGAGAAAGACTTTTTGCTTTTTATACCATAGTTTCATTTGGTTGGTAAACTATTTGCAACAGCTAATTCTTATTTTCCCCCCCCCAAAAAAAATTCCATGATGTTGACTTCAAATTTTCTTAATGTTGATTCAGTCCTTGGCCCACGAGACCTCGGTGCTAGAACGAGGCCTGATGTACCTCGACGGGGTCCTCAAGTCTCTGGAGCCCCTCCATCACCCACTTGGTACTCCGGGGGGCTCAGTCCTCCTCAGAGAGCTCGTCAACGCACCCAACATATCCGAAGCCCCGCAGTCTGCACAGGCCACACCATTACTCCATGCCATGGCATCGGCTCACGCTTATGTCACCATGTTCGTTCATGTATGCAGAGTTGGTCAGGTGAGTGGGTCTATGTTCTATTGTAATATTATTTTGATGGGTCATTGCAAAGGTATATCCCCCCCCCCCAAAAAAAAAGGCAAATGTTTCTAGATGAAACTGACCCAGATGTACACACAAACCTTTGAGGAGATTTAATGTTTTGTTCATGGAGTCTCACTTATGCGAGATAAACTTGTTATTTTTAAGATCAAGAAGAACATTTTGAGACATGTAACACCACCAGGGCTGTAATTTCATGGATGCCTTGGTCTCTGTTGCCCTGGTCATGTCCTTGGTGCTCCTGTGAAAGTTTTCTTAAAACTTTGAGATTATCTGAGGAAGTGCCATTTAAGTCGGACAAACAAAGAAGGGGACAGTGTCTGCAAGACTTAGCTTAGCAGAATTTTTGTTTTGAAGGAAATGTCAGTATCTTTTTATCGTGGAGTTTGTGCTGTTAAAACCAGAAAAGCTTTATTTTAAGTTGGATTTTTATAAAACCATGTTCTTATTACAATTTGAAAGCAGAGCGATGTGCGTACGATATCAGTCAACCAGTGGGGTTCAGACCTCGGCCAGTCCGTTCTGCGTGGCTTGAGTAAACTCTACACTTCCCTTGTGTGGGAGAGTATCGTCCTGCTGGCCCTCTTCACCCCCGGTGCCCTTCCCGAAGGATGTGATCTCGGCAAAGCGGAGAAGGAGAAGTTACTTGCCAAGGAGATTCAAGTCCTCGTGGAGGACACCTCCAAGTCTGGCAGCCGCAAGGCCGAAGACACTGAGAGCAGCGGTAGTGCTCTAAGGACTAGTGACTTAGATCTGAGCTCTGGAAGTGCCGTCTCCTTGATGGAGGTCGGTGATGCTCTATCCCCGATGGAGGTTGAAGACTCCAAGTCGGAAGGGAAGTCCAAACCCAAGATGACCCCGCAGATGCTGAGACAGCTACGGCAGGCCATGCCGGTGCTCTACGCGCCGTCACGCCTTGGCAAGGGGCTCTCTGAACTCTTTGGGTTGTTGGTGAAGCTGTGTGTCGGCTCGGCGGGACGGCAGAGGAGTAGACAGCAGCTTCAGCCTAACATGACTTCGCCGTCTGAAGCAGCAAGGAACACTGCCAAAGCACTGACTGATCTCTTGGCAAGCAGCTTGTCATGGACCCCTCCACCAGCTTGCCCTCTGCCCAAGTTCAGGTGTGTAATCTAACCTTTCAAACAAGGCTCTATGTCTTAATTTTTAATTTTTTTTAAGAATAGAATTAAAGACGGAAGTTAGAAGAAGAAAAAAAAAACACCGAAACTTTAGAATAATTTTGTTTTAACAAACAACACAGGAGGGATTCGAACCCACAAGTTTCCCCATTTTTTAGCAGATGTTTGGACTTGATATGCCACTGAGGAGCTAGGCCCATTTTCATAGAGTTGCTTAAGCACGGAAAATAAAAACAATTCTGCTTCCTTAAGGTTACCAAATAAAATGCCATGTGACATTTACCTTTTTTGACTGGTTTCCTGCTCATTTTTGCTGAGCAGTAATTAAATAGCAATATTTTCTGATAATGCAGCTCTATGAGCTTGGCCCCTCTTGTTGGATACTAGTCACAAATGGTTTGTGTCATAAGGTATTGCAGCTGGTAACCTTATTATGGTATGCATACATTTGTTGTGCTAAGTTTCTTTTTTTGATAAAGCAACTCTATGAAATTGGGTCCTGGTGATATGAAGAATTTGAATCCTATCCTAGTGCCATTCAATAATTCTTAGTACCATTCAACACTGTGAAGAACCATTCAATATTTCTTAGAACCCTAAGCACCTTTCAATATTGCTTAGCACCTTTAGATATTGCTTCGCACCATTCAATATTGCTGGGGATTTTTCAAGATGTTGTTTGGGTTGGTTTTTGTCTTTCTTCTTAGGCTGACTTTCTGTGCAGTCAGCTTTGCCTCGTCCATGCTAAGCACCATTTAATATTGCTTAGCACCATTCAATATTGCTTAGCACCATTCAATATTGCATTTGCTGTTTTTCAAGATGTTTATTTGGTTTGGTCTTCCTCCCTCAGGCTGACTTTCTACATATGTGCAGTCAGCTTTGCCTCGTCCATGCTAAGCACCATTTAATATTGCTTAGCACCATTCAATATTGCTTAGCACCATTCAATATTGCTTAGCATCATTCAATATTGCATTTGCTGTTTTTCAAGATGTTTATTTGGTTTGTTTGTTGTCTTCCTCCCTCAGGCTGACTTTCTACATCTGTGCAGTCAGCTTTGCCTCGTCCATGCTAAGCACCATTCAATATTGCTTAGCACCATTCAATATTGCATTTGCTGTTTTTTCAAGATGTTTATTTGGTTTGTTGTCTTTCTCCCTCAGGCTGACTTTCTGCATATGTGCAGGCAGCTTTGTCTCGTCCATGCTAAGCACCATTCAATATTACTAAGCACCATTCAATATTACTAAGCACCATTCAATATTGCTATTCAGTATTACTGGTTAATTTTCAAGATGTTCTTTGGGATGTTTTTGTCTTCCTCCCTTAGGCTGACTTTCTACATCTGTGCAGTCAGCTTTGCCTCGTCCATGCTGTTTGATGAGAAGAAGAACCCGTATCATCTCATGTTGCAGAAGTTCATGACCTCAGGCGCTCATGCTGCCGTTTTCGAGTAAGTCTCATCGACTCCAAAGATTTCTAAAAATTATCTTGAAAAACCTTTTCTCAAGTTATTTTTATTTACTCAATGCGGAGGAGGTGACAGCTGACCTTTTCATGTTGTCTCTCATTGCCTGGTCTGCGCTCCAACTGGGATGGTTAATATATTTATTGGGGGGGGGGGGGGGGGGGGGGGGGGGGTGGGGGGGGGGTTCGGCAATCGCCTGAAGATAGAAGTGTTAAAGGGATATTAAGTGCTTTTTGGTCAATGTAAAATCAACGACTTACTACCACCACAATTCCTGTCATGGCCTGGGATTGTAGCAGGTGTAAGGGATATTAAGTGCTTTTTGGTCAATGTAAAATCAACGACTTACTTCCACCACAATTCCTGTCATGGCCTGGGATTGTAGCAATTGTAAACAAAGCATTTGTGAACAAAGCCTTGTGAACGTGAACAAAATGTTGTTTTCAGCAGTGCAGTTTTACGGATAACAATTTATATGTGTTGATTTGATTTGTTTTATTTTAGCGCATTCAACTGGGCATTGTCAATGGGTGGCAAGGTCCCAACCAAAGAAGGCCTGGAACACGCTGAACTACCAGGTAAGACATCCAGATTATTCACGGAGGAAAATATAAAAATAAGATATTAATAACTGTGTTTCGTAAAGCGCCTTTTCCGGTGGGCGAAAAGCGCAACAACAAAACAAATGAACACCACAGAGGAAACATAAAAATAATTGTGACTAAGTAGCCTGAAATGTAAGCCCTTGTACTGGATGAAATATTCCTACTATTTAAGAACATTAGTGCAATATGTATGGATTTCATTAAAATTGCTTTTGCATATTTTTGAAGCTTTTGGTTAATGGAGGTTATTGAAATCCTTACAAATTCCACTAATGTTCTTACTACAGTCTCGAATCGTGTTTTTTTCTTAGAGATATAAAAATGCTTGTTTTGGGTGGTTATTAAAAATTTTTTTATTTTCTGATGACCTGACAGAGGGAACTGGTGAATTCCTTGATGTGTGGCTGGTACTGATTGAGAAGCTAGTCAACCCAGAGACCGTGCTGGACTCGCCTCATTCCCTACCAGCAAGGTCTTCAACTAACTCTGCCTATGCGCCATTCAGCCCTTCACAGTTCCTCATCAGCACTCATAAGGTAAGCTTCATTTACTGCCACAGCCCGAACTTGAGGGGTAAAAGAAAAATGCAGAATGAAGCAAGCTGTAACTGGAGGTTACTCGAGATTGTAGCCTCAAATTGCCACTCGAGTATCTCAAAACCAAATTCGGTTGGACTTGGATAAAATTTGTATGCCTGGTACAGTGATTAACAACCATAAAACAAGGTAACTTCCTGCATAGGATATTGAAGGATTTAGAAGGATTAGGCTTAAAGGGAAGGTATGGTAATCACTTGATTTTACTTCGAAGTAATATGGTTATTTAAAAAGATATTAGTCTTAAGCCTGGCCTGGTTCATACTTCCTGCGAATGCGAAGCGGATGTTGCCGTTACAAATTGGCAATGGTTCAACTCTGGGCAACTCACTTGCGAATATCGCTGCGAAAGGAAAGTTGTGACGTCAAATTCACGTCAAATTTGCTTCACATCGACATTCGCATAAAGTATGAACCGGGCTTTAAACTTCAAACATCCACTAACTTCAATGGTTTTGATTCTCCATTCCCCAGGCCGCCTTCAAAGCAATCATGGGCTTGTGGGAATGCAAACCATTAAAGGTCTACGGCAGCCGGATGTCAGAGTCCCTCCTGGCCATCCTGTGTCACATCCTACGCGGCGAGGCAGTGGTCAAAGAACGACTAGAGAAGGAGAAAGCAGAAGAGGCAGCTGCAGCGACAACCTCGGAGGCTACCACTTCAGCCATAGCATCCGTACCTGCCAGCGGACCCACGTCAGCCTCTGTAAGCAGTGCTCTCGGTTCATCCAGATTGCTCGGTGACTCTGGACTGTTTGACGCGGCAGGATTACTTGGGAGGAGTCGACCCAGACCTGAACCTAACGAGGAGCATGTACAACAGGTGAGACCAAGGATGGAAATCACAGAGCCGTGAATTATATGCAAAGTGGGAAAAAATACATGTGTAATGAGATCAAGCTATATGAGTTGATTGTCAACAAAACAAACAAGAACAGTGAATGAAAAAAACAGAAACAGGATGAATTTTCACAATATTTTTATATTTTTATTTAAATGCAAAATATATCTTATTTAACAGCATTGGCTTTCTTCATAATAAAACAGGGTTAAAGAAGGAAAAATTGCCTGTGCAATTTTAATAAACAACTTGACATTAAACCCCCTTTTCTCAGTTTTATTCTATCGCATCTCTTGCTGTTTTTACTTTCTATCTGAAATCTTAAAGCTGAACCTTTTTTTAAAAAAATGATTTCAGCTGCTCGACATGGGCTTTTCCCGCAACCATGCGAGGGAGGCATTACAGCACACTGGGTCCCTGGAGCAGGCAGCAGAGTGGGCTCTGACACATCCACCATCGATGTCTGCAGTAAGTACCCCCTAAAAACAAAGTCACAACATGGCTTATATTGGATCGAGGAAGCTGTTTGTGTTGTGGTGCTGAATTGGCAAGGAAGTTCTTTTTGAAAGGGCCAATGGGCTGAACAATGCAGGAGGACCCCACAAACCCAATCTGTCGGGACACGTTTACTCAGCTCTAGAGAGACTGTAGAAATGCATCCATGAGGTTTAAGCCCCTTTTCACACTGCTTCCCATATCCCCATTTGTCACCTGTCTACCTGAAAGGCTGCATTGCCACCCATATACCATCTAGGGAAGGCCCATGATCGAGCCGGGACATTACTCGTCTTTCCATCCCAAAGAGTAGCAGGCGGATAGGCGATGGATCGTTCAGTGTTTTTGGGCCAACTCTCCAGAACAAAATATCACAAACCATAAGATCCTCTCCAACACTTTTAGCTTTCAAATGCAACCTCAAAACTTATTTATTCTAATGAACTATATTTGCTTTGGTTTTTGTGTAAGAAGTGCATTGATCATTTTTTTTTTTACTAATGCGCCATAAAAGAACTGGTTTTTATTATTGTTTATTATGGAATACAGCCCTGGGGAGGCCGCGGGTTTGTTTTACCCCACGGTTACCCCTGCACACTTTCACACTGTGTCCGTATTCTAAGGGGTTCTGGTTGCACGTTTCACCGCTTACACCTACTCTAGAGCAGGGGTGGCTATTCCCCAGGGCAGACCGGGGTGAAAAGGCCGGCCGTTATTCCATTGGGGCAAACCAGGGGGTACAGAGTAGTTTAAAAAGGGCTCAAGATGCAAGTTTAGTTTAGTTTAGTTTTATTCGACTTAACACTGGCATACAAATATAAGTATACAAATTGATACATAAAGATACAAAGATGCGAAATAGCTAACAACAAATACAGAGCCAGTGAGTTGAGAGGAGGAACAGGTGACCAGCACCTCTACAAAGCCGTCCTGCCACAAAGAATGTCCCCTAATACCAACTCCACAGTTACAAACCACCCATCTCTCTGTTAAAAAAAATAAAGGGGAGCGCTTGAAGGTGGAACTGACACAACAAGAGCAATTGCAATGTGACAAGTTGTTGATTATCATAAACTGACCGTTTGCAGATTTTTCCATTCCACCATTTTGATGATGACATCATCTTTCTCCATTGCAGGGTTTTGGTACGGGTTTATCTGAAGAGGAAGAGATGATGCGAGCTATTGCTATGTCTCTAGGAGAATCCGTTCAGATGCCAACAGATCAGGAGGTAAGACCGGCATGATATTCTTCCTACTGAAGTCTGATTTCAGATTTCTTTTACCTGGGGAAAAACCTGGCAAATAGTGTTTAAACAGCCTGAAAGGTCCATAAAAGCCTTCACCATGACATGTAGGTCAGCCCTTGTACTCCGTAAAGTATTCCTACTTCTTTTCAAAGGACCAAATATCAAGCCTAGTGAGACCCCTGCCGATAAAAATTCTGGGCTTACTATTGTGCTAAGCCGGATGCACTTGATTTTGCAAGTCTCTTTTTTTTCTTTCATTATTCTCTCGCAACTTCGACGACCAATTGAGCTCAAATTTTCACAGGTTTGTTATTTTATGCATATGTTGAGATACACCAAGTGAGAAGACTAGTCTTTGACAATTACCAAAGGTGTCCAGTGTATTTAACAATGAAGCTACAACGTAACCAAGTAACAATAAAAGCTAGTTGTTATATAGCACATTTTACAATAAATATCAATGCACTTACTTACGTGCCGTGGTCATTGGGCCAATAACCAATTCGTTTAGTCTGTCTCAGCTACCTGGGGGAGTATGCAGCCAAGCTGTTGTGGCGCTCCAGTGGCTTTTTCAAACACTATATCAACCTCTACCCTCAAAGGTACCCATTTATACCCCTGGGTTAAGACATCAAGTCCCTGCCTCAATAATATGCGATCTTTTCAATGCAAGAGATGGTCTTTTAATAATAGTTTCTCATTTGATTTTTACTAATTGATTTCAATGAGTGAATATTGATGATGAAATGTACATGTCTTACAATTTTCTTTGTTAGGAGGAAGAGAGAAAGAAGAAAGAAGATGAAGAGAAAGCCAAGAAAGAGCAAGAGGCTAAAGAAAAGGAGCAAGCAGCAAGTGATCGCATCCCAGATGAACCTCCTCTGGAGAAACACCATCTAGATGAGTTTGTTAATAACATGCTGCCTGGGTGCTTCAAGCTCTTGGATGAACTCTCTGATACCGTATACAGGTATGTGCTTGTATTGTCGGAATTCAGGGCATAAGATATTAGAAGACATAAGAAACTTTACAATAATAATAGTGGCTTCTTATATAGCGCGTATATCCACACTTTGTATATGGGACCTTGATTGAATAATAAGAACTACTACTTTTTACATAGCACCATGTAATGGTTTACAAGGTGCTGTGGCGCAATATGCAGCCAATCAAATCAGGAGAACCAGGGCGAACCCCTTCTCTTTACACGATAAGTGCACTGGGTTCTTTCTGTGTGTAACTCAACACACAGGACCAACGGCTGTACGTCCCAACCGAATGACCGAAGCAATCATGGTTGAGTGTCTTGTTTAAGAACACAAGTGTTGCCACTTGGGACTCCTCTCAAAAAGAGGCTCTAGCCCATATGCACAAGCACCATTTTAAAACTATACCACAATCAGCTGCCACAATGCATCTTGGAAAAATAAAGCATGCTGCCAAGATGGATGCTGAGTTGTGGTTTACGTGGTGCTATGCCTGGTTTGATAGGTGTCTCCCCCATTGCTTCAAAATCAGCACACCATGATGGTTGCTGTTGTTGGTTGGGCACACACTTCTTACTTCCTATTTAACTGGCAGGTTTGTTACTCATAAATCTATTCATTTCTTAGTTCCCACACCATGCAAAGCGTCAAATCTTGCAAATCTTTTTAACCTAATATCACATTTGCGCCAAAGCTTCTGCCTTTTTAAAATATTTTTTTTTTTGGGTGGCTTTGTTTGATTTTCAGAATATGTGATTTATTAGTTGTTGCTAATAACCGTGATGGTGAGCCGTGGAGGAAACGTATGCTGAGTTCCCTCGTCAGTGAGGTAAGATCAAACAAATTTTAACCACTTTGAGTTGATGTTAAACAAACAAAAAATTTAAAAGAAATTGAACTTCTTCAGTACTTGTTTTTCTTAAAAATATCATTGACACAATGAAACCCTGACTGGACAAAAGGAAGACGACTCACTGTGAATAAACCGTATTTAATAGCCCCTTTTTTGCTATGAAAGTCGCCATCTTGTAGGGCAAACCGTATGTGCGTCCAAACGCGTCCATCAAAGAAGCATGCATCATTCCCGGTTTGATTTCTACAGCACACACACGCACACGCGCACAGACGCCATGTTGTAGGGCAGATATTTGAATGTTGACGTCGTATTCAATACGGTCTATAGCGGGTTATTGTCCATAATCCTGAGCTCCTACTTTTCTGAGTCCTGTGAAAATAAATCTACACACATTTCACTCGATTTGAAAGGCAATATCCAAATAATAAATTTCATGATTCTAAAAAAAGGTGTCTTAGTTGTCCAAAGCTTTGTTACACAACTTTCTTTTCCGATTGACACAAATCATTGTTAAAAAATAAGATAATATATTTGAAATTTGCAAAAATAACCGAAGAACTTAATCTTTTTCTTCAGATTGCAGAAAACGGCAAACTGCTTCTTGAGATAGCATGCCCCGCCCAGCCCACGGCGTTCGCTATGGATGGTACGTCCACAGCGACAGTGACTGCAGCAGAGCGTGCTAATAAACTTGCAACAAGTGCTGAGGCATCAAGACTTGCACCCAGACTCCATCTGTTGTGCCTTCTGTTTGAGGTGAGTTGACTGACTATAAGATTTGTATTTTCTTCCTGCCTTTGAAAGGTTCTTTGTTGGGTCAGATGGTTTTGAACCTTTCCTGTTTCAGCACCGTTAAAACAAATGTAGATTGGTGAATGCTCCAACAATTAATGGCCACAAGTACTTACTTGGTGAGAAAGCACCACAGCTGCTGATAGTAAAAAAAACTATTTTGAGAAAGGATTACCTTTGATGTAATATGGTTTTGATAGTTTTTCAAGCGGACAACAGACCTTGGAGTGAAACTGGGGCCAAATTATGAACAACTTAATTCACATAGGGGAGTGAGGCGCGTGGTGAGGATTTCTATCTTCCGCCCAGGTAGTATTTAGTAAGCAGGACAGCTCTTTTCAGAACTGAGAAGTCTCAGAAATTCTGAAAATATCTAATAAACGTCGGTAGAATATAAATTAAGACAAGTTCTCACATGAACATAATCAACCTGGCAAGTAGATACACAAATGGTGTTACCGCAAAAGAAACTTTATACACAAGAAGAAGAGGAAGAAGAAGAGAAAGGAGTTCTCGCCGGCCTGTCAGGAGTTGTTGATCAGTAATCTTGATGTCCGTTATCTTTATCTTCCCAACAGGAGATGAAGGGAGTATGTGCTAATGCAGTGGATGAATCCGGGGTGCTTCAAGTTCTAGTTCAGCTTCTTGAGGAGTCTCAGAAATGCATGTGTTGTGTCAAGGACACCGCCACGCCAAAGTAAGATAACTGTTTTAACAACCCACCTGCCTTTCACAACTGTTTTGATTTCCTATTTGTTCACCCTTGACTGTCCATCCCTGACCAAAAATACTATCAGTTCTTTTTGTTTGTAGCAACTGGAGAAACTCTAATAACAGCTTATGGTTATGATGGTATCTCAAGTGAGTGGCATAGCAGGATAGCGGGGAATTTTTTGCTTGTGCACTTGTGTACTCCCTGTTACTAGGCATTCTTCGCTTACACAGCTAGCGCAGAAATTTTGTGCTAGCACTGTAAGTCAAGAACGGTGATCACAAGCGCAGAATTTGCATGTAAGCAGAGCCCTAGAATTGGGCCCTGGGCCCAATTTCATAGAACTGCTTAAGCACAAAATGTTGCTTAAGCAAAAAAATCCTTGCCTAGTAAAATTAATTTACCGGCCAAAACTGCACTCAATTGTTATGCTAAGTAAACAACAGCTAAATACCAGTCACAAGCAAATGTGTATCGCATGAAATTTTGGCCAGTAACATGTGTAAAATAAGCGAGCTATTTTCGTGCTTAAGCGAATTTTTTGCTTAAGCAGCTCTATGAAATTGGGCCCTGGTCTTATGGGCAGATTAACCAGCTACCTGAAAAGCCTCAACGTTCACAGTGGAAGCAGGTATATGTCAAAGCAAGATCTCTGTAGCCACCGTCTCAAGATTCAGAAATGTGGTCGCTGTTTATATTTCTCCCATCTCCAATCTTGTAATGCCACATAACTCGGCTGAAAAAAATACCAAGAAAATTTCAGATTGAGATCCTATCTGACGGTCACCAGTCACATAGGATGGTTAATGTTCATTGACTGAACGAGTTTATTGTATTTAATATTCGCAGGTGGTTAGGCCCTCTGTTGCTGTTAATCGACCAGTTTGAAAAGGCGGCAGTAACGGCACGCAGGAAATTGGCTCAAAAGGTATGTAAAAGAAGAAAATATACTTGAATACTAAACAACATATATCCATGGTTATATATTTTTCTCTGTCATTTTGCCTTCTCAAAATCAAATGTAAGATCTTTAACTACAATTATTTTACATATTTCCTGTGATCTTTTGGCAGATTTGACTAAAAGTAAGTCGAGGTAACGTCTTCAAGTATTAATATTACAAATTTGCGTCCCTTAAGGTGATCCCCCTGCTGCCACTTTCCAGTTTATATCATAGCTTTGGTATGATCCCTGGCTATATGGCAGTTACAAGATGAATGACTTCTGGCACTCACCAACAAAGAAATTGACAATATAAGACTGGCAACATAGGGCCAGATAGCCCAGTTGGAAGAGCACTGGTATGTTAACCTGGAGGTCGCATTCCTGCTCTAGAACTTTTGTTGTCTCCAACCCCAAGTTAACCATTAATTATTTATGTTTTTTAGGGGGCCACTCACATCTGGAAATGGTTTGATGACTCGACGGGGCGCTGGTGCACCTACAGCAGCGCTAATAACAAGACGATTGATGATGCATACTGGGCGGGCAAACCCAGTGTTCGCTTCACTGCAGCAAGGAGGAGGTATATGGTGCACTTCAGTACCATGGTACAGGTGAGTTTATTCGAGCCTTCAAGGCAGGAACAGAGATCTCTCTGATTTTCAGGACAACTCTTTTATTGCAGTTTCTGCATAGTGTTGTAAGCATTTGCTTATAACTAGCATTGGTGGCTAGAGCGTAAAGCACCAGTCTCTCACTACAATGGCCCTGGTGCGATTCCTGGCTAGATTTGTTGTTCCCTTTTGAGAAATTAGAGGTGCATTCGCTGTGACTCGCAAAATCGTAGCCGTAAGCGACGGCCGATAATTAGCCGGTGTATGCTGGGTCTTTGGACCACTGGGACTTGCCTCGCATTCAGCCGAGTACAATGTAGCACATATTTGTGGCACAGGTTGTATACTCCCCAGGGAGCTGATGTGGTTCAAGGAATTTATTAAATAACCCAGTGACCAAGGGTTGTAACGTTGGAAGAGCTTTGAGACGCCCTTTGGGTGGGTAAAGCGCTGTATAACCAACAATTGTTGCTAACATTATTATTATTTTCATAAACAATAGTGGCAGCCTATAATTCTCTTGTGATCCTCGTTTGCACAACAAATGTATGAAGGTCTGGAATTGAAGATTACACAATTACCTCTGTGAAAATGGAGATACACTGTGCATGTTTCACAATGGAATGTTGGGACATGTTAATGTTTCGGACACAATGGAATGTACCGTGTTCATAATCTGGTGTTCAATTCAATTCAATTTTATTTATTTCATCGTAGTTTACAAGTAAAAAGTGAAAACAAAAAATTTCCATGTGTGCACTAAAATATTATTCAAGTTTATTTACAAAAACAGTTCGTTACAAATTACATAAGATAACAAATAAAACTAATTCCCAATGTATACAAAAGCGGGTGCACATGTCATCCATTTCTGGCACAGAAATTGTTGGTTTACAAAACTGTTTCAGACAGTTTGAATTCTGTTCTTGTAGCAATACCTCTAAATACATTAAAATCTTCACCCCTCTCAGCTGAATGAAGAGACGTTGAATCGCCGACCAGTGATGCAGACCTTACCCAGCAAGGAGCCACCCAAGGAAGCAGACAAAGAAACCAAAGAAGACAAGAGAAGAGACTCTGCCAAGAAGTTCAAGACTAACAGATCCACTGAAGGTAGGGTCCAGACAAACTTAAGTCACAGAGTTGCGGAAACAAGATTGTGCTGAATTAAAAGATTCGTTTTTACAAAATTCAAAACTATGCATGATGTTACTTACATATAATTTAGTAGTTACGGTTCACTCCTAAGCTAGGAGCTTTGTCAGACTGGTGACCATGTCCAATACTGAACTGCCTCTTATACCCTTTCTTGTGCTGAGTTCGAAGTGTTTAACCAAGGCCCTTTTTGAGACCATGGCTTGGGCTGAGGCTCTGTCATGTATGTAGAAGACGTAGGTATTCCTTACTGAGCGGACAGATCCAAGCTGGAGCATAAGCCCAAGCCCAGGCCGTGGTTTCGTAGAGGGACTATTAAGAGGAAGTTAAGAACAGGAAACCTGGTGGACCATTGGTCAATAACTGTGCTGTGCATGCTCGCTAAACAATGGTGTGTATTTGGGTGTCTCAAGTTCAGTGACCAGAGGGCGTCGAGAAAGATTCCGCCATTTTGTAATCAACCGAGTTCAGTAGGCTGGTCTAAATAGTCGATTAGAGAAGATTAACCAATGGTGACTAGACAGTGTTCGAATCAAGTTAGTGAAAGAAAGTCAATCCTGGTCCTTGCCCAAACTTGCCTCAAGCAGATATCTTTTCTCAATATCAAAATTGAGATTGAAATTTTGCAAACAAATAATACCTCTGAATGAGTATCGTCTTCAAAATTGAACCTGCCTGATTGAAACCTGTGTCAAAGAAGTACCATTTTGCTTTTGATGTTTCAGGTGCCAGTTCTGTTTCGATTGGAGCCGAGGAGAAACCGGTCACGGCCAAGGAACCTGACATTGTCCCAATCCGAGGACTGGAAGCTGAGCGGATCACAACAGTTGTCAGGTAAAAAAAAAAGTAGCTGAGCACAACAAAATTATGCTTACCAGGATAAGGTTAACAGCCAAACTACCATGTTACATGTGTAATTTGTGACTGGTATCCTGCTCATTTCTGCTAAGCAAAATATTGTAATATTTTGTACTTAATTTGAAGAAACAAAAATAACATAAAGTGTGAGTGGGTATAACTGTACTTGCCTGCATTAATCTGGTACGTTGTTATTTTGTTAAGGATAGCATTAAAAGGGTCTTGACAATTTTTAAATTTGACTATATGTAGTGTAGTGTACACCTCTGATAGTTTGGTACATGGAGAGTCACTTTTTCACCTTTTCTCCAGAAGACGATCAGAGCATACTGATCAAAACGTCAAGTTGAAACCTCTGGTTCTTTTCAGAACCACTCCAACTCATTTAGAGATTATCATTACATGGTGTTACCGCAAACCTTACTATATAGACATGTTTTCCTTTTCTTTTCCTTTTTTTTCCAGATCTTGTGTGGGTTTGATCAGCCTACCAGTAGAGCCAGACACTCTCCACGCCGTCATGCGCGTCTGTCTACGCTTCACGCGCGACCACAAAATGGCGTTACTCTTTGCGGAGCTTGGCGGACCACGCATGCTGCTCACACTCAATACGTCCTCGTCCTTCAATGGATTCTCGTATTTAGCGACGATTCTCATCAGACACGTGTTTGAGGAGACGCATGTGTTACGTCACGCCATGGATAAGGTAACCAGAACTTTGCGGCAAGCAATGATAATAATGAGGATATTTTTAAAGTGCTGAATGGAAAGGCAATGTATTAAAACGATGAACATCATGCACTGTAGCCACTTAAGTAAAACTAAAGTAATACACGCATGTGTGCTGAACCGTTCCACAAGAACAAATACATTCTTGGTTTTATGGTGTTTTTTATACCTTCGGGACTAGAGCTAATTTTTAAGAATGAAGGAATGAACTATTTTCTTCATAGGGTGGTTCAAACGAGTAATAATACAGGGCATGTCTCTCCTATGGTCTTATAGAATTCCAGAGCTGCCAACTTTCCCTTTATTTTGCAGAAAATTTCCCTGAAAATAAACAAATTTTTTCATGTATTGATAAACAGATTTGAAACTCTCCCTGATTATTGTAACTTTTCCCCTAATATGTAGAAAGTAATTTTGAATATCTGCCTGATCGTTGTACAAAATCTCCCTGATTGCATGGTGCAAATATTGACATCTCCATAATTCCAAGTCAATGTGAAAATGTTTGCTTAAATTTGATTTTATTGTTATCTCCCATGGTTGATGTCGAGTATTGGCAATCGTGGTATCGGCTAACTCAGTATTGGCTGCCCTTTATGTAATTTTAAATATCTGCCTGATTGTTGTACAAAATTTCCCCGATTTCACGGTGCAAATGTTGGCATCTCTATAATTCCAAATATAAGGTAGATAAAGTCCTTTACACAATTGGAAACTTTTCCTTGACTCTAATTTGTTATTATCTTCCATAGCTGATGTCGAGTATTGGCAACCGTGGTATCGGCTGCCCTGTATGTGGCGTCCTCCTGGGGAGTATAGGATCCAGGGAGCTACACTACGTCTTGAGGAAGCTCGGCCCGCTGGCATGTAGGGAGGAAGCGGTCTTTGACGACGCTGTAAGATCCATCCTGAGAATCGCTCTACCCATGACAAAAAGAGGTTGGCTTTCACGTACAGTGATGGACGTTTTAAAACAATCTTGTTCACAGTATTTCTTTATTCTATGATGTTATTCAAATGAATTTATCAAAATTTGAATTTGAAATTTTGGGATGTAAAAAAATGAATTCTGATCAAATTACGTGAAAAAGAGTTTTACTGGCCCTAGATTTGTCAAAAGTATTTCCTTATTTTGGGGCAGATATTCCTTTGTCTACAGACTTTCTTGAAGTTGTTAACTTGTGTCCAAGTTAATCAAACCGAAAATAGAATTAGCTGTTGCAGACAAACAAATAGTTGTTGGCCTGATGTTCAACCACAACAGAGTTTATAAATCCGTTACTTTAGCACCCTATAGGCTTTTTTTGTGTTTTACCTGTACACTGTTTGCTCATTACTTTCCCCGAGCCTTGTGTAATGATCCACAGGCATATCACTTTTTTTGGTTTTTTTTATGTTTATGCAAGCCGCCAGACACACAAGGCCTGATGGCCACTTCAAGGTGTGGGCTACAATTACTTTTTTTCCAGAGCCCTTTGCCACCTACTCCTAGGGCTGAAACAGGGTTACCCCTTTTACAGTACATACGGATGTGGGCTTTGGTATCATCAGTCCGAAGCCTGGACGGCAGAGCAGAAAGCACTACCTCCCCAATTTTACGGAGCAAGTGTCACGACTGAGATTGGAACCCGGAGCTTGAACCCGGTGATCTTAATCACTTGTGTGGGATTCGGACCCACGACATTCGCAGATGACTTACCACTAGATCACAGATTTCAACCCAACATCTATATTTAAACCCTGGAGGGTTTGATTTCCAGACTAAGAGATAACCTTCACTAATTTCAAACCCTGGATCAATTTTCTATTTTGACTTGACAGGTGAAGACGATGAGTCTCGTTACACTGGTCCCAACGCCCTGCAGCTACTCAAAGCATTACCCCTAAAGCCATACAGTCCACCGAGTATAGCTGCCCTAATGAAACATGTGCTCTGTGATCTACTCAATGCGCTGGCTGCGCAGACTGAACCACCGCCGACTGAAGGTAAGAATCGCATTCAAGTGGACCCTGAGTAAACAAGTGATGTGTTTATATATGTGGGACAACAGGCAACTTAGAGGCAACCAACTGCACGCAGTGCATGCCACAGGACAACTTTGGTAGCAAAGGAGTAATTTTTCAAAAAATGTCCGCATTATCACCATATGATTTCTATACGATTCAAATGTTGCTGCCTTTTCTTGTGATAGATTGCCTGAAACTGGTTGCCTGTGAATTGCCTCATGTGACATGACCCTTAGGCCGTGTCCGAAACGGCGACTTCGGCTACAGCTACGGCTAGATCGCGCGCGTCTGCCTATTCTTCAACACTGGTAGACGCGCTGATCTAGACGTAGCTGTAGCCGAAGTCGTCGTTTCGGACACGGCCTTAGGCACATGTCACACAAGGCAATCTCCAAGAAGAGAAGGCAGCCACGTTTGAATGTTCACATATTTTTCTTGGGGATCGTAAAGTAGCTTGATAGCGTGCACTGTAGTTGGTTGCCTCCAAGTTGCCTGTAAATGACGAGGCCCTAAGACTCCAATGTTAGTATTTGAATTATGCAGATTCTTTTAAACATCAGACAGCTTGGTTTAAAACAACTTGGTTTAAATTTCACCTTTATCCTTGATAATTAATCCCCTCTCTGTTTGTTCGTGCCCAGGTGCCACAGACGACAAGAAATCAACTGCAGCTGACCTGGCTCAGACGGTGGAGACAGGACTAGGGCTGAGAGAGATCGGAGACGAGCTGCTGCAGTTCTACGGCAGCAGCAGCAGTGGCGGCAACAGCGGCAGCAGGAATCAGCAGGGCAACCGCTTCACCACACAGCGACTGGATAGCGGCACTGATGCAGCAACTACTGCCGATGAAGAGGTCAGGCTTTATGCTGGTGATTTCGCTTTGAGAAAAATAAGAATATAATATCATGTCATTAAAGCCATTATACACTTTCGGTACAGAAAAAAAAGAAGAAAAAAAAGTTCACAGATTTACAAATAATTTACAGGGTTTACAGAAGGTAATGGTGAAAGACTTCTCTTGAAATATTGTTCCATGAAATGCTTTACTTTTTGAGAAAACATTAAAACAATATCAATTCTCGATAGCGAGAAATACGGATTTATTTTAAACACATGTCATGACACGGCGAAACGCACGGAAACAAGAATGGGTTATCCCGTTATTTTCTCCCGACTCCGATGACCGATTGAGCCTAAATTTGTACAGGTTTGTTATTTTATATATAAGTTGTGATACACGAAGTGTTGGACTTGGACAATACTGTTTACCGAAAGTGTATAATGGCTTTAACCTTGGCTTGTAAGGATTTACATTTAACCCTAAAATAAGTTTGTTGGAACGTATCAAATATTTTTACCCTTCCGATTGAAACTACGTTTTCTTTTTCCTGATTGAATTCTTTCAGCTTTCCGAGTCAACCCCATCAGGCTCCTCCCAGTCGGACTCCTTGCCCAAGAAGACGCCCAAGGCCCCAGGAGGCAAGGAAGACCCCGTTGTCGTCAAGAGCAAGCCCCTGATGCCCAAGTCGGCCATCTTACGACTCCTAGCTGAGCTGGTCCGCTCCTACGCTGGTTTTGCTCTTGCGATTGCACAGTACCAGTACACCGGTTCCCATACTCCACTGGTCAAAGAGGTAATTAAAATTTATTTGCCCAGTTCCACAGACTTTTGAAACAGAAAAATGCACTGGCTGCCCATTAAATATATCGCCTACTTTTTTTTACTTTGATCATCAGCTTCCTCAGTCCTTAACAAATAAAACTGGAGGTAAATCAAGGTTGAAGTCTGGAAAACACGGAAAACCTCAAAACACTTTGAGGCTAACCACAAGTTGCGTTCTTCCCTCATATATATTCTTCTTTCACACAGCATGGCTCTGTTCTCGCCTACATCCTGGACCATCTGCTCCCCCAGTGCCAGACCGCCGGGGACAAGGATTGCCCAGCCCTCGCCCAGGTCCTTCTGGCCAGCATCGCGTCCAGCAACCATAGCCCGGAGGCCCAGTCCATCTTGGTGACCGAGACCAAAGCCGCTCTGAGTAGAGCATTGTGCCTCCCCGAGAGCTCTGAGAAACACACACGGGTCCAGTCGCTCACATGTGAGTCTAAGCAACGCTTGTTTTGTCTTCTGGCCCTTTTGCTTGAGACTATTTTTAACAAGACACCAGGACTAAAACCACATTGATGTTAAAAAAATAGCAATTTGTAGTCATGTGAAGATATCCTTTGTTTAATTATAACCAAGGACCCTTTTTATTGTTAACAGAGATCCAGACCTAAAAAAAAAGCATCCATGTTAAAATCACCACAATAAGTAGTGTGAACTTGGTTTTTTGTAATTTTTTGTAATTTTTAACTTGTTTTTTTGGGTAGTTTTTAACATTTCTATTTTTTTTTATTTATAAATCTCTGTATTTTAAACTCAATTCATCTTGTAGTTGCGATGTTTGTTTAAAGAACCAATAATAATAATAATAATAAAAGAAAAAGAAAAAAGAACTGATTACTGTGACAAACCAAGGACCCTTGCATTATTCTCATGCACAGAATGTGGTACTAGTAGAAGAGAAGAAATTTTTCAGTTGTTGAACAAATCTTGACCTTTACCCACCCACCCCCCTCCCAAAAATAAGGGTTACAACAATAACAACATTTTAAACTTGCACTATAGCAAAGAAGTAGAGGTTATCATGAACGGATATCAAATTAAATTTGGTTTTCTTTCAACTTAAAAGCAGAGAATGTTTACTAACATAACATGTTATCAACACATTTCATAAGGGTTTTAAAAAACATTGATGCATCCTCTCTCATCCAACTGTATCTGTACTGAAACCGTTGCTTAATTAATTCCCAGTGTTGATTAGCGTGATGATCGAGGCGTGTCCCCCACCCGGCTCCGCCCAGCAGCAACCCAGCAACTCCTACAACAAACACCATCCAAACACCATGAACAACGTCATACGCATCCTGCTGCGCAAGGGTCTGGTCGTCGACCTGGCTCGCATACCCCATAGCCTGGATCTGTCCAGTCCGAACATGGCCGCTACGGTCAACTCAGCCCTCAAGCCGTTAGAGACTCTCTCGAGAGTGGTGAATCAGCCGAGCACCAGCGCCCTTGGTAAGACGGTGATCAAACCGAGAGCTGGTGGGAGGACGGCGTTGCAGAGCTCTGGCTTGTCTAGAAACGTCGCTGGTAAGTCTTTGTCGTTTTTTTGTTTACACAATTTCTCATTAGTACTGCCATTCTCATGACCAATTATGACATTGGGTCAAATCAATACTGCAGGCCTGATACTTCACAGAGGCAACGAAGGCAATTGCCTTTATGCCCTATGGTCAATGCCTTCGTGCCCTTGAAATATTCCAGTAGAAAATGTACAGTTTCCTCATAGTGGGCGGGGCCCTTTACTAAGGAGAAAATGCCTTGGTGCCTCTGCCCTTTCAAAACCTAAGCATACAAGCGTGAATCCTCCTTCACTGAATTTGCTAAAGATGATTGGTCTTTTGATGAAACTATAAAATTTAAATTGAAGTGTTTTTGGGGGTCATCTGGCTCCTTGAAGGGTCCTTGCACTTTTTACCTTTCAACATTTCTTCACCATATCTTTGAAATTCTGTGCGTGCCTAAGGCATTGGTGGAAACGCATGAAGATTGCCTAATGTCCAGGCCCAATGTCTTACAGCTGCTTAAGCAAAAAATATTGCTTAAAATGTTCCTGCTAAGCACAACTAAGCAGGATCTCAGTTGTATTTTCCACGTATCAAATGGTGTTTAGCTGGTTACCATAATCTGGATTTTGCTGTGCTTAGCACCTTTTTATGCTTGAGCACCTCTTTGAAATTGGGCCCTGGTGTTTGTAATAGTTGTTTTCTATGGATCTCTATACACATTACATATACAGGCAACACACTGCAAAGTGCGAGTAGTCTGGCTTCAATGAATGAACTCCTCGGTGGGGGTACTCATGTGGATACAGGTGGGTCCATGCCAAGACCTGTGCCTGCCTGCCTTCCTATAGTGTTTTTGTTCCCAGGCCTGATACTGCCTAAGAAGAGGCAACCAATGCAGTTGCCCCTGGTTGTTGCCTTGGTGCCCCTCCAACTGTTCCTGTCGAAAATGTCCAATCCTTTTCCCCATAGAGGAATTCTTTAACCATTTAGAGACCATAGCGACCGCAAGTGCCTTGGACCAAAATGCCAAGAGCGGCCACATATGACCATAATATTTGACCAACTTTTTCTCAAACAATTGGGCCAACAAAAGGTTTTGGACTGAATGGACATTTCCCATGTTTCAAATGTTAACATAAAGTCTACAACTCTACAACAAAACTTTGTAGTTCTTATTAATTTTTTCTGACATTTTACCTGAAAATAATGGTGCGAAAGGTCATTAAGAACAGCATTGTCTGGGCGTGTGGTGGTGATTATACAGAATTGAATGGTCTCTAAAGGGTTTATAGACCCCTTGCATAGGCCGTCATTGCTGAGGTCAAACAATAAGCCTTTTTGAGGTATGGCGGACACAATGCTACAACACTGTAAAGTTGTGGTAAATTTGTGCGTATTGACCAAAGAAATAGAACGTTTGTTATTCAGTGAAGTGCACATTTTAGGCGACGCGGCATTTACACGTAAACCTAATGACCACCAACATGGTGAGCGTGGCATCAGTCGCGGCATGTGACGCGTGCGTATCACGTCCGCCATACCTCAAAAAGGCTTATGGAAGCATGTACACTCCGCGCACAACTCTCAGCCAATGATTGGTCTTCCTCTGACATTAGTGAGGGCGCTGTTTGTGCTTGTGGGTGTCATATGCAAGGGGTCTATACCAAGTAAAAAAAAAAGTTGCATTCTCATAACTAGAGTATCAGGCCCGTTTCTATAGTGTAGTGTTTGATGCATGACCTTCGACACCTATGTTTATGGATTTCTTAAGCTACTCGTCTCACAAGATTTTCCTGTGCCTTGAAGAAACACCCCCAATGGAAATAGTTGCCCCCCCCCCCCCAAAAAAAAAAAAAAAAAAAAAAACTGTTTTAAATGGAAATGTCCAGTATAATTGATTTAGATTTCAAATATAAGTATAATTACAAAGCTTAGTCATTTGATAATATAGTAGTTTCACCCCAAACCTACTCCAATCCTCCCCCTCCTTCCCCACCCCTTCTTCTCCCCCTCCTCTACCTTTTGCACTTTATAATTTAACTGCAAGTGCCCCCTTAGTTCCCCACTCACCTAACTGTTGCACTTCATACTCGCTGCAAATACACCTTATTCCAACCTTTGCACATTCTTCAAACCTGTCAAATTACGCTAGAATTCTGCAGTAAATCAGTCTGTGTTGCACATCTTTGTGTGTCCAGTGAGAACCAAAGCTGCTGTATCATTGGTTTGGAATTTCCTGAGCTTCGTTTAAAGATAGTGGACACGAATGGTAATTGTCAAAGACCAGTCTTCTCACTTGCTGCAACTCAACATATGCGTAAAATAACAAACCTGTGAAAATTTGAGCTCAATCGGTTGTCAAAGTTTCGAGATAATAATGAAAGAAAAACACCCTTGTCACACGAAGTTGTGTGCGTTCAGATGCTTGATTTCCAGACCTTAAATTCTAAATCTGAGGTCTTAAAATCAAATTTGTGGAAAATTTGAGCTCAATCAGTTGTCGAAGTTTCGAGATAATAATGAAAGAAAAACACCCTTGTCACACGAAAATTACTTCTTTTCTTTTCTCGAAAAACTACTCCATTTCAGAGGGAGCCGTTTCTCACAATATTTTATATACTACCAACCTCTCCCCATTACTTGTTACCAAGTAAGGTTTTATGCTAATAAGTATTTTGAGTAATTACAAGAAGTGTCCACTGCCTTTAATTGTTTGTTTTACTTGATCAAGAAAGATATTCTGCTGCTAAACTCTCTATGAAAAGATTTCTTTAAGGGGAAAAAAATAAACTGGTTGAATAGCTTTGTCATTCTTTTGCACATTGCTTACAACATGTTTCTTACGCGAGTTTGATTTTGACTGGTGTTGTGCGTGGCGTAAGCAAAAGTATGTTATGATGTTTCAGTTTGAAAAATCAGCATCTGTCAAAATTTGTTCTGGGAAAAACAATTATTATATATATATTTTCTAGACAGAAAAAGTGGGGCCATGCATATGTATTTATTTATGTAAAGTCATGAACAGAAGTTTTACTTTTATAATTTCCCTTTTGAGAAGAAAGTGCCGTTTGGAAAAATGCTTAATTTTTTTTTTTTTTTAATTTATGATTTGCCATACGAAATGAGCCTGGATTGACTTCTTGCACTGGCACACATGCAGCAAATGTCTGTCCATTGTCTGACCTTCTGGGGGTCAAATTGCATATAAAGATATGGTGTGCTCTATTACGGCATGCGAATTGCATAAAAATTCAGGTAAATCTAAGTGTGGCTCACCATGGCCAAGCTTTTAAAGGAACACGTTGCCTTGGATCGGTCGAGTTGGTCTTTGAAAAACGTTTGTAACCGTTTGTTATAAAATGCATATGATTAGAAAGATATTTTAAAAGTAGAATATAATGATCCACACAAGTATCACTCGAAATTGCGTGGTTTTCCTTTTACATCGTCGACAAACACGGTCGGCCATTTATGGGAGTCAAATTTTTAACTCCCATAAATGACCGACTGGGTTAGTTCGCAAAGTAAAAGGAAAACCACGCAATTTCAAGGCAAATGTGTGTGGATCATTGTGTTCTACTTTTGAAACATCTTTCTAACCATCTGCATTTTATAACAAACGGTTACATACGCTTTTCAAAGACCAACTCGACCGATCCAAGGCAACATGTTCCTTTAAGAGTATCTGACTCGAGCTGTGCTGTTTCTGATCAGCAGAGTTTGGGTTTGAATTGCACTTGAGTCATTCGAGCAAGATACTTAACCATAATTGCTTTTTCCTTTGGATTGAACATTAAGCCCTAGAATAGTAGACTAGTATTTCTATTGCATGGCATTGCTTTAATCCTCTTTGAATTTATTTGTATCCTGTGTTTTACGCCTTTCGGTTAGAAAGAATTCAGATAGTATTTTGTAGATTTTATTTTGTGTACGAGTAAATTCAGTTTGACGCCCCATGCTAAAGCCAGGCACTTATTGGAAGGGGATAGTAAAATGGCATTTAAAGTGGAGATCACTTAATCTTGAGCAATGAGCAAGTTGTAGTGATCGACTTGACTTGACCAGAAACTTTGACATGATATCGTTGTGATGTTTTAAAGATACGGTCAGAGATTGGTAAATACTCGGAAAGATTGGTAAATACTTGGTAAAAGAGCACTGCAGCTTTTGAAAGGAGAAATCATTTTCAGAAAAGATTCCCTTCGAAGTGTTACAGTTTGAATAATTTTTCACCCATTAATGTTCGAATCTGAGAAACAATTCATGCATGAAAGTTTCTCGGATTTTTGAGGGTTGACTGAAAGCCAAATTTTTGTTTATTCGGGGATGCTGTTGGTACCTCTCTAAATGTGGATGCATTCAACGTTCTTCCTGAAAATATCATGGCAGTTAGTTTTGTTGCTGTTTCCTTAACAGGTTGACACTGTTTTTAGCTAAAACTTTCACATGTGTTTTCGATCGTACCTATTTTGATAATTTACGTTGAAAAAAAAAAAAAAATCTATGACCCTACCTTTAAATGTCATACATGTTGAGAAATACTTAGCTAAAGATGCTTTTTGAAAGCTCTTATTCTCATCTCTTTGACTTGAAAATAATCCCAGTTTTGAGATTTTGTGCCTGGTTATTGCATGGCGTGTCAAATAAAGTTTCCATCAATATGTATGTTTTGATTTGCATTGTTTTGAAAAGAAATTTATCTTTTTTTCAATTATTATAAATATTCTAGTATTGTCGTTGGCAGATATTCTTGGACATTCGTCAGATGCGCTTGCCGGTGAAGCGTCAGCTAGATCCGCAGCTGCCATGGAAGTTAGTATTATTTTTTAATCTGTTCCAAAAGAAATTTCTAAGATCATTCTGAGGTTGAAGGTCAAATTCAGTTTTGTGATCCACTCATTCTCAAAAGGCCTTATGAAAATGGAAAAAAACATTTCAAGTCTCTGAGAACGTGCTATGTTATACACCACAGAGTAGATTTTTTATTGGAATTCGGGAGACTTCTCAGTTCTGAAAAGAACTGTCCCACTTATTAACTACTACCTTGGCGGAAGGTAGGACTTTGGCCGAGACTACTTATTTTGCTTGGTGAATCAAGGGGACTTCTTATCTTATTATTATCTTCACTGCCAAGAAGTGAATTCTTAACTGTCTCAATGTTACGACTAGTTTTCTGTAGTCATCATTAGGAGAGCAGGCTTGAGTGTATAGCGAGACAATCTCTTAAAATAACATAATCTATCAAGCAATTAGATATGAACATGGTGTTACCGCAAACAAATAAACATTGTTTTCAGTTTAGTGATCCACTCATTCTCAAAAGGCCTTTTGAAAATGGACAAAACAATTTCAAGTCTTTGAGAACGTGATATATATTCTACTACCACAGAGTAGATTTTCTCGGAATACGGGAGACTCAAATCCTCTTCATTCTTGCATCTCGTATTTTATTAGAGTCGTACGGAGCTTGATGACATTATGGATGAGCTGATGGAGAGAAGGAACAATGATTCACACTCACTCCTAGGAGAGACCCTCATAGCTACTGGCCCTGAGAGGCTTGGATCCCTCGGCTCTGGATTCCTAGACCAAGCTGGTAAAACATCTTCTTCTTCGTCCTCTTCTTCTTCTTCTTATTATTATTACTTTTTCAGCATCCACACATGACAATCGTACAATACAGAACACGACAATAATACAAATGTCACGGGCTTTATATTTACAGGCCTGGAATTTCGCCTTTAAATTTTTCAAAGGGCACTTTGATTGGAAAATCTTAAAGTCAATGGGAAAGTTTTGGAGGGGCACCAAGGCAGCAGATGCTGTGGCCTCCATGTAATTCGAGGCCTTTTGTTTGTTATTGTTGATGAAGGGTTGGGATCAACGTTACACAGGCATGCAACTCTTTTGCCGAATTCCGCGTTTTAGAAAAAATGATCGGTGCTAAAATAATAGCCTAGTATATGCCTGGCAACAACAATGTGCAACTACAATAATGTAAAATGAGCCTAGTACATGCTAACAATGCACCTTAACGCATAATAAACCTCAACATTTTCTAGGGTAACATTGTGGGTCTCATGTCCCGTGGCATTTCGACTGCCTTCGCTCTGCACTTACGTTGTGCCTTCAAAAAATTTCCTCTTTTTTTTCAACAGGCAGTTGTTGTTTTGTTACAGTCTCTTTCCCAGCGTAGGTCTGTAGCCGGCCTCTGTTGTTTCCATAGATGTTTCCATTTAGCCTTGTATGTATTCATATATTTAAAATGTATGTTGATTGAAACAAAACAACAAAATAAAATAAAAATGGTTGAGTGCAAGCTTTATTGGTCTTATCTTCTCGTAGGTGATGCTTCGCAAGATGAGATGGTGATAACGATGACCGATGAAGGAGAGGAGATGGACCAAGCTATGGAAGATGCCGACTTGAATAATCACCATAGCAACCAAGAAGGCACAGCTGGTCAGTATCAATAAGAATTACCTTTGTAGTTCCAATTTATGTTTTTTCTTTTCGTCTCATCTAGGTTCACTTGTTTTTCTACCTAGCAATTCCGAAAGGAGTAAAGAGAGTTATTTGATTTAGTTCTCAAACTGCTATGACACAGTATCTCTACTAAGTTCTTTTAGAATATAGGACTAGGACTAGATAAAAGTGACTTGTGAATATAATAAAAAATCTTTTGAATATGTACATGTACATGGGAAAGTTAGCTTTTAGTGTGAGCGATTCTTTTCTGTCTAGATTCTGTCTTTTTTTCACAAGAAACGGCATTTCATGTGCCAAATTTGTATGATTTCAAAACAATCAAAACAAGGCCCATTTCATGGCTCTGCTTACTGTTATTAGACCACGGTTAACGATTCAAACATACGAAGTACCAGAGTAAAGAATGTGCCCAATGAGTACACAAGCTTTAAAGTGTCTTTGCAACGACAGAAAAACACCAGCTTAGGACATATCAATTGACCCAATTCACCTTTCAACATCATCATGATAATCTTGGATGCGTCATATTCTGTGCATTATTCAGTAAAGTGCGCATTTTAGGCGACGTGGCGTTTACACGTAAACCTACTGCCCACCAAAAGAGTGAACGTGGCACAGTCGCCGTGTGTGACGTGCCTGCAAGGGGTCTAGTATTTTGTTTCTTAATACTTATGTTATTATTGCCTGCAGATATTGATGGGGACGATGATAGCGTCCATGACGGGGACTCGGCCGCTGAGAGTGATTCAGATGATGACAGTGAAGATCAACGGGTATGATGTCATAATAATATCATGAATATTCATGAATTAGTGTCTCTGTTAGATCAATACTTCCCCACCCACCTCTTAAACGCCTAAACACACAAGTAACTTCCTAGGTACAGCTCTCACACGTGGGGTATCATGCATTTCTTATTTGGTGTTACCCTTACACCGATGTGTGTCAGCACTGTATACTTTCTGAGTTCTGTGGAAAAAAAATCACAGGAATATTACCGAGATTGCCCGGTAGTTGGAGGCAGTTTGAATCCTGCATTTTAGCAGCAGGTACCACAACAATTAAATAGATTAAAAATTTGCATCAGGATAACCATTTTTTTTTTTTTTAAGACTTACCTTTTCACTGATGAGTGTAATAAATACATTTTCAAGACTTTCCTGAGCTCTGTGGAAAAAACCCCAGGTATGTTACCAACTAGACCACTGAGATTGCCTGGTAGCTACATGTATAGGCTGTTCGAATGCTATATTTTAGCAGCACGTACCGCAAGATGGCAGTGGACACTATTGGTAATTACTAAAAATAATTATTAGTATATAACCTTACTTGGTAACGAGTAATGGGGAGAGGTTGATAGTATAAAACATTGTGAGAAACGGCTGTTTTGAAGTGACGTATTTTTCCACAAATTTGATTTCGAGACCTCAGAATTAGATTATGAGGTCTCGAAATCAAACATCTGAAAGCACACAACTTCGTGTGACAAGGGTGTTTTTTCTTTCCTTATTATCTCACCACTTCGATGACAAATTGAGCTCAAATTTTCACAGGTTTGTTATTTTGTGCATATGTTGAGATACACCAAGTGAGAAGATTGGTCTTTGACAATTACCAATAATGTCCAGTGTCTTTAACCCTTTAGCCCGCATAACGCCCGGAGGCGCCCTGTGTATGAGCACGCATACCGCCCGCACGCGCCCACTCAGTTTGACATGGTGTAATTTGAGTTATACACATGCGATTATAACGCAGCAAACAGCCGTAGATAGAGCATGATCTCAAGATGACAACAGTCTAAAAATAGCACATGGTCCACATAAGATAAAATGACGTAAGGTTCAAAGGTCGAAAGTCATTTCACAATCAAACAACGCAGGTATTAGTGGGTGCTTTTTCTCTGTGTGGAGCCGTACGTTTTCTCTGTGTAGCCGGACCGTATAGGGGATGTACCACGTACTACGCGCGCATGTACACAGTAATGACAGTCTCCAGCTTGTTTCGCGTCAAACTTTCTGGTGTTTTTACACACGGAATACCTCGATTTGAAAGGATTTTACAAAAGATTTTAGGTACAGAAGGTATCTGTTGATAATAGAGGCATTCTTTTTCATTTCTCAAGGTATGTTGTGATTATTTTCAACCACTTTTCGTAGCTTTGTTTTCCTGTAGGACAACAAAAGTTTTGAAAACTTGTGTGCACAACTTTCCACGTAAACAAACCTTCACTTGATACGCAAACAATGTTTTCATTTTTTTGTTGCTCTCTCTTATGTTTCCAACCTGAAAGCTTGAATTTGGTGAGTCAAACAAAGGAACTGTGACAATCATCCAAAAGATAATTTCATCATCTACAAAATAAACTCAACTTGTAACACAAGAAAATAATCACACCGACAGTTATTCCCAACGTTTTTTTGGATAGGGCCGGAAATCGATTGAATTTTCCTAGTCACTAAGGAGCGTGTGACATTATGTTTAATGTTGCGTGCGTGCTTGAGGGTTAATAGATGTCAAATTTGCATTAGGGATAAACAATGTTATTTGTGGGTTGTGGTTTCAGGAGGGTGAAGATGAAGACGAGGATTGCGAAGAGGAAGAAGAGGAGGAGGAAGAGGAAGAGGAGCATGAAGGATCCGACATGGATATGGAGTATGATTACTACGACGATCTAGAGGAATCTTACTTTGGTGTCGCTGATAGAGATGAAGATCTATTCATACAACTGGAAGACGTCTTCCCAGGTATGTCTTGACCTCATATACTAAAAAATCGCTGTGTTAGTGTAATATTAATAATTATAATAATTTGGGAGGGCTGATCATCCTTACTCGCAGCTTAGAGCTGAATTGCGAAGGATGCTGCTACAACGTTTTTTTAGAAGCAAGCATGCAAGGGCGACCTTTGGCAGGCAGCCACATCAACCCATTATGACCATGGAGCCCAGCCAGAGATGGAAAGTGTTTGATAGATAAAACAAGGAGGGTAGTGGTAGCACGTATAGACTGACTGATTATATATAGAAAAAATACATGAGCTTTTGTTGGTTGCATCTGATGAAGTAGTTGTTGCTACAAAAGCTCATGCAGGTTTTTATGTAATTTGACGCTGGACACTATTGGTAATTGTCAAAGACCAGTGTATCTCAACATATGCATTAAATAACAAACCTGTGAAAATGTGATCTCAATCGGTCATCAAAGTTGCGAGAAAATTATGGGGGAAAAAAAACACCCTTGTTGGACGAATTTGTGTGCTTTCAGATCGGAATAAAAGACTTCTGGCTAGAAGTCTTTTATTATTTTAGTGAGAAATAACCTCTTTCTCAAAATCTATGCTACTTCAGAGGTAGCCGTTTCTCACAATGTTTTATACTATCAACAGCTCTCGTTACCAAGTCAGTTTATAAGGTAATATTTGTTTTGAGTAATTACCAAACGTGTACCTTTCCTTCAAGTGCTACCACTACCTTTCTTGCCCCCCTCGATTTAATTGCAACCTGTAAAGTATTGTGTTGAAGATGAGCAAACTTAGTGCTGCAGTTCACTCATTTCCAATAGAGAGAGACCTCATGAAAAAAAGGGGGGGGGACTATATCATTTCATAAGAGTACAGGCATTTGAGTGAACAATTTTAAGGTGTTAGTGTTTTGGGACAACTCCTGATGAAAAACAAAAATTGAGAGGTAAGTGTTTGGACAGCTCCTGGCCAGAATAATTTAAAGAGTTTGGGTTCACAAATTGTCTATTGGCACTTCATGCACTGAAGTTCATATCTGTTTAATTAAGAAAGAGATTAAGTAACCATTTTTAGCAGTACCCTTTTGTACGTGTGGAAGAAGACATTCTTAAAAAGATTTGTTTTGGGTTTTCTGTCCATATTTGTACCTCAGGAGAGTCTTACCACCATGGGTCTATTCTAGGCGTCCCTGCTTCCATCCGTACTTACCAGCTACCTGTAGCCGTCCATGATGACAATGCAAACGGTTAGTTTCAGTCGAAGTTCATCGTTTAAGCAATCTCAAAAGTCACGGCTTCCCCCTTTTTTTTCTGTTCTTGTTTATTTTTCCCCAATGGCCAGGGGCTTCTATGTTGCATTATATGATTTTTTTGTGTGTGTAAAAAAACTGTTTATAACCTTTGAGCACTGAACTGGAAAACGAGCTTGAAAGTTTGGCTTGTTCTACACTGGAAACCTCTTAAAAGAAAAGCATCTCCACTTCTGGCAAACATTTCTATTCTCTTTCTTAATGAAATTTCACAATTTTTGTTTGGACAGGTCCGAGCATACCGGCGGCCCCAAGTGCGGTGACCACCAACCACCCCCTGTTGATCCGTCATGCTGACCACACCAACCTGACCCACGGCTTCGGGAACACTACCAGCCGCAGTCATCGCCACAGAGGGCAGCGTATTCAACGACACGGTACCAACCCAACGCAGACTGTGCACATTTACCACTCGGGCAACGCTAGGCCACCAAGTGTACCTACTATTCTTAGGTAAGTCATCTACTTCATGGTACTAGAATATAAATTGCAAGAATTTGTTCTGGACTGAAATGGTTTATTTTGAAACACCTGATGAAAACTGCTTGAAGGCTGATAAATCATGAATTAATATATGATAAAAATTGTTACAAGTACATAGAAAAAGCCACTCTATTAAAAAAAGCCATTAGAGAGAATAGAGAAAAAAGAGTTGATAATAAACATCCAAAGTTCTTTAAAGAACAATCTCTACCTTGCAAGTAGAAACAAGCATGTTGTGACCAGTCATCATTTCTTCATCGATTATCAGTTGCTGCCTCTGGCCTCATGAAATGGAATAGTCCAGCTTTCACCCCATAAATATATTCTGTAACAATGCACGCAAATGCATTCAATATTTGTACAATATTGTTACTTTTTCTTCTCCCGAAATACTTAAAAAAAAAAACAATAATAACAACGTGATCTGTTAGAGAGGAAACAATGGCATGATAAAGAAGTGCAGCATAAAGACTGTTTGTGAAAGAAGAGAGAGTGCTGGTACAACAAATTGTTTTGACCAATCAACCAATTTCAGAATATTTTCCTTTATGAAGTACAAAACCACAAGGGGAAGTAATTTTTTAAATTAATTTTGGTCGAACAAAGAAACATTTAGTAGAGCAGGACTTGAACCAATTACCTCTGGATTAACGTGCCGGCACTGTACCAACTGAGCTATGTAGACCTAATGTTGGCAAAAGCACCTGGGGTCGATTTCACAAAGAGTTAGGACTCGTCTTATCGTTAAGACAAGTAACTCGTCTTAACTTAGGATTAATCTTAAGGTCCGCATGCTACAGTGCAGGGTTGTCTTAAGGATTAGGAAGAGTTTTGTGAAATCGACGGCTGGCCACACAACGTTGTATGGACAAAAGGAACTCGGCACCAACTGGAATTTGTATAAAAAAACTTTTGAAAATACCAATGTTTCACCTATCTGTATTACACAGGCTACTAGGCCTATCCTCAGCGGCCGATATCGTCCAACTCACGTCCGGGGCGACCACATCCAACGCCAGCAACCAGACCAGAATATACCTCGCTGACTCGGCCGACGAACAGATGATCGGTCATAACTACGACGGAATCTACGAAGACCTGTACCAAGATAACTACAACGACGGGTACTTGTCCAGTTCGGATCCCATCTCCAGCGTCCCTACAACCTACCAGAGGTGGGATGAAGAGGCAAGGTTGTTGGATGGTGCCAGCATGCATGATTGTATACAAGGTGAGTGACCAATGTCATACGGGACTACTGACGTCATGCAGTCGCTTACGGAAGCAGCTTAGCGTCGGTGGGTCTTTTAGCGATTCACAGTAGCGAGTGCCAAAGTATGGGTCTATAAAAGTTTTTATTTAGGCATGGCCAAAAGGGGCAAAATCTTTTGGTTTTTATTTTGTAACAAAAATAAAGTATCATTCTACAGTTTTGTTTTAAAAGTGGTCTGTAACAGATATCACTGTAATAACACTAAGATTTGTTATCACATTATTTAAAAGTAGGGTCCTATATTGGTAAATTCTCCAAAATGTTTTGACCATAAAAGCTTTTAGAAAGGATTTTCCTTCAAAGTGATATGGTTTGGGAAAATGTTCACCCAAAACATTTGAATCTGTGAAACGATATATACATTAATCGATTCTCAGATATCTGAGGGTTGGTGTCCGTTTGCAAATGCAGCAGCCAGAGATGGGGTTGGTACCCACTGTCCTCTCGGATGGATCCAACAATCTTGTGAAAACACCTTGATTGCTATTTGCTAAACATGGATTGTTTCAATGTTCTTGTAATAAAAACATTTTTTTTTTCAAAACAAGGAGAATGCATTTAGCTGTAAATGTACCTTTACTTGTGACTCTTATTGAATCTGTGTTTATAATTGTGCCTATAAGTCATTTCGTTGACAGAAACCAGTCTTTAACTCTGTTTCTAAATTGATTTTTATTTTGACCAGCCCTGAAGCCGAGTCTGATCGAGCTACTTGAGAAACACCGCGACGAGGAGCTCGCTGAGAGGAGAGAGAAACGACGCAAACAGGCTGAGGAGGAAGCGGTCAAGAAGGCAGAAGAAGATGCCAAGAAGAAAGCTGAGGCTGCCAAGAAGGCTGAGCTAGAGAAGAAGAAAGGAAACGGGGACGCCAAAGCGTCAACGGAAACGGACAAAGAGAAGGAAGAAAAAATGGAGGTAGGTGAATTTATTTGTTTTAACCCTTACACCGATGTGTATTGAGCACTTTATATTCGGAGCTTTCTCAATTTTTGTGAGAAAAAAAATTCCACAGGCAAATCACTTGGGTGGGATTGGAACTCAATACCCATGCATCGCTAGAGCAGATGTCTTACCACTAGACCACCGGGCTAGCCCATTGGCTAGAGGCAAATGCGGAGGAACGAAAGAAGATAACTTGCATTTTTTTCTGAAATGCTTCATCCAGTGTCTATGCATTGTGTGTGTTTTTTTTTGTTTTTATGTTTTTAATGTTTTCCTTTTTTGCCCTTTGATTAGGTTACAGAGGGGGGAGCAAGAAGTGAAGAAACAGCCTCAGGCCGAGCTGCTACATCAAGTACACCTATACCCTCTGAGTTGACAGGTATTGACATTGCACCCTGATTTATTCCAGTTTACACTTTGATGATTAAAACACACGTGTAATGTTTTTCCCCCATTATTTTCTTGTGATTCTGATGATTGTTTGAGTTGATACTTTCGCAGTCTTGTTTTTTTTTTTTTAAATGTGTATGTGGTGTAACATAAGGTGGATAAATTCTTTCCCTTTTATAGTAAACATGCCTGGATTTAACTCACGGCAATCCGTGGTATTTTTGACCAAATGAAGGCGCTCTCAGTAGTGTTGCTATCACTTTCGGGATATACGCGTTTCGTTCTGCAAAGTTTTATTAGGCGTTCTGTCACCTTTGAGAGGTAGATTATAACGGCTCCTTTAAAAGTCTTTTTGTCTGTGTTGGATATGATGTCTGTGGTTCTAATGTGTTCCAGTCTTAAATAACTGTATCGGGTATGAATGGAAATCCTGGCGGAAGTGATATTAATATGTTTGAGAGCGCCATCACACGGTCAACAATATGGCTCATTGTTGTGGTGCCCTGTGCTGTTGCTGTGTAGTGCACTTTGAAAAGATCTAATGCAAATTGACATGATAGAGAATCCTCTTACCAGAGCAACACTGCTGAGCCCCTTCAAGAGTAAAGTTTAAGGCCTGAGCATTAATTTGTATTTTACTTGCCTCCCCATCTCCAGTCGGTATCAACGAGTTAGCGTCCTCCATAGCGGCAGCCGCAGTTGGCCTTCGATCCTACTCGCTGGTATCAAACAGTCAGAACCCCTCCACTACTGCCCCCTTGGTGTCGGCTTTCCCGTCGGTCGCAGCAGCATCTCTCAACTCGCCATTGACGATCAATCCATCTCTAGGGGTCTTGGGGAATCTGCCGTCTGCACCGGTCGCCACAACTGACCGGTACGTTAACCAACTTCTAGGTTGATTTTGTTGAGTAATCGGCTGGTTTACACTGCTTACCGTTGTCAATGCTTACCAGTCTTAAAAGTAAATGGTTAAACTGGCATCCCCGCTTCTGCAGAAAGTACCCTGAAAATAAAACCAATCTTCCCATGTTCTGATGAGCAACTTTGAAAATCTCCCTGATTAGGGAACCTTTGTCCCTATTATCTCACTGATTGTTGTTACAAAATCCCCCTCATAACAAAATGCAGCTCTGCATTTTCTTAATTAGGCTAGACAGCTAAATAACAAAAAAGTAATATTTTACAAACATTAGCAATTTACATTTGAAAGAGGTGGAATAAAGACAATAAACATTAGGCGGGAAAAAAGAGGTCAAAAGGAGACAAGTTCATGTTTACATTTCATGCTTGCTCCTGTTTGTTTGACACATATTACAGAACTGTAGGACACAGTCCAGATGAAGTTTAGTTTCCCATTTCCAAATTCATGTTAACAGTTCATGCTTGCTCCTGTTAGTTTGAGACAGATTGTAGAACTGACGGACACCCTCATGACCGAGTTCCAATCCTATATCACATTCTCTCTCCAGGTCCACCGGTGAGGTAGTAACCTGCACCATTCCCTCCGTCGCCAACCCTCAGTTGGTGACCGTCATTGCCTCCACCACCCCAAGCACCTCGGTGTCTACCTCTTCTACTCTTCCAATCTCTAGCAGCATCTCATCCCAGGCTGAAGGAGGAGTGCCAACGCCATCCACTATTCTATCGGCTGAGCCAACGTTTGCTTCCCTCTTGGCACAGGATTACCCAGTGCCTGGAATCTCCACCACCCTAGCAGGTTGGAAAAAGGGGCTTTTTGGTCTTTAAAGTCACCTGGAAATATAATTTTTTTTTCTTTCAAACATAAGAGTATATGCTTACGAACAATAAAACAATTTTTTTTAGTAATTGTTTGTCACGATTTATATGTTTAAAAAATATATAAAGTTGTTTGGGGGGCTGACTCCGCCTACCCCTTTTGTGACGTCAATCGAGGCAGACTTTGCCTGCAATGCGTATAGTAAACACACGTGCAAAGTACATGTACATCCAAGTCGTGAGTTGGTACATTTCAAAAAGTGTTTTTCTGCATTCAGCAGCAATACACCTTGTCGGCATTGCCGGAAAAGAACAATTTTTTTTTTTTTTTTGAAACGTACAAACTCACGACTTGGTCCGTACATGTACTTTGCAATTGTGTTTACTCTCATATTACAGGCAAAGTCTGCCTCGATTGACGTCACGAACAGCGCCCTCTCGGGTCGGGGTCTACTCTTAAATTTGTAAATAATATAAGAACTTAATTTTTTAAAACCTTAGTTAACTGTTTATTCACATTCCACTCATCAAAACACATATATTAGTGACAAAAGCTTTATTTGGAAAAAATACCACTTCCAGGTGACTTTAAAAAAACAATAACAAAAAACTCTTTTTTTTGTCCTAGTTATTATTTGGTCCTAAGTGTAAAGTTTTCCCGTTTTAATATTGTCAAAACTTGACAGGGAAAACGATTTTTGATCTTGCGTTTTTCCCCGTTGTTGGTGGCACCCTTTTTGATTCCCAGCATTGACCCACACAAATGAAAAGTGAAATCAATACTAGTACCTCAAAAAAAAAAACAAAAAAAAAAACAGCATAAAGCCAGTCCTTGTTGCGACATACAACACTGACTGGATGAAGGTTGTTTATCTTCACTGCTATGCATTTTCCCATTGTTTTTTTTGGGATCGAGCCATAATGTTACATCACAGTGTTGTTTTGATTATTAGGCGCTTCGATCCACAACTTCCTCTTTCGTGTGTTCAAGACTACCTGATTTGTTGTCCTTCTTGTAAAGACTTCTGCATTTGTTTTGTATTTGCTGTTTTATATCTTCATAATTAATTTTGTTCTCATCTATGCTGAATAATTTTTCATTTTGTAATCCTACAGGTTCTCCAACCACAGCAAATCCAGTTTCGTCTTCATCCACCTCAACACCTATACAGAGCACTACCAGTGTGAGGTCAGTCAACTTGCTTTATTCTCCAAATAAATATGTATAAATGTATAGTGACTATGCTTCAAATGCCCCAAAGAAAACAGGAATGAATATGACAGTCTATTTGAATCAAAATCCAACAGAGGGAAAACAAATGAAGCTATAACATTACTCAACAGCGTGCACTGATGTCTGATAATCTTTGTAAAGACCCCTTTCACAACGAGGAACGCACATCCTAAGATTGCACCATTTCCATCTTTTTGGGGAGTCAATTCCTTTCTGCAAATTTTGACCACCAAAATGGCGGAAACAATAGGCACCTTTAAGTGCACTGTGCGTTGTGGCAGGGGTCATAAACTCTTTGCTTTACGAGAACAAACTATCCACATGCATACTACTCCTGTAGGAATTCTAACCCACAACCCCTGCATTCTAGAGCAGATTTCGTAAACACTAGACCACCAACCATGCCCGGTGCAAGAGGCCAGTTTTATTGAAATAGTTGAAATTCTTGTAATATTTCACCCTGTTGAAAATTTTCCATTGAAAGTGGATAAATACAGTTTTTAAGAAAATAGAATTAGCTGTTGCCAACTGCTTACCAACCCAAATGACCAATGGTATAAATGCAAAGAATAGTTGATGGTCTGACGTTTTGACCCGAGCAGCGTCTTTCTCAAAGGCTAAACGACAACACAGCAACCATGAACAGGTTACTAAGTGTAAGCAGCGAAGTGGAAATACATGGAGAGAGAGAGAGAAAGTTTTTGTAAGAAGTCTTTGATGAAATTCCCGTTGTAATATTTCTCTCCTTTGTAGTGCTGCAAGTGAACCCCCTGGTCCATCAGGAACTGGAATCACCCTCGGTGGTAAGTAGCAATAATTTGATCAGGAATTTTGTTTATCCTATGAAGCCAAGTTTGAATTGGATAAAAGATTTTTACCGAGACCATAAGTAGCATGCCGATGGCTTAATCTTGGTGAACTTTTCCTGGGCTGTTTGCACTGGACTTAAAATAGTCAGTTGGTAGAGTGCTGGTACGTTAATCAGGAGGTTGTGTCAACAAGTCCCATTGCGGTCAATTTGTCTCGTTCAAACCCAAAGGCTATTTAAAACTTACACTGTCGGTTCCCCTTGTGGTATAATACTTGATATTTAAAACAATCAAAATACGGCTTCAGTTTCTTAAACCCATGAGAAGCTGCCGATGGAGTCAATTCCAATCACTTCTTACATACTTTCATGCTCAGGTATTCAACTTCCTGAAGGAGTGGATCCTTCCTTCTTAGCTGCTCTTCCCGAAGGCATCCGGCAAGAAGTCCTGAGGGAGCATCTCGGTATCCGACACTCTCGACACCCTCCTCCTCCCTCTGGGGTCACCACCGCTGGACCGTCTGCCCCAGTAACGACAGCAGCCCCCCTGGTGGTTGGGAGCAGCACACCGTCCACCAGCGCCTTGGATCCTAACAGCTCCATCAGCCAGGTTAACCCAGAGTTCCTGGCTGCTCTACCCCTACATATACAGGATGAGGTGAGTGTGTGTGTGTGTGTGTAGATAAGAACTACCTCATGGGGTATATTTGACAAAGAGTTAGCTTAAGACTAGTCCTAGGAGATATTTAAAACTTAAGGCTAGTCCCAAGTTAGGACGATTAACGCAAACAATCATAAATTCTCCTACGTCCTTTCTAATAATATTGACCTCATTTTTTTCACCAGGTCCTAGCACAAGAGCGAGCCGAACAGCAGCGTCTCTTAGCCAGCCAGCAGCCAACAACCACCACAGCAGAGCCCGTTGACCCGGCCGCCTTCATTCAAAACCTACCCCCAGGGCTCCGTCAGACTGTCCTGGCCGACATGGACGACTCTGTGCTGGCCCTCCTGCCCAACGAGATCGCCGCGGAGGCCCAGGCGCTGCGGATTGATCGGGTGCTTCGACACCGGCAGCTGATGCAGGAACGCTTGCTGAGGGAGACGGGTATGCTGGGTGCTATACTTCAGAATTCAGGTGCATTCTAAGAAGGGATGTCTCTCCACAGTTATCCGTGGCTGCCCAAAAAAAACCAAAAAAACGGGAGAAGAAAAAAGTCTTCAGAATCCACGATAAAGTGACATAAAACAATTTTTGAAATAAATAAAATAAATAAAATAACAAGAGGCCAGAGAAAATAACAGATGAAAGCCAAGACAGTGAGAAGTAGTTAAGGTTTTTAAAAGTGCCTTAACTACTTACTGTGGGTGTGACAATATCTTGACGTTACTGTTGAGTGCAGCCCTGAAATAGTGCAGTAGACTATTCTAAACTTCTATTTTCTTCTTTTTAAGTTTCTTCTTTCTTGTTTTTTATCCTTCCCTTTGAGTTTGCTTTGAGGTTTTTTTTTTTTTTATTCGGGGTTGGGATAAAAACTGTTTGACACTCTTCTTAGATTAAACCTAATCCCCTTTGAGTTTCTGCATTGATCAGATTTCAACTTGGGTCTTTGACTTAGATTAAGTATTAGAGAGAGAATGAGCGAGAGGATTTGATCCACAGACCAAGTGAGTGATCTTAGAGATCGAGGGGGCTTCATCTCCAAGACCAAATGGGGAGATTCGGGAGGTTTTATTGGGCTATATCTATAAAGTAGGTTTAGAAGAACATTGCTACTTAAAAATTGTCTGCTAAGCCGAAATTAGCAAGATACCAGTTACAAGTTGTACATGTGACATGATAAATTGGCTGGTAACCTTGTTCTGGTAAGCAAAGTTTTGTTATGCTAAGCTACTTTTTGTGCTCAACCAGTTCTGGGAAATTGGGCCCTGAAGTTGTTTGACAGAGACCAAATCCAAGACGGGGGGGGGGGGGGGGGGTGAAATGTGTTTCAAGATCGGACAAAAGACCAGTGAAGTCTTAAGACCTCTGACACAAGCATCAGGGTGGCGAGTACGTCAAGCAATATCCTCTTACCAATATGGCCCTGATATGGAAAGGTTTGCGGTAACCCCATGCAATGACTATCTCTAAATGAGTTGGGGTGGTTCTGAAAAGAACCGTTGGTTTCAACTCGACATTTCGATCAGTATGCTCTGATCGTCTTCTGCTTTCTCCAGAAGACGATCAGAGCATACTGATTGAAACGTTGAGTTGAAACCAACAGTTCTTTTCAGAACCACCCCAACTCATTTAGAGATAGTCATTGCATGGGGTTACCGCAAACCTTTCCATATCCAACTTCCACCATGCAAAGTTTCAAATCCTAATAAGGCCCTGGTTCATTTCCCAGCTGAAGCCATGTTTTTTTATTACAGTAGATTTTGTTTGCTGGTTCTTTCCTAATTTTTCTTTGAGCTCACAAGTTTCCCTCCCTGGATCAAGGAATGTCCAAGTCTCCAATTTTCTGGAATATTTCATTTTGGTCAAATCACATTAACATTTCTTTGAATTACAATCAATCTTTTTTTGTATGGCTGGTTAGAGTCAATAATGTAGATGTCCTTAAATGTATCTCAACCACCACTCTTTTTGCACCCTTGCACCTTTTGCAACGTTTCTGGTTAATCTTTTTTTAATTTTATTGAAAACTTCCTGTTTTATTTCTTCTGAAGCTTTGATCATAAGATGCTATTTCTCTCAGAATTTCTAACCCCCCTTATAGACCTTTTCATGCCATGGGCATCTTGGTCTGGTTTCCTGTGTTTCAAATAACATTGATTATTCAATGTGTCCTTTTTAAAAGGGACTCAACATTTATTTCTTTTCTTGAGGTTGCGTTGAATTGAATGGAAGATCTGTTGCACCATGGGAAAGGTTTGAATGAGAAGATTATAGAGTTTTTCTCGAGTTTATTTTTTTACCAAATATTTTCAACCTAATGTACTGTATTGAATCGTGTCTTCCCTCCGATGATCATCCAGGTCTTTCGAGCAGGTTGGGCCAAGGGGTAAACTACTATCGGCTCTCCGTGCCTCGATCAACCAGCGGGTATTCATGGAGTTGGGGCGGAGGCTCACGTGGCTTGAACACGGCGAGAGCGGCCACCACCACGACCACCAGTGCACTGACTCAGTTCCAGGGTCGGCAGCTGGTGGACCTGGAAGCACTGACATGTCTTCTGGTGCTATTGTTTGTTAACGAGCCGAAGCTGAACACAGCGAGGCTACACCGTGTGCTACGCAACCTGAGTTACCACCCGTCCACCAGGCAGTGGATCCTTCAGGCGCTTCTCAGCATCTTGGAGAGGACCAGTGGGCTCCTCAAGGGTGGTGCTCCGAGTACCGTTCACGACGGTAAAGTCGGCGGTGCGAACTCTCAGTGCGATATGGAGACGGTGACGGTGGTTCAGAGTAGTAAAAGCAGCCAGCAGCCGTCGTGGCTGTCGATCAGTATGGACGCTGCCTTAGGGTGTAGAGCAAGTGTCTTCCAGGTACAACGAAGTGGGACCAAGAAGAGCAGCGATCGGCAAGGTGCTCTGGTCTGTATCCACCCTCAGGCTGCGCCCCTTGTCTGTAGACACGTTCTTGAAACACTAGTATCACTAGCCAAGGTGTTTCCCCACCAGTTTGTCCCGCAGAGACCCAAAGACTCTGCTAAGAATGCTGCGGACAGCAGCAGCAGTAGTAGTAGTTTAAAACTCATGGACGGGGGACCGCTAACCTCATCTGAGAGCATGACGTCCAACCTCAGTCAGGGCTCCACGGGAAGCGGCAAGCCCTCTACCGCCTCAAAGCAGGACGCAGAGTTCTGGGACCTGCTGGTGAGGCTGGACAATACGACACTAGGCAGGAAGGGTAAGATGATTTCCAAATCGTCCAGTTCGTCACTGGACCGTGATGGGAAGAGGTCGGACACGGCACCGTCTCCGATGGCCTTGCTGATGGGCATGTTGGCCCACCCTGTGATACGACGCAGCACGGCGCTAACGGACAAGATGCTCCACTTGCTCTCCCTGGTGTCCGCCTCGTTACCGGAGACGGACAAGAAAGATAAACATGACCTAGCAACTGTCAAGAGCTTAGCGAGATTGGGACGGAGAATGGCCGAACCTGCGCAGGTGAGAAAAAAGCTCATTAATTGAAACCGTCCATCCCTATTTCTATGAAGTTGTCGGCACTAGATTGAAGATCTCCAAAAAGGAAAGCCTTTCACATTTCAATGTTCGCCTATTTTTCTTGTAGATCAAACAACGATGTTAACAAAATGACCCATGTGCTACCAAAGTGGTACTGTAGCATGCACTGCAGTTGGCAGTGCCTCAAATTTGTCGTACAATTTGCTTTATGTGACAAGGCCCTAAGACTGTTTTGTTGTTTCTTCTTTTGCAGTCATGCACTCCTACTCAACCGAGCCGGGAGCTTCCTGGTGAAATGACATCGACCCCAGGGACAACGGATTCGGCATCTGGAGAAAGACAACATACATTGTCCACAACTAGCAGTGCTGGCAGTCCAATGGAGACTGCATCTATACCTGGTAAGTATCGTGGAAGTATTAGGTTAGATTAGATTAGACCGATCCAGTAGGCTCCGCCCTCGACGCACGTGTGAGCAAGAACACTCGGGGTTCTCCAATGCCTTTCTGCACAACTCTACCGCGCGCGCCAAGATACGCGCACGCATGTCGGACCTTATTTGTCGGACCTTATTTGTCGGACCTTCGTTGCGTTGTGATTGGTCAATACGCAATGGGGCGGAGCTTAATGGATCTGTCTATTTCCCTGGTGGCGTCGTTTCTTTTGTCTGTCGATTTTTTTTTTTTTCCCCTAATCGATTCATAATCATAGACGTTGGACCAATGTTTGTCTGAGAGAGATTTGCCGTTGCCATCGTTTATATCCCCTTGTGGGAGTTTGCCGAGATCCTCTTAACAAACAAACATACCTCTTGAGATTTCTAAATCTTTTAATGTAGTAAGAAGTTTAAGAGACTTTATTGATTGTCCTTGATAGATGTAAATGAGACTCAAGAGTCGGAGGGAGACAAGACATCTGAAGAGAAGCAAGCTGAGACACGTACAGAGAAGACGATTGTCGAGGAATGCTTACTCAAACTAGCAGTGGAGGTAAGTAACACAACTTCTTCAAAACTCTTAGCGGGATATCGTCGACCCAGATTCAGTAAAATTATTTTTCCTTGGAAGTGGCTGTTTCTTGAAACTAATTGAAGAAATGTGTTTTTAGGAACAATTTAAAGTTCTGAAGAAAAAAACCTGTATGCACTGTGACTTTTTAAATATAATATTATCAAGTCAAAGTTTTTCTGGCAATGATTTTTTTTTAAAGGAACTTTATGACTTTAAAAGCTTTTAGAAATTTCTGATAACAGTTCCACAGGTTGGCTCAAAAAAAAAAACAGAATACCAGAGCTGCCGACTCTCCCTGATTCTGCGGAAAGTTCTCTGAAAATAAACCAATGTTTTCCCTACTATGTTGAAAGTAATTCTAAATATCTCCCTGGTTGTTTTACAAAATCTCCCTGATTGCAGGGTGCAACTGTTGGCAGCTCTGCGATACAAACTTGAAGTGGTAAACAATTTATTCTTACCGAGGTTACGATTTTCTTTGCAGGTTCTAACGGCTCACAGTTGTTCAGAAGATGGACTTGAAGACGCCACTACATTACTTATGCAGCTATCGAGAGGTCATGCCTTCACAAGACAGACCGTCTTAGCACTATTATTAGATGGAGCCAAGGAGATAGGCCTAGCACTATGCAGGTAAAACATCACCTTTACCGTTCAGCAAGGAAACCTTGTGTTGTGCAGGAAGATCAATGCATTGTGTGTAATGTGTAAAAATTAACGCAAGCAGCAACAAGCATACTATGGGAAGAAGGTCCGGTTTGGATCAAAAGCTACCCTACAAATTTGATATTTATGTATATGTATATTTCCATATGTGACACCCCATGCCCAAATTAGGCACTTGTTGGAAATAGAGAGCTGGCTTTCAAGAATTATTCACTCACATGAACCATCTAGCAATCTTCCCTCTGCCTCTTCATCACAACTACAAACACATCTCCAAGGAAAGGTCATCGCTCTTTCTCACACTCATCACCTGTACTCTGGAACTCTCTGCCATATCACCTAAAAACTTTAAAGATATGAAGATCAGCTCAAATTCTTGCTGATAATCCATTTATTCCAGTAGTCTACATTTGGTAGTCCGCCGTAGTAGAATATTTAGCGAGACAAGTTTTCAAAAGATCATAATCTACCCAGCAAGTAGATATACACATGGTGTTACTGCAAACCAAATATACATTGGTATCTCACCATGCAATGCCTCAAACCCCCATAGAGTCCACAGTTGTTTCTTATTGTCTTCTTGCTTCCTTTTGAAGTTTTTGTAATTTCCATTTTGGTTTACATAGAAATTGGTCACTGTACCAAGTGTTACACTCCTGGAAGTTTTGCCAACATTTGGGGGTTAACTGACAATCTCTATGTGTGGTATGTTTATTAATTATGGGTTTAACCAACCCTATACACCAATGTGTGTTACCACTGTATACTCGGTACTTTCCTGAATTCTGTGGAAAAAAATCACAGGCATATTATCGGGTGGGATTCGAACTCCAACCTTTGCAATTCTAGAGCAGTGGCTTTGTAAATTCTGGTATGTTCTTATTTTGCAGTGATATTCAGAAACTTCTGTCAGAAGTCAGACAATACAAAGAAATGGCAGACTACATCCAAGAAGATGACCCATCTTCATCGACAGTCTCAGTGGCCGGTCCATCCGGGCTAGGAGGGACCATCCGAGACCGCTTTAACATGGGTCTCAATGTGGTCGTCAATGCCCGCTCCAACAACACCAAGCGGAGCGGTTTTGAGCTGCGACTGCCGTCGATGGCGCTGTTTACAAGCAAGATGTCCAATCAGAATCTGTTCCTAAGGATGCTGAAGGTGGTGGTCCAGCTGAAGGAGGCAGCTAAGAAGGCAGCGAAGAAAGCATCCACTCTCAGCAGGAATTGTGAGTTGTACTTGTACTTCTTCCCTTTGAATAAAACATTCCTCAAAAGCGCTTCACAGCAAAATGAACAGCGTTAAGATAACAAACACTTGGAGTATATTTCCCAATTTAAGCCCACTAACAAATAATAATAAGATATCAAATAATAAACCACAAGGGACACTGACTGGTTACATCTTTAAATGATTTCGAACAAAGACAAATTTAGTTGAGCGAGATTTGAACCAACGACCGCCGGTTTAATGTGCCGGTGCTCTACCAACTTACCAATAATATATGGGAGACCTGCACAGTCTATTTATAAATGGTTATTACTATTTGTTTTTTACAGTATTCTTTTTATTTTATCATTTAACAAATGGCCGTGTACTTTTTTTGGTTCTTCTCTCAGCCAACTTGGCAGCAGCTGTAGCAGCTCTGGAAGCGGATGCAAGTGAACTCATGGAAATTATGCACAGACGAGGGCAGCCTTCTTCACTCGATGCGCACAGAGCACTTATAGGCAGAGGGGTAAGTATGTGCCCGATGTACATGTGTAGGGTATTAAAAACTCACTCTGCGGCAGTGAAGTTAATAATTAGGAGTTCCCTCTATCCACTAAGCAAAAGAAGTAGTCCCGGCTGATTTTCTACCTTTCGACAGTTCTTTTCAGAATTGAGAAGTCTTCCGAATGTCCAAAAATCTACTCTGTGGTAGTAGAGAAGTCTCTTGAATTAAACAAAATCCACTTCGTCGCTGTATCATACATCTTCAAGACAACTTCTCAAAAGAGCATAATCAACCAAGCAGGTTTATGGTGTATTCCAATACATTCCCAAATTTCAGTCCAACGACCGAACTGCATTTTGAATTTACAATTTTAAAAACATTAAAAGTAAACAAAAAGGTTAAACAAAAAGGTCAAACAATCAAAAAGAAAAGAAGAAGGAAAACAATTTGTATATATTGTTTTGATTTTTTTAGCATGTGGCATGGAAACAGTGTATTGGCTATAAATACGGTGAAAGAAATTACAACTTTGTTTGTTATTCTACCCCACTTTTCCCCCAGACCTCAGTGGGTGCTCCCAGCTCCTCAACGACCCCAGCCACAACCCCAGCTACACCTCCAGTCACAGCCACCACTACCCCCAGCACCGAGCACCCTACCCAGCCCGAGGTGCCGACCAGCCTAATGGCAAGGTCTAGTAGCTCAACAACCAGCACCACGGTGACTCCAAGCAGTGGGTCGTCATCAGAGACCCCCATGGAGGTGGATCTACCGGCCGGGCAGGGAGCTGCACTGCTCAAGCAGGCATCTCTGGACGCCCAAGGGGCTAGCACCAGCAAGGCTGATGAGGTCAGACAAAACACAAATCACAAAATCTTTATCATTTCAAATGGGTTCTAATAGACCTTTGCTGCCACCATCTTGGTCATAATTCCTGTATTCAATAGCAGTGCTGAAGGCTAATATTTGTTGTACAAAAAGTAACCAGACTGTTTCTCTTCCCAGCCTGATTTGGTTGCATTGATTTGAATGTGAGAAAATAAAAATGGGCGCACCATTATAAAGGGGGTATTAAATTGTTTTCAGAAGATGTTTCAGTTGTATAAACTGGCTTCACAGTAAACACAAGCCTGGTGTACATCATTTTATACAAACTGCTATGGACTAATAAACACAACCTTTAAGTTTGCCAATGGGCAACTAAAAACTGTGCAACCTACTTGTTAATAATGCTTGTAATTCTTCATTTTCAAATTGCAGTAAGTAATATGTTTGTGAATCATAAGCGTTGATGATGTATGTGTGATTTACTATTGTTTTTGTGCGTTTTAGACCATCGAGCTAGCCAATGTGTGATTTGGGCTGACAGTGAGAATCCTATATTTTATGAGTATATTTGATAAGTATAGTTTTGATTTGAATGTTGCATTTACAGGTTGAGGATGATGAGCCTCGTCTAAGTCTCCAGCTCTCTCTAGAAGAGCTCTGGGATACCCTGAGCGGTTGCCTAACAGATCTCTCCCAGACCCCAGATCACCACTCAGTCCTGGTCCTACAGCCTGCCGTAGAGGCCTTCTTCCTTGTCCACGCATCGGAGAAGGAAGTCACCAAAGCGACCGAATCCAAGCCCTCCCTGACGCGAGACAGCAGCATCTCTCATGTGACTGAGATGGCTCCATTGTCACCGATGCCTGTGACGGCCACCGGAAACCTCTCTGGAGGATTCTTCGCGAGGGAAAGCTCCGTCACGTCCATCGTTACGGCCGCCATGCCTCTGGACACACAGAAATTCCTCAGTTTTGCAGGTGGGAAGCATGTACAAGTAGAAGACATGCCTGATATGTGGCAGAGGGTGCCCCGCCCCTCTCAGATGTTCCTCTACTTTAACACACTATTTTCCACTGCACAGAAGTACCCCCTCCTTAAATCCTCTTTAGAATTCCTGAGTTTCCCAGAACACAATGAGGACACAAAATGTGAGGGGGGGGGGGGGCGGGGTTACACCATGTCACATTTAAAGCATCAAATAGTAGAGGGAAAGTGGAAACTGTTAGACAGATACAACGTTTGTACAGCTAGATACCTTACTTGGTCCACGCACAACCATCCCCTTTGTCAAGGAGCATTTGCAGTAACTGCACAAGCACTCATGTTAATGGTCTTTCTGCTTGTCTATGACTCGCCCTTCAACTTATTCAAGACTCAGTTGAAGACAGTTGAAGACAATTGAGAGTGCTTTGAAACTTTTGTACTATACACAGATATTGACTGCTGCGAGTGCTTAAGTGCAAATATGCATACTAACAGATTTTTCATTGAGATTAGCACCATGCTTAAACATGTGCATCATGGGTAATGTTAATACACTTATCACCGTGTTTACATCGCATGGCCACGTGATCTCCTCTCAGCTGATTGTAAGGGCTAAACTGTCCTGGGTATTTATGAATGTTTTCAAACCTCTTTATTCTTCCAGAGATGCATCGCAATGTGTTGAACCAGATCCTCCGTCAGTCCACAGTCCACCTCTCCGAGGGACCCTTTTCCGTCTTGGTCAACCACGTCCGCATCCTGGACTTTGACGTGAAGCGTCGCTACTTCCGCCAGGAGCTGGAGCGAATGGACGAGGGGACGCGGCGTGAGGACATGGCCATCCATGTACGACGAGAGCACGTCTTTGAGGACTCGTACAGGGAGCTCCATCGGAGGTCACCGGAGGAGTGGAAGAATCGCTTCTACGTGGTGTTTGAAGGAGAGGAAGGGCAAGATGCAGGAGGTCTCCTTAGAGAGTGGTATCTCATCATCTCAAAGTAAGTCAAGACATCTGTCAAGGGCGAGCTTTAACCACTTCGCATTGGTGTTTTGTTTTGTTTAAAATCTGTGCCTAACTGCGGTTTTATTTTGGGGGGAATATTTTTTTATAATTTTTCTCAGAAGATATTGTTGCAACAATGAAACTCTGGCTTGACAAATGAAAAAGAACAACGAATCTCATTATTAGTTCCGGGATTTGATGTAATGTGAGAACATTTAGTAGGAACTTAAAGATTAGGATTCGCATAGCCTTGGCCGAAAATCTATCATGGTATGCTCAGTTCTATCTTAGAATTCTCAAACTGCCATTAAGCCAAATAATGAGTAATCGTGTCAGCCTGTCCAATCTTGTATGCCATACTTTTGTAACAACATGACAAAGGTTTAGAATCCAGGGGGGGTGTTAGAAAATAACCTTTAGAAAGGGCAAGGTTTTCAAGAACTTGTTTTCGCTCTCTGTACGTGTTTACCAATTTGTGTCTACAGACATCGTCCGACTGTAAGTGGGTTAAAGACACTTGATAATTTCGACAATTATCCTCACTTGGTGTACATGTATCTCAACATATGCACAAATTAACAAACCTGTCAAAATTTGAACTCAATTGGTCGTCAAAGTTGCGAGATAATAATGGAAGAAAGAATACCCTTGTCATACAAAGTTGTGTGGTTACAGATGCTTAAAATCAAATTCAAATATTTTAGTGGAAAATTACTTCTTTCTCGAAAACTATGTTACCTCAGAGAGAGCCGTTTCTCACAATGTTTTAGACTATCAACTGCTCTCCATTGCTCGTTACCAAGTAAGATTTTATGCTGACAATTATTTTGAGTAACTAACAATAGTGCTCATACCTTTAACCTACTATTTAAAAACTGAATTTTTTTCCCCGGAACTTATTTTGTTTTTGTTGCGTCTGACTTTCAGGGAGATTTTCAACCCCATGTACGCCCTGTTCAAGGTGTCCCCCGGGGACCGTGTGACCTACCTCCCTAACCCCGCCTCCCACTGCAACTCCAACCATCTCAGCTATTTCAAGTTTGTCGGTCGGATCATCGCTAAGGCCATCTACGACAACAAACTCCTGGATTGTTACTTCTCTCGTAGCTACTACAAGCACATCTTGGGCAAGCCAGTCAAGTAAGTCATGTATTAAATTGAGTTCCTCTGTCTAAAACTAAACGATGATGTTTTGTTATCCTTACCAATCATCTGTTGAACACTCCCCACTCTATTTATCACAGTTTGCGGCATCCAGACTTTCATTTCATCTTGTGGTTTATAACATTACTTTCTTCAGGTATACAGACATGGAGAGTGAGGACTATTCATTCTACCAAGGTCTCGTCTTCTTGTTAGAGCACGCCGTCTCAGAGCTGGGCTATGAGCTCATGTTCAGCACAGAGGTAATTTCTTCAATTATTCTCAACATTAAACTACAAGGATACTCTCTGAATCTACACGGATGAGAAATTTTAAGTTGCATTGTTTGGTTAACCTTTTACACAAAAACATTTGAATCTAAGAACAATTCTTGTATTAAATAATTTCTCTGATGTTTTAGAGTTGATTTCCATGTGAAAATACCTCTTTTTTTTTTTACAGTTTGATGGCTGTTTCTCAGCAAGTAGCATTGTATTTCACATGTGAATTTTGTTGTATATTTTTTTATATAATTTTACCAATAACTCAGCATAGCATTGACTTAAACCAATCTATGACCCCCCTTTTAAAGCTACTAAAAAAAAATTGGGTCCCAACACGAACAATGTCCAATGTCATTATCATGATCTATCTCTTACTTGTTTGTCTTTTTGTTTTCTTAGATTGAGGAGTTTGGGGTGACCGAAGTGCGAGACCTGAAACCCAACGGTCGCAACATCCCCGTCACAGCGGAGAACAAGTTGGAGTACGTCCACCTGGTATGCCAGATGAAGATGACCGGGGCCATCCGTAAGCAGCTGGACAGCTTCTTGGAAGGCTTCTATGACATCATCCCCAAGAGGCTTATCTCCATCTTCAACGAGCAGGAGCTGGAGTTGCTCATCTCTGGGTTGCCGACCATCGATGTGGACGACCTCAAGGCCAACACAGAGTACCATAAATACCAGGCCAACTCACTACAGGTAAATGAATTATGTGGAACCTACCTCCTCCTTCAATAGCACCTCCCTCTCCCACAATGGAATCTCTTTACCCTAAATGGAAAAGTTAGTCAAAAATTTGTGTCAGTGTTTTTAAAGTGTGTCAAAAGAGTAAGAACATTTTTGCAAATTTAAAAGCACATCCAGTTGTTTTAACGCACAAACCTTTTTGCGCCTGTTTGATCAGCCCACTGTTGTTCCCTGTTTTAAATAACACTTTCAATTCAGTTTGGGATGCCAGAAAGCAAGACTAAAGACAAGGCAAATCATGCTCCAAGTTAAAATGTTTATGCTATGAATGAGCTTTCCATTGTACCTTCTCTATACAGAGGTACCACAGACTGCCACAGAGTACTCTACCTTCTAGGCTAGCATTGGGTGTATGGGGTTTCTTCTGTTTGTGGCTGGTATTATGTTTAAACCTATGGTTTATGTACTGTGGACTTAATCTCTACAGTCTCCTGTAGAATTTGATCGCAAGAGCCAGTTGGGCAGGAGAGTACACCGGAATTCATAAAGTTTTCAATCTCTGTGCTCACTCCCGTTCTTTAGATCCAGTGGTTTTGGCGTGGTCTGCGTTCCTTTGACCAGGCCATCCGAGCCAAGTTCTTGCAGTTTGTGACGGGCACATCAAAGGTTCCCCTCCAGGGCTTTGCCTCGTTGGAGGGAATGAATGGACCCCAGAAGTTCCAGATTCACAGGGATGATCGGTCCACAGACAGACTTCCAACCGCTCATACCTGGTAAGTCCCTTTATGGTTTTATGTATTTCATATCATTGTTTTATGTTTTGTGTTGCGCAAAGAGGCTCCTGCGCTATGCAGGCCTTGAACTTCACTCTAGTATTCCAATTTAAATTGGTACTTTGCAAAGTGCACCACAGCAAAAGCACAGGGCACCACTGCAATTGCTGTGGGTGCCGTGGGTTATTTTGAGGCCTGATTATGTGCTATATAAACATCTTGTGTTATTATTTATGGTAATACCCTCAGGAGTCTGTGTGTTTCTGTGTAACTGTTCTGGCCAAACTTAATAATTGGCTGGACTGTAGTTTGAACTGGGTCCCAACTTGAGTGTTATAGTTGGCTGGGATCCAGAACTCTCTCACTGTGTGTGGGAACCACCAGATCCAGTGTATTTTGGGTACACCGGTGACCACCAAGAGATTTTTTGGCAAAAGCTAGTTTGTGGCCACCATTGTTTTTTTTTTTCAGGGAGCAGGATTTACGTTATCATACACACTCTGTGCTTAAACAACCCAACCCGTCACTAATTCCTTTTTCTTCATCGTTTCAGCTTCAACCAGCTGGATTTACCGGCGTATGAGACATACGACAAGCTGCGAAAGATGCTACTACTGGCCATCGAAGAATGTACCGAAGGATTTGGCTTGGCTTGATCTAGCCAACCACCTGGGCCCGATGGCTCTGCTTACCATAAGCAAAGAATTCCATGCTTATGTCAAGCCTATACAGGTCTGCTGGGAAAGTTTGCTTGTTTGGTGCGTAGTCCACGTTACAAGGCATTGTCTGCTTACACAGCTAGCTAGAAATACAGAGCCTGCCCTGTAAGCAAAGTATGGTTGTTGCAAGTGCAGAATTTGGCGGTAAGCAGAGCAGAATTTGGCGGTAAGCAGAGACTTGAAATTGGGCCCTGTTTGCAACACACCAAAGACACTCATCGACAACCCTGTGTAAAAGTTAATGACAAAAAATTAAAGAGAATGTTGACTTTGTCCCATCGATGGATAAGGTCAGAGTGTCATGTTAGGATATGAGTTTGATATGTCATGGCCTTATGCTAACATGGTTGCCCACTTGGTTCAAGTATTCCCCTATGATACAACATGAGTGAAATGTTGCAGTGATTTTTATTGTGACCGGGGCCCAATTTCATAAAACTGTTCGGCAGAAAATAGTGCTCGGCAGAATCTTTGCCAAGCATAAATTGAGCGGAGCACCAGTCACTACAATATAAACTTTCTGGAGGTTTTTGGCTGGTAACTTGTTTCTGCTAAGCAATACTTGTGTGTGCTTAGCAAGTTTTTTTGTGCTGACAGGCTTTATGAAAGTGGGCCCCGGTCTGTCTGATACTGATGGGACATTTAAAGATGGCTTGATCATCAATATAGCAGTACTTACTAGTTGCTATAGCCGCCAATACAGACATTCTAGTTGTCTACAGTCTTATCGCTTTTAAGAAAACAGGCACAGGAAATGGTCCCAACCGTGGACACTCAAGCTGAAGGTGTTGCTTTGACCTTGAGTAGCATTTTGTGTCAAGAGCGCCCTCGCATGGCAGATAGTTTTAATCTGAGCATGTAGTGAAGTTTCAATAGAGACCTTTGTATCACTCGATGAACCATCTTTGACTGGTAGGCCCTACCCTGTGCGTGTGAATGATTAAAAGCTCAGAGGCATAAAAGATATCAGACTATGTTTTCCATGTTAACTTAGTATCTACCTTTCTAAAACAACACCAAATTTTTGTTTCATATTATTTTCAGACACTTTTACAAGAATATATTGTGTCAAAACTAAACAATGTTTAGCCATGTCTGGGTGTGTGGTGATGATTTTACAGAAACAAAAGGTCTCTACAAGTGTTAAGTTATCATGTAGTTGCTTCTTAAGCACTGCCTGCATGAATGGGTGCATAGTGGCAGTCAGGCCTGGAATTTCATCTTTGAGAGGGCAAGGCCATTTTCTTAAGGGCACTTCCATTGGAAAATCTTAAAGTGTTTGTGGGAACTTTTGAAAGGGCACCGAGGCCAAGACTGAGGGCAACGGAGACTGTGGCCTGCGTGTTATTTCAGGCCTTTTTCTAACTTGGTTGGAAGGTGGTTGTGTGAGGGGAGAGTTTATTATTATTATTATTATAGTGACCTTGGGAATTCTGATGGTTTTTGGTTCAGAACACATGACTTTGGATGGAGAAGGTTTTGATCGACTTGGAAACTTTATCAAGTACAAACTGGAGAGAGTGCGTCAAGGTTCCAACTCAATCAAATTGTGCTTCTTTGTTTTCATTTGTTTATTTCGTATTTTGAAATTTAGTTAATTGGGCGTTCGGGCTGTGCAGATTTGCAGCCCTGTATACCAGCCCAAAGGTCGGAAAGCAAATACCAAAAAATGTCTTTGCTATATTTAAACTTTTTTATGTTTATTTGTTTGTTTTGTTTATAGAGGAAAATAGGTATCTTCAATAGTGTTTTATAAAGATCCATATAGATCCGCTTCAAATTAATATTCCTCTGAAACATTTAAACAACGGATTGTTGCAAAAAAAACGATTCATTTCTGTATTTCATATTTGCGTAAATAGATAAGAAAAATGTCTTTATAATGATTTTTCTATCTGTACCAAATAACATTGAATGCCTTAAAGTGATAGAGTAGTTTACAGTGTAGGAGATATTCAAATTGGAAGAGGAAGCTTAAGTGTGCATGTATGAGGAACTGAAGTATGTTATGTTCCATTACGTTTTTTGCTAGTTGCAAATATTTGTTTTATACTTCCCCATGAAATTTGCGTAAAGGGGAAAAACGATTAAATTAAAAGAGGAAAAAAAAGGTGCATCTTAAAAAAAAAAAAATAATGTTACTTGTGGGAAGTAAAGAAAATATTGTACAATGGCATTTGTTGGTTTGTTTAAATCAGAGTTTGGGTATTAAAAGAGTAGGTCACTTGTCTGGAGTGTCGTAGAGTATTGTAATACAACTGTAGAAATTATATCGTTATATGTTAAGATGGGATGCTTATAAATAGCACTTTGTGATAAAGCTACTTTGTGAATTACAACTTGTTCTTTGTAAAATACGTTATGCTATTCTTTCGACATATTGATCCAGCTTTGTGAGATAAACCTGAAAAGGGTTTTCATTAGTTGCTTCAACTTTTAAATTATAAACAACAAAAACAAACAATTATTACTTTCTGAGTGCTGGAAATAAGCAGATGTTGATGGGTGTTTTAGCAATTATTATTATAGCAATTGCAGGCAAACCATCAAATTTAACGATGTGGTGGATTGGAGCATCATACTTTCTTAATGTGGATTTCATAAATGCTCCCAGCCTAGTCTAAAAATAAGAAGAACAATAAACACTAATTAAAACAGTTGCAAGAATTTGATAATGGATGACTTTCAGATTGGATGACTTATATCAGATTTTCCATAATGGGAACTTGGTTGCAACTTTAGCTTTAGTGCTTTAAATCTCTTCCGGAAAATTTGGGCTGAGTGAGCTGTGACTGTGTTTTTGTTTTTGCTACGGTTGTAAGGAACTTTCCTATTCAATGTCCTAAAGATGGTAAACTGGCCCCCAGGCAAACAAACAAGAACAACAAAATAAACAAAGTTCAGTCAAATTTTCAGAATACTGTGTTTACCTTTCTGAAGTGGTACACAAGTAAAAAAGGTGACATTGACTTTTAAAACCAACTAAATTGATAACTGCTGGAAAGTGTAAATTGTATGTTCTCTTAAGTTCCAAGAATTTGTTTGAACTTAATTAAAATCCTATCTGTATTAACTATGGAACCTGTGAATAAAACAAAACAAGTTCTGGAAGTTCATTTTGTCTTGTTTGTTTATTTGTTTTTAAAGGGTATATGTACTTTTTGTAGGACAAAAAAAAACACTGTCCACAGATAACTTACACAGTTTGAAGATAATGATAGTAGAAAGTTTCCCTGCAAATATTACTTGCTGAATGCTGAGGTGCTGTAGTTTTTGAAAAAATGAGTAAAAAATGTCATGAAAATAATTTTTGTCTTAGTGATCATATCATGAGACGAAAATTATTTTAGCTTGTAAAAACGTATTTTCATTACATTGTTTTACTCGTTTCTCAAAAACTACAGCACCTCAGCAACTAATATTTTCAGGGAAGCTTTCTACTATCATTATCTTCAAACGGTGTAAGTTTAATGTAAATCTGTGGACATTGTGTTTTGTGTTACAAAAAGTACCCAAATCCTTTAATGTAATTTGCATTATTGTACAAGATTTGTTAGAGCAGTGGCGTAGAAAAAGTTTTTTTATGGAGCTTGGGGCCGTTGTTGGGTTATAGATTTGTAAATACTCCAACAATTAATTATAATAAAAACTTGCTTGGTGAGAACTTTGCACTGCGGCTATTGCTAGTTTAAGCTATATCCAAGACATTTAAAAAAAGTTTGTACAAAATTATATAGGCCTATTCATGTAAATAAACGAAACCGAAGAACATTATTAACAAAAGGAACCCTTTGAAGCCACAAACAAATAAAATGTACAAATTATGCAAGTCTAGTCAATACAGTTTAAAAGCTTAGCTGATAGGTCTACAATATCAATTATTTTTATAGATGTTATTATCTGTGTTTTATTCAATTGTGATGTAATAACTTAAGTCACCACAGCAAAAATATAAAATAATACAAGTGGAAATACCACATATTTTGAGTGGTGGCCATCTGCCAAGAAGCAAAGTGCAATTTTTTTTTCATAAATGGATTAGACTTGTGGACAAGTCGTTAAATCGGCCCCACGCGCTGAGATCTCGCGAGATCACTGCTCTCGCGCGAACTGATGGCTCCCCGATAATAATGAGGAGTCGAAGATTTAACGACTTGTCCACAAGTCTATAATTGGATAAGAATTGCGTTGTTTCACGTCACAAGAGGGCGCTATTCAAATCTAGTGTAGAGTCGAGGGAGGGTCAATGAACAAAAGAAAACTGTGGAGTGATAGAATGTAACTGTGTGGCGTATGCCCCCTTGAAACAGGTTCTTAGCAAGTAGGCCTAAAAGAAAAACAAATAGAGCAATTCATGAAATTGGTTGTCCGTTGTTCCCCCGCCCGGCCCACCTCCTTCCAAAAAAGCCCCATGCGGCAGCTGGATAAAGGAGGCAGATCGAACTTCGAAGTATGTAGATTTACATTCATTGTCATGTAAAAAGAACTGTCAAAACAGATGTTATCTCCCAAAATGCGGCCCAGCCTTCTCCTCCCTAAAATTTTGAAGCCCCTCCCATCACAACCCCCAGCGGCCCTCCAGCTAAACCAGTGGACTAACCACATAACTCTCATATAATTTACTAGGAGAAAATACATGCTTTCCTTGCATTATGTGCAGGGGTCCAATGAACTGTGTTTGCGCGTCATCTTTTATGCAAAGCCCCAGTGTTTTATCATTTCTTGCTGATGCAAGGGAAGGGACACAACGACAGAACTGTTTGTGTCTTCTTCAAGTCAAGTCGAGTTCTATCTTAATTTTTCATGATAGTGTTTTTTGCGCATCCGGGTTTCAGACCATAATGCAATGCGAAATGAAATGCCTGGTGCTCCGCAGACACGCGACACAATAAGCAGTTGAATACAGTAGTTTGGAAGGGTGCCAGCGTATTCATTTTTTGTGTGAAGTGCGATCCCCATCCTATATGATATGTGCCGATATTCTGTTGTTCCGTTGGGGTGTGGTGCCTAGATTCAACTTGAAATTTCTGCAATTTTCCACTGGAAATTTTTACCCAAACCGAGGACATCTCTTTTATTAGACTCTTGGACATATCTCAGGGTACAGGATACGAGACAGACTGGAAGGAGTGTTTATATTTCCACGTTGATATTTTTTCAGAGGACTGGCCGTACATAAAGCGGCTACGGATTGAGGCCGAAACGAACGGTTGTACCATTTCAAAATGGGGTGCGCAACGAGCGCGGAAGATAAAGCAGCCGCTGAGCGGTCAAAACAAATCGACAGAAATCTCCGGTTGGATGGCGAAAAGGCTGCAAGAGAAGTCAAATTGCTACTTTTAGGTGAGTTGTCATAATTCAAGTGTTTATTTGCAACCAGGGGTGGCCATGTTGGAATATTATAACAATGGAAAACCCCTAATGCGGAAGTGGGTTGCCCCATTTTCATGCTGGCTTGTCGGGTGTTCTTTCATGTTTGGATTAAGTAGTCATTTTTCCAGCGGTAGGCAGTAGATTATTGCATACAAAACGAATCCAACATGAACATGACCTTGTTCTCTGGCGGTATTATTACACTACAAACGGGATGAGAATTGTCTGAAGCAATAAGTTGAAAACCATTTTGTCATGTCAGTTAATTAATTATGACGGACAGCAATTTATACAAAAAATAATAATTCTCCTCTACCACCACCATCGTTTTTAGATTGTAAATTGTAGTTTAAAATTAAAATAAAATAAATCGTGTTTGCAAATTATGTGTCACATATTTTGTACAGAAAATAATTTTAATGTTAGTATTATACGTACTACTAGTAATTAAGTATAGTAGTAGCTAGTATTAGTAAGTACATGTTGAAAGTAATTTTCGGAAAGAAATGGCAATCATCATATATCCAGGATAACTTCCGTATGGCGCCACCACTTTTTCACTCATTTTTACAAAAAGGGATATCTCATTGAGGTAAATTAGATACTATATTATTTCATATCGAATGAAAAAGTGGTGGCGCCATACGGAAACTTTTCCTATATCCAAAACGCACTATTCCAATTATGACGTTGAATACGTTTATAATCCAAATATTTAATGAAGGTGAGCCACTTAAATTGGTCCAACTCCAATCCACATGATTGGACCAAATTATATGAGGCTAAAATATGTATAGTGTACACACCAGTAATTACAACAATGACTTTGAAGAACTGGTTTGACACTAGTCTCTGTTGCTCTGCAATGGCGGCAACTGCAATGCTGGCTGGGTAGAACTTCTAGTTCTAAGCTTCCCAAATGCGAGAGAAAAGTGTAACGTTTGTTCATATCATAGTTTTTAATTGATTTTTTTGGGCCTCTAGAAAATCAATTATCTAGAAAACAAATTGTAGATTCATGCATGTGAACATCATGTACCATGTGTACATACAGATGCGCACAAATGTGCAGCAATGTCGATTTGTCGGATGTTAACTGTATGTAAGCAAAACATTTGATTAATAGTACGATATTGGTACTATATTATTTTATGTGAACTTGAAGTGAGGTTGTCGAATGTCGATCCTGTACTGGGTGATTTTGAATTTGGATATCTTTCCGTATGGCGCCACCACTTTTTCACTAATTTTTACCAAAAGGGATATATCATTATTGTGGTAAATCAGGTACATTACTATATTATTTCATATCAAATGAAAAAGTGGTGGCGCCATACGGAAACTTTTCCTTGAATTCAAATAATATACACATAATGAATGTTTATGAGTGCAATGGTGCGAATATGTTCATGAGTTGAAAGATGGAATGTTCTATTCAACGAGGCGGAGCCGAGTTGAATGGAACATTCCAGCTTTCAACATATTCGCACCATTGCACTCATAAACATTCATTATTTGTTTTATATAACATCCAAGTAGATCTTTGTCATTTTGATTGAAAGATACAACTTTCAAAACAAACAATTTCAACTGTAGAAGCTGAATGCTAGTAATTTTACTATGCCTTCTTGCAGTAACACCTGCTGCGTTACCAAAGACACGCGCACGCAGTGATGTTTTTACTCAGCTTTTTCGTTCCATCCGAAAAGTACCATTGCACGCTGCCAGCGTGCAATGGTACTTTTCGGATGGAACGTAAAAGCACGGTGAGTGACTCAGTGTGCAATGGTACTTTTATTTGCTATCACGTGACGGACAATCCTCCAATCAAATGGCAAGGATCTGCTTGGGTGTTATATAATATGAGCTAAAACATAGGGCTTAAACAACTGCGATATTCATCACACCCGCTCTTGTGGTTAGGAATATTCTTTTGGGATGTGCGAACATGTTTTCACACACAGTCAAGTACAAAAAGCTACACAGGAGACGTAAATGTCTGTTATATTTTCTACCAAAACTAGTGTCCTCTACTCTAGTCTAAGGACTAATAAAACAATTTCTGAACCCAGCAGTATAGGAATTCTCTAGCTTTCTCCATACATAGTGTTGGCCATGAGTGGTGTCTGGGTGTCGTTAAATTTGAGCACCCTACTGTTTTAAATTTGGACACTCTGCATTATCTGTCATTTACATGTTGTAATTTGTAGATGAACACCTAGCAACTGGCACCTTGCTAAAACCCTTGTCCCTCAGGTATGAATATAAAACAAAAAACCTTTTTTGGCCATTGCTGATACCATTGACCATATTGCATTGTTATACCTCGGTAACAAACTGTGAAGTTTGATTGGTCGAGAACCAATCATGTGACGCGCAACAAAAACGCATGTTACATGGCGCGACAGGCCGGGTAACATGAAAAGTGATGTACACCGGTGTACACTATTACCTTGATCGTTCCCAGCGTTGGTCGGTTTCCAGCGCTGTGTACGAAACAACCGCGGGTACGAGGGAATTGTTTCCTGCTCGTCTGCTAATTAAACAATGAATAGTCCGTCGTAATATTGTTTGTAGATGACAACAGAACTTTGAGAAGAGGAATAACAATTATATACAAAGGTATAACAAAACAATTGTTGCATGCTGTGACTGGGTCCATGGGTTTTGTACACCCTCGAGGGGAAATGGCACCTTCGGCTTTGCCTTGGGTTCCATTTACCCCCTCGAGTGTACAAAACGCCATGGACCCCAGTCTCAGCGTGCAACAATTGTATTCTGTATGCAACGGAGGAGTCCAACCTGGGCTAGTTTTACATTAGGCCTTCAACTTACAATTACAATACAAGACTCAATACAGTTGCAGTAAGGATGCTTTTCAAATAATCATGTAAGAAATTGTGTAATTTAAAGACTTTAAATATTGTGACACTCAGTATTATCTGTTTTTTATTTGTAATGTAAAAAGTAGTGGTATACGTACAATATTGAAACCGTTAATGTTTGTTATTTAGACAGAGTTGGAATCTAATAAAAATGTATTGTTCAAATGTTGGATGTTCTCAACCATCAACAATATATGCATGTTATATTTAGATTTTCAAACAAGGTTTCCTTTAAAAGATTGTGTGTGTTTTGCATTCTGTATTGGCAACTTTACTTAACACATGTTCTATTTGAACGGTCAAGTATACATAACAGACAGGTAAATGAAATATTCTTTGTTTTATGTCTACCTACCAGTATCTCTGAATATATGCAGCACTTGAAATTTTAATGATTCTGCGCACACAATACACTTGTTGAGCAATTAAGGCCTGTCAAATCTTGTAGGCAATTTTATTGTCAATCCTTGTTTGTTGTTTTACTTCTTCTTAGTTTTACAAATTTTGCTGGTACCTCTAAGACTAAGAGACATGAAGCAGTAGTATTGATGTGCAAATAATTAAATAGGTAACTAAATGTACTACTAAATGTACTACTAAATTTGTATGTTTTTTGTTTCTTTTTAATTCACAATTCAAAAATCTAACATATTGTTTCTGACTTTTCCTTAAAGATTTTATCTAAACTACCTTTTGATTGAAAACAAGGGAAAATATTCAGTCAAAATTTAGTCCTCAAAACCAGCATTCTCCCTTTTTGTTGCCAGGGGAACATATTGAAATTATCTTGTTAAAATCCATAAGAACTATTAAAAACTTCTCTAAACTGGTCCTGTTAGCCAGTCACCGGAAATGGCAAACCCTGAACATTGGATAGGTAGACGGTGGACTGTAAAAGGAAAGGAGTACGCCGTTTTGTTTGGATGACTACAGACACATAATCAGTTGATATTGGTAATTACTCAAAATAATTGTTATGTGTGTAGCATAAAAACTAACGAGCAATGGTGAGCTGTTGACAGTATAAAACGACTCCCTCTGAATAAAACGTAGTTTTCAAGAAAGAAGTAATTTTCCACGAATTATATTTCGAGGCCTCAGAAATCAAGCATCTGAAAGCACACAACTTTGTGTGACAATGGTGTTTTTTCTTCCATTCTTATCTTGCAACTTCGAAGACCAATTGAGCTCAAATTTTCACAGGTTTGTTATTTTGTGCATATGTTGAGATACACCAAGTGAGCAGACTGGTCTTCGAAAAGTATCAAAAGTGTCCAGTGTCTTTATAAATAATTGGGTCTCAAAATTCATCACTGCAATTACCTATCTTTCGGAAAGTTTGTATTATATAGTTATACTCAGCGCCTTAAGTACCTTGTTTGGTAGATACGTGTGCTATATAAGACTTTAATGTTATTATTATTATAAAACAGTTCATCTTTAAAGATTAATACATGTAACTCGTTGTTGTTGCTGACAATCTGACATGTTTTATTGCAAATCGTATTTTTTTCTTTCTTTTTTCCCCTAAATGTCTGGATTTATGTTAAAGACAGTGGACACTATTGGTAATTGTCAAAGACCAGTCTTCTCACTTGGTGTAAATCATAAAATAACAAACCTGTGTAAATTTGAGCTTGATTGGTCATCTGAGTTGCAAGATAACTATGAAAGAAAAAACTCCCTTGTCACACAAATTTGTGTGCTTTTAGATGCTTGATTTCGAGACCTCGGGAAATCAAAATCGTGGAAAATTACTTCTTTTTCGAAAACTATGTCACTCCAGAGGGAGCCGTTTCTCACAATATTTTATACTATCAACCTCTTCCCATTACTCATCACCAAGTAAGGTTTTATGCTGATAATTATTTTGAATAATTACCAATAGTGTCCACTGCCTTTAAGCTCTGTGGATTTTAATTACTGATACTGGTATATGTATGTATAGATTCCAGTCCACTACCAATACTATACATGATCTTGGTATTTATTTATTGGTATTGAGTCTTCCACCTCCAAACATGCCCACTGGTAGATGTCAGTTATAATGCATACTTTGTATGCACACCCTCCATGCCATCACCTCTGCTTATATTCCTCATCACTTCACTCTCTATGGTGTCTATTAATAGACAGTATGATGCTGTCAGGACCAATTATTGAGCCATGTAAATGCCTGCAGACAGATGGGGGCCTATATTTTTGCCTGCAGTTTATTGGCATATAAACACACCTATGTGTACACTGTAGGTATTGGATCTCGTACTGTCTGTTACACTGTGAATTCGGGGTGTGAACCAAAATATGTTCAGAGCAATCCAATATTGGAGTTTTACATGCGCAAGTACACAATGCAATTTGTTTTAATTAAAAAAATTGCTACACAGTAGTCAAATTGTACAGGCATTGTTGTACTACTCATTTAACACTTCATTTAATATATATCAGTAATTAAGAAATTTTTCATGCAGAAATGTTTCTCAGATTGACAGTTTATTTGAGACCCTTTCTCTAAAACAACATTCCTGAGGAAGGAATTGTTCCAATGTTTTCAATATACATTATCAACAGCTGCAGCGCTTCTTACCAATTTTGATTTTGTAAGTTTTATGGACAGTAATATAGCAAGGTCCCTCTAAATGCTGTAATGGAGCCTGTAGGTTTGTGGGTTTAATCTGGTGTCTTCATTCATCACCTGCTGCACGGACAGATATATAGTAACTATTGCAGGTCACTGGAACGTTTCAAAGCATATGGACTGTTTTGGTATTGGAATTTATTGCAGTACTTGTAAAAGTAGCATAGTATACAACACTTACAGATATTAACTAGAAGTGCTACGTATATTTTTTGCAAGAAAAGAAAAGGGAAAAACATCATAGGTTTTCTCATAAACTGCCATGGTTGTGCTACAATAGGACAGAGGCCTGAAATCTTGGATTACACACACCCACTCCCTAAAAAAAAAAATTAGAGAATAAAAAATTACGATATACTGTATTGAGCATGATTGCTAGCCTTCTGCCCTCTTTGTATGGGCGAACCAGCGCCTATTACCGTTTGTGCATCCATGCCTGTGCACTATGCTACAAAATGGAATATCCGGGTGAATATTCAACTCAGGTGCCAGTACCAGCAAAAAATTGAGGGTGCTTTGAAGTTGTTAAGACGGTAGTATAACGTGCCATTGTACATGTGGGCAGCTACTGAGCTGCACTTGGCAGATACACATAGGCCTACATATAATCAGCTTGCGTGAATATCCAGTTAGACTCTAAATGAGAGTCACATGAATCACATGTTATGCAGGGAACGATTTTGTCAAGCATATATTGCACAGCAAAATGTTAAGGTTGATATTACTTTGCACATGCTGAATGCCAATATTGAGTTGCAAATAGTGATTTTTGAGTAGTGCAATCTACAATATTATGCAGCCTTTGATCTGCTACGCAAGGGAAATCATTCACATGTGCTTCATTCACTCACAAAATGTAAAAACCTTGCAGGGTTTGATGTCAGTGTTATACTGGACATTAATCTTTCTGAAAGTCATGAATAATGCACAGTGAGGATAGATCATCTCTCTGTATCAGTGTAGTGCATCTGTATTGTAATAATCCAGATGTAATTATCTCTAATGTTGACAACATTCCTCCCGACCTGTCCCATTGCACAGCGCAGGTTCCAGTGTTGGCTTTACTCTAATCCTCTATCTGGCATCTGCCTCATGTTAATTGGATCGCACAGACAAGTGCTTGTCCTGTTTAAGTGGAAAAGCCCTGTCTTATGCACAGCGCAATCCGCACACCAGACTTTGACACTTTACTGCATGTTCTACCATGGAGTTAGAAAAATCCAGCTCAGCTTATGCAAAATAAGGATTCTTTTTATCTTGTAAAATTTTGGCACCATGAACGTTTCAAGATTGAACTCTGATATAGATTGATAAGTCCTTTAGAAGGTTGTACAGTACATGTTTGTGTTAGATAAAAACTGTTTTATATCAGACAGTGACGACTTAAAAAGCGGCTTTTCAATTTATACATGTATGTAGTCTTTAAAACTGCACGCAGATTAAAACATAATATTTCAAGTAATTCATGAGGTTTTTCAACGTACAGGTGTACAGTGTACACCGACCATACATAACATATGTACATTAATACAAAGTTTTTTCCCGAAAGCTGAACGAACAAATTTTGTGTAAAGATGCGTTTATGGTAGTAGGAACCAATTTACTGAAGAGTATGAACATTTTTCTGAGTATGGAATTTTGCTAAAGAAAAAAATTAAGATACAGTATGCATAGCTACAGTACAATTGCCAGTGATTTAGAAAGTCTAAAATGCATTGTGGATTGAGGGTACATGTATATTTCCTTCCCTTACAAAATGTATACAGTTATCAACTGAGTTTGTGGTTGAATTTTGCTTGTAGAAAAGTTCAAATGGATGTTCATAATGTTGCTTCAGAAAACTATTCTTATCCGTGCATCTGGCTCAGACTGATCTGGCTTAAAATGAAAATCCTTGTGTGAAAATATTAATAACAAATTGTGCGGCCAGCTGTTTTGTTAGAAATGGTTTGGTGTACTCGACGAGTCAGTTAGCATGCAAAAAAAAAGCCCCGTAGCACATTGTCAACCAACCTTAAATACACAGCCCTCCTCACTCTCCACCCACAGTGAATTTGCATTGTGTATGTTAAAAATGCATCCATTATTAATGACGTCAGAATGACATGCAAGGATCTATTCTTAGCTACATGTACGTGTAAACCTCCCCATTCATTTCATGTGAACTTTGCGCAGGATTTTTTTTCCAGGGGGAATTTCCCCTGCCTTTTTTTTACAATTAGAGTCTGTTCAGTGAAACCATTTTATAATTTGGGTGGTGCTAATTTCAATGGGTAATGCATTTCACAGATGGCTCCCACCAAGCCGCGGCCAACTGCTGGGTTTTGTCAAATTAATGATCAGTGTTTCTGAAAGTACAGAATCGCCGATGTGATTAGTTAAAGCCTTGCAAAAAGGATTATGCATAAAGTTTTTATTGTTATTCAACAAATTTAATGAGCTCATTTGTTTGCAACTCATTGTTCCAGCAGGTTTATATTTTGTTGAAATTAGGCCTGGGCGACTAGTGTCGTAGTTGCGACCATTGATTGCTTAGTCAAGTCGCATCTACTCGGTCAATGGTGCCGCCACAACTACTGCAAAAATAGTCGCGACTACTGCAAAAATAGAACCAATTGTGTTGCTAACAACTTTAAAAGACAACATAATTTACTTACGAAAAACACAATCGGACATCAGTGACTCAATCCTTCAATCTTTTCAACGTGAACTTTACTATTGCGTCTCTGGCAAACATTATGTTGCAATGCATCTTGGGAATTTAAAATTAGTCGCAACCAGCTGATCAAAATTGGCATTGTTTACAAGCACATCCTCACAATACATCATGGATGAAGGTTATAATATCAGATTGTACTGTGTATCGTAAAGATGCTGTGAAAGTTGTTATTCACTTCCCATCACAAAAAGAGTTTGACAATAAAACCAAGAGTCTTCTGTGCTATATGTATTTTATGGTATCGCAAGGTACATATACTTTGGACGTGTTATCAAACCATGTACCATTACGAGCACATAATTATGTAAATTATGATACTACATGTTGTATTAATTGTTGAGCTGTTTTAAATAGGGCCTTCATAATCATTCAAAGGTTAGGTCTTTGTTTTTGTCAACATATTAATGCTTATTTATAGACAAGATTATAATAAAAGATAAGAAAAGTCACCTGTAAAAAATTCAGCTGAATCATTGTCTACTTGTTTTATAAAAACCGCTAAAAATGCTGTTACAGTATTTTACACAAATGTGGAATCCACCGGAACCGTGTTTAGCAAGGTTACAGTAGTGGGTACCAACCACATCACTGGCCACAGAGTTTGTGAATAGACACCAACCCTCGGAAATCTTAGAAACAATTAATTCCTATTTATATACATCATCTATGACTGTTATCCTGCTCACTTTTTGCATAGCAGAAAATGTCTACTGCGTTAAAGCAGCTCTATGAAATTGGCACAGATGTCATTGAGCTTTTTCTGTGAACAATTTTACTACATGTATTGATAAAAACAAAATTAGCAGCTTGTGGAGACACACGTACATGTTTACTGTTCAGGCTGATGACAAATTGTTGTCTGCTTATAAATAGTCACCTTTGGATACCCATGGCAAAAACTTTTCAATTGGCAAAACCCTTAGGAACAGGCTGACCGTGTCCCTTTTATTAGCCGAAAGGAAAAGGAAAAGGCCTGCATGCATAATTGATGTGTGGCTGTAATTGCATGTAGATTAGCCCCTAGGAGACAATGCACTATAATACATTTAGAAAGTTGTAACTTGACTAGTTTGCACATTACATGTATGTCACCTTGAAAGAGGAAAGAGGAAATGATAATAGTTTGTCTTAAATTAAGGCCTAACCAAACAAAAGTTGTGTTTCCTGTTACCCCACCCAACTTAGAAAATCATGCAGAACCTACACTGAAATAGAACTATTACTTAAAAAAATGTTAATAGTTGTGAAACCGATTCTCTAAAGGCAGTGGACACTATTGGCTATTACTCAAAACAATTATTAGCATAAAACCTTACTTGGTAACGGGTAAAAGGGAGAGGTTGATAGTATAAAACATTGTTAGAAATGGCTCCCTCTGAAGTGACATAGTTTTCGAGAAAGAAGTAATTTTCCACAAATTTGATTTCGAGACTTCAAAGTTAGATTTTTGAGGTCTCGAAGTCAAGCATCTGAAAGCACACAAAATCGTGTGACAAAGAGTGTTTTTTCTTTCTTACATGTAGTTATCTTGCTAATTCGACGACCAAATGAGCTCAAATTCTCACTGACCTGTTTGTTATTTTATGCATGTTGAGATACACTAAACGAGAAGACTTGTCTTTGACAATTAGTGTCCAGTGTCTTTAAAGGTACGGTCATAGGATGGTAATCTGTAGTTAACTATTACAAGTGAGTGAGCAAATAAAATTGCTTATAGTAATAGTAATTTTGGCTACAAATTGTAAAAGCAAAATTGACAAAAATTTACCCACCCTACCATCATATTTTTTTTTTCTGTCAGTTTATTTTGGAAACACATTCTTATATTTTATTCCTGAAACCCTTATATTAATACATGTATGTATGTTTATGTGCATGTATATATGTGTGGTACACTGTATAGTATTGTTTTTAAAATAAATTATAAGTATTATGTATATCTGCGAGTTACATGTATGTACAATTACAAAGTGATTATGGCGGTTTTTTTCTTCTTGGAATATGTACTACACATGTACACAAGTGATCATGGTTATTTGGTGCTACATACATCAATACATATTTCAAACTGTCTTAAAAATGTTTATGTTTGTTCAAGCGTCTTTATTACCTCATTGCCAGTGAATTAATGTATCTAACATCCTCCTCTCATGTTATTCATGGCTATTAATGTAATGAAACTGAGTAGATACTTGACAATGTTAATCAGTACAGAGCTTCAAGTTAAATGACATTTGTTTCAGCGTCATGTGCTCAAGTATGTAATGGTATTTTGTCTCATAATTCTTCAAACATTTGGGAGGAAATTTTGGTGAAACATTTAACAATGTCAATAATGCACAATGCCATGTGGACCCATGTAAGAGTGGCTCATTGTTCAGCGTGTAGCTGCGTTAGTTATCGCAGCCAGTAAAAACTGCCTTGAACACCCATTGAAATCCAATAACAACCCTAAAAAATTGACGTTTACTGTATGTCTGAGTGAACGCAATACATCAGCACAACTTCAATGGCCAAATATCTTGGTAACTAGACGGTCGCCTAGCAACCGGAGACCCTTTTTGCATGTTTTGTTGTCGTCGTCGTGTGCAACAGATCAAGAGCATTGTTGACAACAAAAGAATTGATTTACATGCGCTTCATGTTAATGTATGTGATCGAGACACTCTTGAGTTCCTACTTGTACTTGACTGTGTAGTTGGATATTGTATACATGCAATGTGCTCTCTTACTTTTTGGTAATAAGGCAATTTATTGGCAACAACGCGGGTTGAATTTGCCCAATTTTAAAGTATAAATTCAGGGGTTGGTAGAGCTGACAAAATATTCACAGAAAATGTGCATGTTTTGAGTGATCAACCATATACACGTATTGTACAAATGAAATAAACTTGAGAATCTGATGGGGGAGTCAGAAGAAATAGTGAAAAACTAAGTACAATTTTCAGCATGTAAATTTACTGTCCTTAAAAAAATCAGCTGTTTTTTTAATATAAATAGATAAAAAATGTTTTGAGATAGTGTTCTTGAATATGACTTCATTTTAAAATACTTCACAGAAAAATAGTTCCATAATAAGTAAGCTTTCAGACTAAAATTAAACAATGATTTGTTTATCTTTACAAATCTTGTTTAATTCCTGTCAGGAACTAAGAAGACAGTTTTTAAAAACCTATTCACAACTTTAAAAATGCATTAAAAATTGGTATGCACTCAGAAATAAGAAGATAGTTTTTAAACACCTACTCTAAAAGTGTGGACATCAGCACAGAGAGAATAAATATTAAAAGACACTAGAAAACAAAACTAGTTGGAATGAAAGAGCTCTTAGATAAGGACAATTCATGCATTCACTGTAAATTCTATGGGCCCAGTATTTGCCAAGTTCCGGTTCCAGTTTTATGGAAAGGTTACATGATGTGTAATTCACCAATGGTTGCCTAATTGACAAAAAAAATATAATTTAGATTAAGGTTTGACTGAACTTTGAGCTGATACAATTTATATTGTTTGTTGATGGCTTGCCATCGTCCTTCAAAATGTCCATGGCGTCCGAAATATTGACACAGAAATTGTTACTGATTCACACTTAGTTTATAATAAATAAATGAATAAATAAGTTAAATGCATTCATTTAAACCTGTACACAGTTTTTGTCACCTGTTACTGATATTAATCAGTAGTTATAAATTAAATTCCAGGCCTGGAATCACGCGGGGGCTCTGTAGCATTTTAGGAAAATTGTTTTTATGCACCTTACTTTGTATCATTCCTAACAATAATTTTGTTTTCTTTCCTTTGTTTGTAGGGGCTGGAGAGTCAGGAAAAAGCACAATTGTCAAACAGATGAAGTAAGTATGGCTCCAGCATGAATCAAACAAGAAATTAAATATTGATTAGGTTTTATTATTCTGTCACTGAATGGTTGTAACTTGATCAATTGTGTGGTGTTAATTTAAACTCTGGGGAGATTAATTCATTTAATTTGTACTTTGCGACCCCATAATGTAAGATGTTTTTGTTAAATTGACTACGGCATAACAAGTACTGAATTGAAAAGCACGAGCGACCGAAGCTAGATTCTAAAATGTTTTACAATGAAAAGAATTGTTCTCTTTCAATAAAGGAATTACAGGGATGTCACAGAGGCCATTGCCTGTGTGCCCTTGTCTTGGCCTGGGGGACCATTTAAAAGTTTCCTTAGTATTAAGTGGAAGTGCCCTTTGCATTATGAAAATGGCCTTGCCCTCTCAAAGATTATCCAGACCTGTTTTCATGAAATTCATGTATGGACATGTTTGATAAAATGCTTATAATCAAAATGACAATCATGACTTGACAAATGACAATTACAGTTAAAATGTAGGAAAGTGACAAGTAGAGGTTTGAAGTGTCGGACATTGACTGGATTCTATCAGAAAAGATAAGCTCATGGAATCATGGACTGATTTTGAAAGTTGCTGTAATAGCCTCTGAATTAGAGTGACATTCTCCTAAGGGTAATATGATAGCGATTTGGTTGAAGAAACAATGGGGAAATTATAGTGTGAGGGCAAGAGACAGTGTTATGTAGGGCCTTCATAGGGGTTCAAGAAGTTCGAGCGATTAAGACGCGATGACAGAAACATGGGGACCTTGCAGAGTGAGTGCAAAATGTTTCGAAAGAGCTTGGTGTCTGACTAAATGTGATGATGGAAATTTCCATGGATAACTGGTTACACAAAAACGATTGCCTGGTCTCATGCTGAGCGTACTTTAGCTGGTTCAACTTTCTAAACTTTTGTTTATTGCACTGGATCCAATGATCAAAACCAGGAAAATTGGGATATGGATTTTGAAAATTTGGGGTAAGGATTTTTGAAATTTGCGATAATTATTCAGAAATCAGATCCCCTTGGAACAAATGAATATTATTTTTAAAGCTCTAACTGGAACAGTGATGGCATAAACAATATGAAAACACCTCGGTCCCTTTATAGTTCTTTATGAACCATGGCTTTGACTTCAGTTAAATTTAACAAATTTACACTTTTGGTTTAGGACTTAAAAAACAAAGCCACAGAAGAGGAAATATTTCAGTGTAAATTTCAATTTCTGTTGGATGATAAATAACCTTTTAAAAAAAAAAATCTTAAAATCTGTGGATGACAGGAAATAGCTGTCTAGTGTTCTCTGCATCTTAACCTCCCTATTTGCTTATAATGAACCCTGCTTCTGACTTGAGAACGCCCACGGACGTCATCTTTTCAGGTCTTTGACATTTAACCATGGATAGCACTCGCCCCGATTTCTTTTTTAGCTAACCAACTGCATTGTTCAGTGCACAATTAACATTTGATTGAAGCCTGGCATTTCACGAGGCAATGGACATGTACATGTTTATGATGCAGTGAACGTTGAGACACAACTGGATTCTTTGCTCTTCCAAAGGCACATTGAAAACTCTGTGGGATTGCAGAGCTTCATTCAACAACATTCGGCCAAAGTGCATTTTCATGACACCTTGCAGGGTGTCTTCCCATGTAGTTTCGAAACTATGGGGCGTTCTTGAACCAAATTTTTAGTTTGGATAAAGCACACTGAATATAAAACTGCTTGATGTTTATCTTGGTATTAAAATCCCTACCAATGCAAAGCATTCTAAATAATTTAGATATTTTGTGAATTTGATCTGACGATCATTGAAAAAAAAAATGGCTTGGCTATTTTTCCGAAATGTGATCATATGGGGACGCAATTCTGCTCTTATAATTACACGTAGGCATAACACAGATTTGAAAAGGGTTGGCATATTAACGATTAATTTTTCAATCAAGGTGATTTAAAAAATATATAAAAAAAATAATGGAGGACGCAGAATGGGACGGAAACGTAAACCAATTTCATAGAAAAACAGAATATTGTCTTGTTTGTTACATCACGGCCACGCTGTGATTCAAGGAAGTTTTAACTGCAGATTAATATGAGGAATATTTTGTCGGTCTATTGTGAGCAGAGTCCCTCAAAGCCCAAAGGTTTAACCCTGATGTAGTTGTCATGGCAACATAATGGTCTTGAATCAATAGAAATGCACGTTTGTGCGTGCTGAGTCAATGCTGAAATGGAGAAGCTTTTGACCAACTAGCCGAATCATGGGTCTTCCGAAACACAATTCAGTTGGGGGGGTCATCAATTAAATTGCTGTTAGCATTGTTTACAGATGGATCTCAGCACGAACCCGAAACAATTTTTTCTAAAAGGGTTATCAATTAATTTTCTCATCAAATCATAATAAGATACCGTTTTATAATTACACTGTGCATGTAATTGTACCGGTATCTTTACAGCTTTTGAAATCTAAAAAAAAGAAGAAGATATTTTTGGACAATAATTTATTCCAATCGTCTCGTTGGCAACAAATACACCAGTCGATCAATCCAAATCAGTCTGAAAGCTTCATCTCATTAAATGGTAATTTTTCCTTCAGAAAACAAAACAAAAACAAGCAAACAGGAAAGAGCAGTTTGTACTTTTTATTCCACTCCACGCACACATTTTGTACAAACTTTGTGTGAATTTTAGCAGGAAGTGTTTCTAGTCTTTAAAAATAGGTATTATTTTGGATCCGATGTTGATACTTTAGCTGCAATAATCTACAGCAGTCACGTCACTTTTCCTAATGACATTTGGCATTTAAAAAATAAAAAACAAAAAGGAAAATGTGTACGCGTAATGTTACACGATCCCCTTTTTTAGCCTTGATTTATTTGTGTATTTTGTGTGTGTCTGTGTGTTGAGTCTACCAAAAAAAGGGCAAATAAATGTGGACTGCCTGGCTTGAAAAACACATGAATGAAAGCCTGCGAAGAAGAAGATTTTTTCCCCTCTGTATTATTTTGCTGCCTCCATGACAAGAACTTTGCAATAAACATGTAGACATGTGCATCTCTAAAAGGTGACAATACAGTTTGTACATACAGTGACAGGACTATTTATGAATATCAAGAATCTATTTTACCTGTAAGGCATAAAAAAAAAAAAACATGTTACGTTGGCGTAACCCGACCTACCCTAAAAATACAGCCGACCCTGGATATTTTTATCTTTTCAAAGGGAAGAAATTTAATGATTAACATCTATTAAAGATATAAAAATAAAATAAATGTCATCAAGAGTTTAAAAATATTTGTTGTCATGTATACTACCGCCTGAAACGATTAGAAAATATGTCATTTTCGTTGCTGGAAGGGGGAACAAAATCCCTACCTACCTACCCTATACTTTTGGGCCCGTTATATGCCAACATAACATTTGTTTTTTATGCCTTACCAATACTGTCTATTTGTTCAACTTGGCAAGAAAAAATAGATCTGATCGCAAAAAAACAAATCTAAAATAGGACAGTAGTTCTGACGGATTAAATTCTAATGACTAGTGACACAAAGCTTTTAGACTATCCATCAGAAAAGTTCTAACCTAAAAACATTTTTTGATATTTTGTTAGCAAGTTACACAACTTCATCCATATTTTTATCTGTAACCTCGCTTAAATGCAGCCCACACGTACATTGTAAGCTGATCAGAGTCATCAAATCCTTGTCTCACTGTTACTTAAATAGCTTTTACAGGAGAGAGTTAAATTTCACTGATACCAAAGCTATGATTTTTGTATCCATGTACATAGTCTATTTTTAAGCAGACTCTTTTTTTCATTACAGCTAGGGTTTATTATTTTATAATTTTGTTGCTTCTGTTTTGGTCATAGTTACCTGTTTTGTGGATTATGTAGGCTTTTTCTCCGACAATTTTGACTATTATAGCTTGTTGGGGTGGGGAATAATTTATCAGAAAATTTATGTTGCATTGAAATAAGTTAAATTAATTTGTTCTATTTTATTCGATTAGTTTGTTGTTATTAGTGTGTTTATTTGATTATGATATTTGTTTGTTTTTTATTTTATTTTCTCTTATGCTTCGACTCGAGCAGAATCTCTCTCAAATGTTAAAACAGTTACATTATTTTAAAAGCCTGTTTACATGAAATCAAGAATGCCAATAAACATTCCCCCCATAGATTCGAATAAACATTACAAACAAATCTAATTACACTTTGTCAAGAGAGGGACTGGGACTATTTGAATTGAATGTCTTTTTACTTTAAAATAATAGTGTTGGACATGAATGGAATCCTATAAAAGGCGAAGAAGTTTTAAGAAAACATTTCCCAAAACAAACAGAATGTGAGGTTTTAGCGTTAATTATACTCATCTCCCCTTCTATTCAGCATGTCAATAACTTCCCATGACGCACGCATTGTGAATTGCTTTTTATGCCTATTGCTTTTAATTAGGCTGACTGCATACATCCGGTATAAACAGTAACCCCGCACAGCATACCGTAACGCTGTTCTGTTTCATCGCACTGGACTCTCCATGTAATTATACTGAAGTTGATTTGACAACCAATGAGATAGGGTCTACACACCATGCATTATAAACGACCATCGTCCACTTAAATCAATTTGAAGTGTCTGTCCCTAATGCGCCATGTAACCCCCTTCACACGATGAAATTAAAACAAATAAACAACCACATATTAAATAAAATTGATGGGCATGAACTTTGGAGACTGGGGGCCGTTTAAAAAATTATAATTTTCCTCCCATTACTCATTGTGGTAAGGGGGGGGGGGGTACTTCGAGGTGCATGCAGTACTCAGTGAACAACAGCCTAGGTTAGGATTAAATTAAGCATGAGAGCTGTCGCCTTTGGTTACGCCACTCTCACCCGCCTCCCTGTGCGTTCAATGCCTATCTTTCTGAACCAATACCATGGCCATTGATTGCTACAAGACTTGCCAGCCGTCAAGTATGCTAATAAAGAATCCCCTTGCCTCCCTCTCCCTTCTTTGGTGTGGGCCCACAACGCATTTTGGCATGTACATGCACCTTCGTGCATATCGAATGTAATGCTGATATTTATAATTTTTTAGCTGCGACAGAAGGCGAGGCACTGCTCATAATTTGGGCCGGGTCACACATACAGCAGAGACCTTCCTCCATGCACAGACGTGGCACTCGTTACGGAGAGGCGGGGGTGCGCACATTATGGTTACTCAATCGATATCTCTGCGTCTGTTCTAGAGAAACCCTCTATCTAAGATAATAAAACATTGCTAAATTTCATGAAGCAGTATAAAGCATTAAAATTTGCTAAGCACAGAAAAGTCTTGCTAGGAAGAAGAGGGTTCCAGGCAGTGTGGTTCCAGGCAAAGTAATGTAATGTGTATTACTTGTGATTGGTACCCTGCTCATTATGCATAGCAGAAATTTGTGTTGTATTAGAGCTGTTTAAGCAGAAAATATGGCTTGATAAATTTCTGCTGAGGAAACCAGGCAACATGAAGTTAGATATATTTTGGGATTAAAATAAAAATTAAAACAAAATATTTATGAAGTTATCACCCCCTCCTGTTTCTCCATAATGATATTTCCGACAAACAACTCAGTTAGCTTGATCGCATCACAACTGTCTTGTGCTTAGCGTCTTGTCTATTTTCTATGCTTGCGCAGCTTCGTTAAATTGGAGCGTGGCTAGGTACTTAGCCATGCGCACTGATCAGACCCTCAGTGAGTTTGACACTTGGAATGTATTTTTGGAAACATGATGATTATTTTTGGATGTTTGGACTTCTCGTGAATTGTACTCGCCGCCATTCGCCAGATGCGCTAAAAATAGCTCAAAATTCAAACAAATTTTATTAGCAGATGCTGTTCCTGTGATGATGTATTCTAGTCATGTTTATGTTGCACGAACGTTGAGTGTATTTTTACTGAGATTTGCACATTATTATGCCTAATAAATGTTGCACTTTGATGTTACATGTACACGTATTACATGTACTATGTACATTAAACATGCTTAGGGTTTCTCCCAAAATTATTGTATTATGGAAAATGACAATATCACTTGCATTTTTGTTTTTCAATGTTTTTGTTTAGATAACACTTTGAGTTAATGTAAATGTTAAAGAAAAGAAGAACCCAAAACCAGGTCTAAATATTTAGTCAAATCAGATTTTGGGCAAATTTGACAAAAATAATTATAAGCACCACAGAAAGTCTCTGCTCGAGTAAAAAACGTCAGGCCATTAAAATGTTTTGAATCTCATACATGTAAAATATTTTGCTTGGAAAGCAATTTTCAACCGCTAACTTTCTAAGTAAAATAATTTAGAAATGAGCTCACATGTTAAATTTCACATATTGAAATAAAAAATATATTACATGTTACTGTCTCCCATTTCTTGGTTTTAATGGACATAATAAGTGAACACGCAAGAAAGGAAAACTTTTGAAAGAGAAAACAGTTAATTTAGTTTCTAAATTGTGTTGATTCTTGGCACGTCTCGCTCATTATCAAATCTGCCAACATAGCCGATGCTTTACACGTACTTTCTTGATTTCACTACTGAGGCAGAAAAGAGTTGTTACCGATTCCAAGTGATTGATATTCTGAAAGGTAAAGTGTTAACGACCCTTTTGAATTTCAATTAGGTAGATCGGCTGTGCGTAGCCGAGCTGCAAAGGTTGTTGCGAGCTCCAAATTAACCGTTAAAACAAATCATTAGTATTGCCCTGGAGTAGGTTGCTAAGGCGATGTCAATATTTATCGGAAATTACATTCAGAAAAAGAATGGGGTGAAAAACTGAATGTAAATCTATGGAAAAAACATAAAGCTTTACACGTTATATAGACAATACGTGCACTGTACTTTTCTAAAGATATAAAAGTTACATTTTTTATCTTTTCCATTTAGACATATTGTATTGTTGTGGGTTAAGTGTTTATTTAATAGTGTTTTTTTTTTTTTAACAAAGAACAAAGAAAAACTTGGCTAGAACAGGATTGTATAATTTATGAAGTACATGTATTAAACCACAGGGAAAACTTATTTTGGATTGTACAATGAAAAATTTGTTTTATTGAAAACATTGACTTAGTTTTATTGATTTGTTTACCATTATTTTGTAATTTTGTAATTTTTTAATCTTTACATTTGTTAAAATTTTTGATGTTTAGTTTTTGTTCACAAGAACAGTACGAATGTGTAATGAGTTTACTCCTTTTTTTCCATGTAATTCCATGACATTGTGTGTGACTGTGTGTGTGTGAACACAGAAGCCTGTTCCTATATGAACAGTAACCCTTGATAATATGCCGCTGTTTCCGGGTGGTTCGTCACCATCACTTGTTATCATGATCGTTTGTACGGCCTGACTGCACCACGCCATACCCCAGCATACTGTACATCGTACATGAAGCCCTCATGCAGTGGGCAGAGAGGATATTTGTGCAAATAGAAAACCTGCAGAGAGACACTGCCACTGTGGTGCAGTATGCCACCTGCACACACTGATAGGGGGAATATTTAATGCCTTAATTTGCATGTAATAAGCGACGCGTGTTTTTGTGTGTGTGTGCGGGTAAGGTAAGGGGGGTGAGATTCAGCCATTTCTGTGGCCGTCTGTGAGCTCGAAGCTCGCCTGCAGCCCTGGAGTGGATAATGTAATATCAGTAGCAAAGGAGAGGAGGGTAGACATGGAGGATGGGTTATTATTATTATTATCATTAGTGATTGCTGTGCCATGATCGTACAAGCAAACGTAATGGGAATTAGAAGGAATGATGGCGCACTGTTTGTGTGTGGATATAAATGGCCGGCTCGTGTGGATGTAGTTGGCATGATGATGTCTTTATGTTTATGAGTATTACATGTTGTGATGTTTGTGTCCACTTCTTGAAATGGGGTTCAATCGTCACACCTTTTTCATTTATAGTATAGTATTTTTTTATAGTATTAAAACAAAATAATACAAATTGTGTCACTAAACAGGGCTTTTTGCAGGATTTTTGTTTCAGAAATTCTGGACCAAAGTTTTGGAAGCTAAAATTAAAACACGGTCCTTCGAAATGATTTTGGTTTTACTTTATTTTTATCTAATCAAGGGTATTCTTAATGGTTTTATATTCATGATTTTGGTGAATTTAATCTCAAGTCAACAACCAAAATATTATGTATTATATCAAAGTCTTATATAGCGCACGTATCTACCAAACAAGGTACTCAAGGCGCTGAGTATATACAAACTTTCAGAAAGATAGGTAATTGCAGTGATGAATTCTGAGACCCAATTATTTAGCACCTTATAAGGGTTTACAAGGTGCTAAGGCGCATTAAGCAGCCATAACCAGGAACACCGGGGCGAACCCCTTCTCTTTTCGATAAGTGCACTGGGTTCTTTTACATGCGTTACACAACACATGGGACCAACGGCTTTACGTCCCATCCGAAGGACGAAGCAATGGTTAAGTGTCTTGCTCAAGGACACAGTGTCACGGCTGGGGATTCGAACCCACACTCTGCTGATCAGAAACACCAGAGTTTGAATTCGGTGCTCTTAACCGCTCGGCCACGACACTTCCACAATGTATTCTATATTATTATTTTAAAAACAATTCCATATTGGCTACAATTCATGCATAATATCAGCCTGCAATTCACTAGGTTTCGGGAGAGCCTTGCACTTCATTTGTGGGAGAAATTAAAATTAAAATTTTGCATGCAGTATAAAAAAATCTAGGAAGTTTGTATCATTAATAGCCATCAATATTGAGTTACGCTTCATCAATCCTACATTTTGTAGCTGCATCATTACAAGTTTCCTGAAAAACAGTTTAACCAACTTAATTGATTTAATTCTCAACTTCAACTTGTCTCGACGCAATTTGTCCCTAGTAATGGAATTATCTCCCTATTTTAAATCGGCCTGAGAACATAATTCTTTCGGGCCAAGACCTGGGCAACAGAGGCAATGTTGCGGTGCCCCTTAAAGCACCCAACTAGAAATTCAGACTTTCACATAGAGGTGCCCCGTACCATGGGAATAAAGCTGAATTGCCCTTTTGAGAATGAACTATCAAGCCTGGGCCCAATTTCATGGCTCTGTTTACCGTCAAATTCTGCGCTTACTAATGGCTAGTAACGTGTGGAGTACGCACGCGCAGAAGCCAAAATTCGCCGCTAACCTGTGAAATACGCTTGCCGTAAGCGCAGAATTCCGTAGCGCAGATTTTGTGCTTACGGTAAGCAGAGTCATGAAATTGGGCCCTGTTTCTCATGTATCGTTCTAAAACGAGTGTCCATTCTAGCAATAAAAAAAAAAAAAAACCCAAAATCCTGAAATAGAAATTCTTTCCAGTTCACTGAGATCTATATCTCCCGAGTTGGGATGCAGGGAGTGTTAATGCAAAGAATAAATATGCACAATGTATGCTGTACAAGTTAATGGCTCTGTGTTTGCTGAGGAGAAAGTCCAGTTCTACTTGAAAAACATGCTGTTTACTACATGTATCTTGGTTAAAGTGGATTGTTGATTTTTGTGGTCCTGGCCTGGAAGCTCATCTTTGAATGGGCAGTGCCATTTTCATGTTGCAAAGGGTACTTTCATTGGATGTGTCTCTGTTTACCAAAATACTGATATTTGCTGAGGTTTCAATTGTCTTTCTCCAATTTGTTATGTACTCATTTATGTTGTGTACAGCGATTGATTTCCCTTGTATAGCAAAGCAAAATGCTACATAAATTGTGTCGGTTGCTGCTCTAAATTCACGATTTGCTACTCAATATTAGCATTCAGTGCTATGCAGAACTGTTAAACAAAATTGGTCCCCGTACTGTATCAAAAAAGGGTTGGAGAACCCCTGTGTCACGGGGCGACTTTGCTGGGTGGGAAATTTCTAGGGGGCGACATTGCTTTAGTGGTGAGATGACTGACATTCTAGGATACTTAAATAGCAATGTATGTTTCAGGTGGTGCTCAATAATCTCTTTAATGTTCATACTTCACAGGTTGGCTCTTGATACTAATTGACTGTGTAGTCATGCGTGTCTCCTTCACTGCTGGGTGGGGGGGGGGAGCTTTAAATGGAAATTCCACTTCAGAGCAGAGGTTCATTTCATAGATCAATACTAGGTACACATTTTTTTGCTTGGCATAAATAGGTTGCCAGCTAAACATGGAATGTAATTGGGTGTGGTTTGCCACTGGTTCCAGGTGAATGTTTTTTCCTAATTAGGCAAATTTGTAAAGCTGTTATCCTTCTCCCTTCTTCTGTTAAGTAGACCTATCTGGGCCCAATTTTGTGACTCTGCTTAGCATAAAATTCTGCAGTCTGCACTTGGCAAACAGAATCATGCCCTTTATTACAGGACACCGTAAGCGTATAATTCAGTGGTAAGCAGTGCTATGAGATTGGGCCCCAGCTGAGTAAAAAAATCGACTGAGCACATTGTTTTCCTCACCAGAACAATTTGATCGGTAGGTTTTGTTGCCCTGCCAAACAACCCAGGGCCCAATTTGATAGAGCTACTTAGTCCCAAAAGTAGCTAGGCTCAATAAAATTAGGTTTACCAGAATAAAGTTCCCACAAGCCAAAATACAACCATGTCATATTGTACTATCTATGACTGGTATCCGGCTGAGTAGAAATTTAGGTCCAGATTCTTCAGCTGGGAATATTTCCTGTACACTCTTCGTCAGTTGAAGTTGAACTTCCCTTAAAAAAAACCCCCAAAAACCCAACAAATTAAACTGTGTTTGGGAAATATGAACTGTTCCCCTCCGAATTATTTAGTGGAAGGTATACAGGGCTCGAATTACAGGGGGTTAACCACAATACTGCAGCGGCTTGTACACGTAGCTCAACATTTTTACTGGACCAAAGATACTACACAATGAAGGTTTACTGTTTTTCCGTTAACTGACCACTGGGCTTGTCCAGTAGTGAGTTTTCTGGCCCAATGCTAAAAGTACTGCAGTCCAGTGTTAAATTTGAGACCTGCGGTGGATTTCACAAAGAGTTAAGACTAGTCTTATCTCGGGTTAGGACGAGTTACTCTTTCTAACTTAGGACTGTACATACGTTTTTAATATCTCCTAGGCTAACTCTTTGTGAAATCGACCCCAGGTATAGCATAAAGTTCAAGTACGTAGTATAGACTCAAAAGCTACACAGGAAGTAGACATTTTAGTAATCATGGAAAATTTCTTGCCCATGTTTTTTTCTTCACACTTTTGATTTTCATGCAGATGAAACGAGGTCTCTGTACATGTAGCATAGTGAAACTGATTGGATGTGTATTCATGACCTTGCTTGGGTGTTATATGCAGGTGTTTGAAGTTTTTTTTTCTGGCGATGTTATGCTTTTTCTGTTTTCTGTTTGATTTTTTCTTTGTCTTCTTTTCAAGGGAAGGGTAAGCCCTAGATTTATGGTAAACAGCTCTGGCGATCTACAACTGAATCATAGAAATAAAGCGATATTGTTGTCAATGTTCTCGCCCCCCCCTTCCAAAAAACATACATTTCTGTTGGTACATTCTTGTCGGCCAATCCATACGAACAACCTTGTTTTGAAAAAGAACTTGATAGATCCAAAGCATTTTTAGGTTTGAGGTATTCATTGATTGGGGTGATTGTTCGTTCAGCCGCAAATTAGGCCCAGATCTAGGACCAGCTTTAGAAAGGGCAAGGGCGCACAAAGGAGTTTTTTCCTCAGTAAAGGGCATCTGTGTGAAGAAATTGTCAACTTATATTGGAACATTGCAAGGGGGAACATGGCAATGACCAGGGGAGACTGAGGCAATGGGAGACTTTGGGACGCTTGGTGGCAGCAGACTTACCAGGTAAAATCCATTGTTCTCGGTCATGTGCGCATGCTCAGAACTACGTAAACAATGGAAACTTACCTGGTAAGTCTGCTGCCACCTAGCGTCCCAAAGTCTCCCATTGAAGCATCAGTCTGGAGAACGCACGCATATTCCCCCCCCCCCCCCCTCTATTTTAACATTGTAGTACAAAGAACAATGACTAATTTTTGGGGACTGAAAATTTGACAGAGGTTAAATAGAATGCATCTTGTGGTGTAGAAAACATGTATTTTCAATCAGGAGTGTTAAGTAGAAAGTAACTACAAAACTTGCTATTTTGACCTGTTCCCAATTTGTACAAGTCACAAACATGTGTAAATGGTGATCAAAGATTTCTATGTATCATATACAAATAACTGTCGGTAAAGTTTTGTTGGGAGTAACTGGCTCGCTGCCAAACAAGGAAGACTAGATGCGGAACCTTTCTGTTGTGAATCTCGCAATCGGGTTGTATGTCCTTTTTAACCACTAAAAGTTGTGATGGAGAATAGGAACGGAAGGCTAGATTTTTATCAAAATGTAACATGATTTTGTTTTCCTGACAGCTGGACAGACATGACAGAGGAAAGCATCAAATGTTTTTACAATAATTTTTTAGTTTATTGTTGACAATAAGCAAAATCAATAAATTTGTGCACAGTGTACATTACATGAATGAGTACGTAAGGACAGTTTTAGTTTTACCGGTGGGGCTCTGGAAATACTGGTTTCCCTCCGAATTATTTCCTCGCGTGACATTGGTATTTAGAGTACCGTAAGAAATTGTATTGTTAGATGCATCATGTTGTACATGGATGTAATGTATGATTACTGGCCACCAGATCTCCATTGACATTGTTTTGATACTGCAGATCATACTTACAAGGCACACATAATCTTTGTCAAAAACTAGTCTTCACAGTTGATGTATCTCAACATATGCATAAAATAACAAACCTGTGGAAATTTGAGCTCAATCGGTCGTCGAATTTGCGAGATAATAGTGAAAGAAAAAACACCCTTGTCACACGAAGTTGTGTGCTTTCTGACCTCAAATTCTAAACTTGAGGTCTCGAAGTCAAATTCGTGGAAAATTACTTCTTTCTCGAAAACTACGTCACTTCAGAGAAAGCTGTTTCTCACAATGTTTTATACCATCAACCTCACCCCATTACTTGTAATCAAGAAAGGTTTTATGATGATAATTATTTTGAGTAATTATCAATAGTGTCCACTGCCTTTAAAACAGAAATGATTTTATTTTGCTCGGTTTATTTTTTTCAGAGGGGTGTATAGGTGTTCATTGATCAAAAACATACTGAAGTATAAATCTGGTCACCCTACAATGTACTTTATGTTAAGTTTATCTCTCTCTGAAGGACTTATTTTACATGGCTCAAATTTTATGAGAAAATCCACAAGACCGCAGGGTTCATTTGCTTAAAAAAATATTTACTGGACCAAAATTTATTATACAAGACCAGAAGCAAAATGAGTTGAACAAGCACTAGGAGATGCACCTCATTTGGCTTGCTTGTACATTTATTAATGGGAAGTGTGAATATAATTTGACACTCCAGATTGAAAAATATTCACCAGATTCATCTATGTCAAATTTTTCCAAGAAGGTACTATAAGACATTGGCATGTTAAAATGCAAGTGAAAAACAGAAATCAACCAGGCTTGTCCGGTCATAAGTTAACTAGCCCGACGCTAAAATAACTGGACTCTGGCCTGCGGTCGAGTGTGAATTCCAAATCCCAATTTACTCGGCAATTTGGACGTCCTTTTTCAAAAGAGTTTATTAAAAAGATGTAAAGAAGAAACAAAACATAACAATATTTCAATGGTTGGCTTTTGGTGGCAACCAGACAACAGTCTGAACACCATTTGTCTTAATTCCTGGACTGCCTTCAGACACTGATGTGATTTCATCTCATCTCTTTTGATATTTATTCTGTTTTCACTGTCAATAACTCTGAAGTCTGCCACTGTGAGGTTTTTTTTTCCTTCTTCTTTTTCTTGGATGGTGGGAATGCAATTACAAAATGATTGATTATGAACAGCCATTTTATCCCTTCCTGTTATTTTTTAGAGGGCCGTAAAGTAGAGAGGGATGAGGGTGAATGATTTGCCTGGATTGAAGACCTTTTTATCATAACATAGACAGGTCACAGAGCTGAATCAACTTGAAGCAGTCGCCCCGGCGATCCGGCCACACATCAGGAAATTTCCATGATGTAATTTCAATGTGGAATTATGGAAGCAACGAAGGCCATGGCCTTTGTTGCCCCTAGTATTGGCCTTGATGCCCCTTCCAAAGTTACCCATACAATTTAGGACAATTGCAAAATGAAAATGGCCTTGCCAACTGTAGTTTGATTTGTTTCTCTTTATTTGTTCAATCAGAGGAATTTTCTGTTATATTTTAGTGGTTTTCTTTGGTTTTGTTTGCCATGCATGATTCTGAACAAATCACATTTTTAAAATAAAAATGGCACACACAGAAATGTCGCGAATTGCCCCCCCCCCTTTTTCTTTTTTGTAAATATATAATGGCACCAATAAAGTACTTCAATATTAATTGTCTCCCACAAACCACCAATAATATTTTACAATGAGCATCATCTTTCATTTTTAGAAAACTATTACCAACATTATACTGTTTGATTTTACCCATTTTACTTTGATTTTTGTAATTCACTGTATGCTCTGTGCTTTCCTGAGTCATTTGAAAAAACTCGACTGTAGTCATATTCTTCAGTTGGGATTCGAACCCATGACCATTGCCAGGTCCATCGAAGGTCGTGTTAAACTATAACTGAACCAGGATATTCTTCACTTCCTTTGAATCAATGATCCCTGTCTTTTTTTTTCTCCATGCCATGAACATTTTCGGTTTCATGGTTCAATCGCAAAAATTCAACGATCCCCTGTTATAAGACAGTCGATGCAGAATTCTAAAGCAGTCACAAGGTCTGCTTTCACAATAGAATGAAGCCCGCTTGTCATGAGCGCCCTAGAATCTATTGTCATTGATTGAATACGAAACTGGATTTAGAGGATCTTTCAAATTATAATTAACCTTATAAAAGGCGAGGACAGGTACTAATTGTACATGGAGTTCTTACCTTGATATTTTGGAGGGCACATTACATGTACAGGTGTATGTACAATGCTTGCATTTATAATTTGCTGTGCCTTATTAACCTTGCACTGCTGAGCAATGGTAAGTGTTCTTGTTATAAATATCGGCTCATTCCACCTACCTACCTACATTGTTGCCACTTAAAGACACTGGACACTATTGGTAATTGTCAAAGACGAATCTTTTCAAGAACAGATGCATAAAATAACAAACCTGTGAAAATTTGAGCGAAATCAGTCAACAAAGTTGCGAGTAACTATGAAAGAGAAAAACACCCTTGTTATAGGAAGTTGTGTGCTTTCAGATGCTTGATTTCGGGATGTCAAATTCTAAATCTGAGGTCTCGAAATCAAATTCCTTGAAAATTAGTTCTTTCTTGAAAACTACGTCACTTCAGAGGGATTCATTTCTCATAATGTTTATACTATCAACCTCTCCCCATTACTCGTCACCAAGTGAGGTTTTTTTATGCTGATAATTATTTTGAGTAATTACCAAGTATAATGGTTCTACATGAAACAAAAACACCAACAAAAACACCAATAGCTAAACTATTCCCTTTATGTATAGCAGGGACCATAATGTGGCTTTGAACTTTTTCCTTTTCTCTTTTTTTTTGTTACGAAAATAGTAAAAACTTATAACAAACTCATAGTTTTATGAATGATGTCTACCAGAAATAGGGTAGAAAACTTATGAATCATCCCATCAAAAATTATGTTTTGTTTCTGACCAGATATATACATGTACCATGCATGTATACTGTAGTTATCTGAATGCAAAGTTGGAATTTATTAATGAAGACTTGAAGCTTGTTTCACAGAGGCATTGGAGGCAACAAGCCCCTGGTCATTGCCTTTGTGCCCTTTGAATTGTTCTAGTACAAATGTCCATATTCCTTACAGCCCTAATCCTTATAGGTGACCTTTTGTAAATGTAAAGAGACTCATTCAAACTGGTTTATGTGCTTATTTTGTATGCTACCCCAGAACGGTGGATCTAAAAAAATAAAAAAATAATGAAATAAGATTATCAAGTAATGCTGTGAGCCGAGACTTGTTTAAAATAAGATTCTGGACTGAAGTTTCCAGAATCTTGGACCAAAGCTTTTGTCCCTCCTTGATTGAAAACAACTTCTGATGATAAAATCTTTTGCCTAAAACGTCTTTGAAGTTGACCTTTTTTGTGTCAGAGCTTGAAATGAGTGACATTTCTGTAGATTTTACTCACTTAATAACTGCATGTAGAGAACATGCATGTCATGCCCACGCACATACCCACACTTTGAGCAGTGAAAAGGGTGTGTTTTTCACTGAAACATCTGCATAAATTGTCAGGCTTGGGTTACCAAGCAAGGGTAATGCCATGCCTTCCCCCGTTGTAGACGTATTTAGCATCCAGGGATACTAGACTAAAGATAACCCGTAGACTTGCTTTTTTTTCAGCCATGTTCGGGTTTCCAATCACAGTTATTTTACTTTTTGTTTTCGCTGAATGTTGAATATTGTGCACTGACATGAATGTGTTAGTCACATTGCAGATGTAGCAGCTCTAGACATGAATGATTCATCATGGCGGATGAATCATCAGGATCACATTAATGTGTCCTATTTGACCAATAGCTGGCATCCTTCGAATTGGTCGGGATCACCACCCCTCACCGAAAAAATCATAAATAAATTAGAGATAAATAAATTACTTAATATTAAGTATCCCTTAGACTGTCCTTGTGATCGAGAATTGACATTTTAAAGAAATAAGCTCTTTTATACGCGTAATGGAAAAGCTGTCTGCAGTTATGGCTGTTGCTAGTAGTGTGATTCAACCATAGGAATAAAACTCAGAGAGGGCCGAGTGCGTCACTTTGCGTGCGATTTCGCTGTGAGACCATTTTTATGGATGTGCGTATACCATCTTTGTTCGCGTATATGGCAAATTTGCCATACAGTAGACGTCATGGACTATGACCAATAAAAACATGTAGATCCGGTCTATGGGCGATGCCATTTTGCCATACACATGTGTCCTGCGATGATCATTTTGCCATATGCATGTATCGCTTTGTATCGCTACATTGCGTCCACAGTCGGCACAGAGGGCGGCCGAGCTCAGCGTTCTCCGGATATATTTCTATGGATTCAACACGTGTTTGAACATTTTTAAAGTTAGGGAAATTTTTCAGAAATGTCCGCATTTGTCCAATCTCATCCCTTAACCCCGAGTAAAATTACATTCTTTGTTTTTTTGTTTCTTCTCTTGATAGGATTATCCATGAAGAAGGTTACTCTGAAGAGGACTGTAAGCAGTATAAACCAGTCGTGTACAGTAACACCATACAGAGTATGATCGCTATCATCAGGGCTATGGGATCCCTCAAAGTGGACTTTGGAGAGGGCGAGAGAACGGTAGGTTCAAACCCTCTTCCTCCCATGGTCCAGGCCTGGGATTACACGCAGCTAACGGAGGCCCATGGCCTCAGGTGCCCCTGATCTTGGCCTTGGTGCCCTTCAAAAGTCTCCCTTTGACTTTAAGGTTTCTAATGGGAGACTTTTGAGCGATCCCTTTTCACAGTTTTTGCCAGTAGTGTGCGTGCTCAGACCTACACAAGCAATACTGAGCATGTACGTTCATGCTCAGAGCTGCAAAAAAGTACAGTCATGTCTGCTGCCACCAGCGTTTTAAAAGCCTCCCATTGAAGTGCCCTTTGCAAAATGAAATGGCCTTGCCCTTTCCACATGTCGAAAGATGAAATCCAAGACCTGAAGTGGTCACTGGGCAACGTTAACCTGGAGGGAAACTGGTCCAGTCTTGGTTAAACTTGCCATTTGGTTGATCACTGGACAATGTCCGCAACAGTTATTGGTTACAGCTGTGAAACACACCCCTGGTACAGGTGGTTCTTTTCAGAACCACCCCAACTCATTTAGAGATAGTCATTACTTGATGTTACCGCAAAACTCTAAATAAACCATTTGTTTGTTATTTTTTTAAGCAAAAATAAAAGTGGCAATGCACAAGGGCTTGAGCCAGAGTTTTGAATAGGTTGCTCAAACTTGCTGCTTAATTAAAGGGTGTTTGTACTTTTTGTAGGACAAAAAACACAATGTCCACAGATTTACACTAAACTTACACAGTTTGAAGATAATGGTAGTAGAAAGCTTCCCTGAAAATATTATGTGCTGAGGTGCTATAGTTTTTGGGTAATGAGTAAAACAATGTCATGAAAATAATTTTGTTCTCATTATTTTAAGCATTACAAACGTATTTTCATTACATTGTTTTACTCGTTTCTCAAAAACTACAGTACCTCAGTAAGTAATATTTGAAGGGAAGCTTTCCACTATCATTATCTTCAAACCCTGTAAGTTTAATGTAAATCTATGGACATTTTGAAAAAGTACCCAAATCCTTTAAAAAAAGCAGGCGATTGTTTTTAGGTAGGGTCATTGTTGTTTTTTGTCAATGTAATGCTGTTTTTTTGTCCAAATTATCAAGACAGACAATGAAAGTCACCTGTGAAAATGTCAGTTGAATACAGTGTCTACTTGATAAAAAAAAGCATAGCGCTGTCACTGTATTTTCACCAAGAATGTTGATTCCATGCGCGTTAACTAGCGGGTACCAACCTTACTACAACATGTACATGTATTAAAGGCACTGGACACTAATGGTAATTACTCAAAATAATAAACTTACTTGGTAACAAGCATTGGAGAGCTGTTGATAGTATAAAACATTGTGAGAAACGGCTCCCTCTGAAGTAACGTAGTTTTCGAGAAAGAAGTAATTTTCCACAAATTTGATTTCAAGACCTCAGAATTAGATTCTGAAGTCCCTAAATCAAGCATTTGAAAGCACACAACTATGTGTGAATGCGGGTGTTTTTTCTTCCATTATTATCTTTTTGTATGCATATATGTTGAGATACACCAAGTGAGAAGACTGGTCTTTGACAATTACCAAAGGCTTGATTCAAATGGACACTCACAGAAATTTCCCAAAATTGCCTGCTGGCAAATTTTCTTTAGCGAATTAGTATTTTTTTTGACATACTTTTCTTGATTTCTACTCAACTTGGGCACTGATTTGTAATCAACGGGGTACTAATTTATAATGAACTGGGGCACTTCAGATGAAATAAATTTGTAGGATACTTACTACAATTACATTGTACCATCTATATGACAACAAGTACACACGAAGGGTTTGGGATACAAGCCTACATGTACTGTTACTCATTAGAGAGGGGATACAGGATGCTCTGAAATGTCGTGGAAGTGTCGTGGCCGAGCGGTTAAGAGCACCGAATTCAAACTCTGGTGTTTCTGATCAGCAGAGTGTGGGTTTGATTCCCCAGCCGTGAGTCACTTGTGTCCTTAAGCAAGACACATAACCATTGCTTCGTCCTTTGGTGCCGTTGGTCCCATGTGTTGTGTAAACGCATGTAAAAGAACCCAGTGCACTTATCGAAAAGAGAAGGGGTTCGCCCCGGTGTTCCTGGCTGGATTGGCAGCATATTGCGCCACAGCCACTTGTAAACCATTACATGGTGCTTAAGGATTAGGTCTTATATCTCAAAATTCGCCCCACTCCTTGCAGTAATAATACCTGGCGCTTTGTATCCTTTGGCAAAAGGCGCGTTATAAATACGGTTAGTAAATATATAGTTATTACATTTTTCTAATAGAGTCCAAAGGAAACAGACAAAAATTATAACAAGTCTCTTACCTCACATTCAAACATGGTTAAAATTGTTTTTCTTCGAAACACTCGTGAAGTCATCGGAGGGTATTTGATATGGAAAATAGCTGGCCAAAGCTGGAAAACTGTGCACAAACCCTAGTGGGAAACTATGCCTATGATGTCAAGGGGTCATTGCATCATTATCATAGATTATAAGCAGTCTTTGACTCTCTACATATGTCTATTTGGCCCAAAAAGTTAATAGTTAAAATATTGAGGTTATCCTGTAGCCCATGTCAGTTTGGTTTTTGAACAGACACTTTCAGTTTGTTTGTTTGCCTTCTGGAAGTTTCTATAAACCCAAACAAACAAACAAACAAACAAACAAACAAACAAACAAACAAACAAACAACAAACAGTCAACAGTGATAGTTTTACAAAGAGAGTGTTCTGTGGAGCGTACACTGTACATTGGATGCACGTTGAAATAAATTTGGATTAAAGTCGACGAGATGTCATCTGCATCCATGTACATCAGATGTACATTGAGAGACACAAACATATCGGACAGTGAGTTCACTTCAAACAATGGATTAAACAAACTGGGATCGTTATTCAAAGAGATGGTTTTGTGGGTGTACATGATGCAAGATGAAAACAATCTTAATAAACAGTCTCTCTGTATACATGTACTATATGTTTGTTTAATTTTTTAATTTTTAAGTTTTGTTTTTGTTTTTTAAATATACTTAGAAATGGCTGAATTTATAAATAATATTATGCGTACATTGAGAGACACCCATATGTACATACATAAGTTTTGGGAGTTGACGTACTTGTGCATCAATTGAAACCCTTAGCCAGATGTGCAATCTATCGCAATGTTGCCTTAAAAAAACAACACTAGAACGATGTGGGAGATGAGACACTTGTTTATTTGCTTGTATTCCAAGGTTGGCTCTCAGTGTTAACGGCCTGTAATTAATGCATGGCTTTTTATTGCTGTAGCTTAGCATCTATTACACCTTGAATACTCAAAATAATTGACGAGTCCAAATTATTCCCGCACTGCCTAAAATAAGTGGCCTTGCTGCCTTATGCATAATGTGCCTTCTGTAGTTACATGTCCCCTTATTACGCAGTAGACTGCAGTTTACCAGACTAAATGCCTGTGTAAGCTGACTCTTCAGATTTTCAAGGGACTTTTAAAGCCTCATGTGTTTGAATCTTTCTTTTGTAACAATTGCTTTTCACTGACGTTTTGTGTTGAGCATAGAGTCTCCTGCATTATGCCATACAAACATCTTGTATTCATTTTTATTATTATTATCAAATTTGACACCTTTTTAATCTACGAATAGAATTCCTGCATTGCGAAAAATATATGTACATGTAGGTGGCCTTGCAGTTGATGCATTATAAAGTACCTTCTTCAGACTTGTCAGGCGGGATGTTAACAACAACTTCATGTAACATCCCCTTATTATGCAGTAGACTGTACTGTCTAGTGCATATATAGAGTTATATATAAGAACTAGAGTGCGCACGAGCGCTTCGTGCACAAACGCCACGGGACCGCAAGATGACAAGCGCGTCATTCTGCACGTGCGTTGAATATGAAATACACGTTTGAGTTTTTTTTTATTGAACGCTCAGGCGATGCTGTTTGTTCAACTTACAAAATGGCCGCACAAACACACGCTGTGAGATGCCAGTTTTGTCAACTTGAAAATGGCCGCCTGCGCGCTTGCCGGAGCGCGTATATAGGCCAGTGCGCCCTCTAGTTCTTATATATAACTCTATGGTCTAATGAGACTAAAGAAGGCAATGCTTGTGTAACAATTCGAAAAAGGTCTACAGACTAAGACACAAGTCTAGATACCTCAGTTGGTAGAGTGCCAGCACATTAATCCGTAGGTTGTTAATTTAAATCCCGCTTTTTAGTAAATTTCTTCTTTGTTCAAACTCCATGCAAAATTCATTAACTATTTGACTTACTTACCGTTTACTTTATTAGGACGACGCCCGACAGTTGTTCGCCCTGGCTGGCCAGGCAGAGGAAGGTGAATTGAGCCCAGAGCTGGCCTCCGTCATGAAGCGGTTATGGGCCGATGGAGGAGTCCAAGGATGCTTCAGCAGGTCTAGGGAGTACCAGCTGAACGACTCTGCCTCATAGTGAGTTTAGTTTATCAAGATGGGACGGTGATTGGGAGGGGTGGGGTGGGGTGGGGGTAGGGGTTCAGCAGGTCTAGGGAGTACCAGCTGAACGACTCTGCCTCATAGTGAGTTTAGTTTATCAAGATGGGACGGTGATTGGGAGGGGCAGGTTGGGGTAGGGGTTCAGCAGGTCTAGAGAGAACCAGCTGAACGACTGTGCCTCACGTTAAGGAATTCCCATTTTTGTTAAATAACAAATAATAATAATAATAAGACTTGTAATGCGCACATATCCACCCTGCTGGGTGTTGTACTCTCACAGTCTGCCGTGTGTACGCAAGACGCGCAAATCTTGCGTTGACGCTATGCAGTCAAGATACGGTCGGTGACCAATAATTCATGCGTCTTGCATCTCACGTCATTTCCGTTGAATGTATATACGCCTACGCACGGCAGCAGACAACACTGTGAGAAAACAATCAAAAAAAAAAAAAAAATCTGTTGTGAGCTGCATTATTTCACGAAAATGATGGATTTGTGAAGAATATATGATGACCAAAACCCACCGCAGAAAAATGTATGCCGCCATAGAATGTGAATCTGTTGAAATTAGTGGCTTGTTGCAGGTAAGATTTGAGTTATGAAGCTTTGAAAATTTTCTGCCCCAGAAACGGGCCTTAATAGTTAGGACTCTGTATCTGTGTACAGAGGAAGAGTCCTATATAGGGCTAGGTAAGGGTGTTTCTTTAAGCAGGTTTGTGGAGTAAAAGCTGAAATACCTCATAGTGGGCTATTGACTGCATTTAGCATTGGCTACAGAAATAAAACTCATAGTCCATACAATAAACATTGGAAGCACACATGTAGGAAAGGAAATCATTTGTAGAAACGAATGTGGATCTTGGCTACTACTGGGAAAGTGAAATGGTCTTTGTCTGAAATGAAAAGCAGGAAGAGACATTATTCTTTATTTTTGTAAAGTGGTTGACACCTTGATTCCATCCAGTGGAAACAGGAAATGGCACCCTAGATTACTGGAAACCAAATGGAGTTATGTCAACTCTGAATGAGGTGCTATTACACACTAAAGTGTATGTGTATTAATATTGCTCCATGGTATTAATTGTGTTGTTTGCTAGTATCCGAAACGGAAGGTTGCCTTGAGTGCATAATATGCGAAATGTCCTTTTTGTTGCCCGGTAACCATGATGAACGTTGGGCTGTGGTGCTGTGCGTCATGGACTCGAGCAGAATGGTCCCCTGTAGTGCAGGGTTCATTTGTGTTATCAGTTTTGTTTTGATCACTTTTTTTTAATGTGGCAAGTTTTTCAGTGAAAATCATACTTTTTAATAAGGTGGCATACATGGAGGTAATCTTTTTTAAACAAGAAGTATGTAATCAGTATGCATTATGCAAATCTGTTTGTGAAATATGTTGCACAACGCAGACACAAATGGTGGCGTATTTGCAGTGTGACTCACATGTGTTGTACAACACAGAGGAATAATGAGTTGTAATCAGTCAGGGCCCAATCCTCACAACTGTTGTAAATCGGAGGATGATGATGAATTGGGTGTTGAACTTCGGTAATTTGTTTGGACCCTTTGCTTTCCTTGCAGTATTTTAAATGTACACAGTTTGGAACATGTTTAAGTGTTGAAGAAACAAAAAACATCTTGAAAACAATTTGGCACATTTTAAAGACACTGGACACTATTGGTATTTCAAATTGTCAAAGACCAGTCTTTTCACTTGGTGTATCTCAACATAATATGCACAAAATAACAAACCTGTGAAAATTTTAACTCAATTGGTCGTCAAAGTTGCGAGATAATAATGGAAGACAAAACACCCTCAAGTGTCACACGAAGTTGTTTGCTTTCAGATGCTTGATTTCTGAACCTCAAAATCTAATTCTGAGGTCTCGAAATCAAATTCGGAGCCGTTTCTCACAATGTTTTATACTATCAACAGCTCTCCATTGCTTGTTACCAAGTTAGTTTTTATGCTAACAATTATTTTTAATAATTACCAATAGTGTCCACTGCCTTTAACACACGATCCATCGAAACTGTTTGGTCTCGAGAACAAGTTCAAAATCTATGATTTTCGCTGCTCATAACATAATGTTGGTCAGCCCTCGTGCTTAACAAAAACTTCCTCATTTATTTTCCAAGGGTCAATTATACCATCACACGATGTAAATTTTGATGCAAATTGGATTTTATTTCTAAATTTTGATGCAAATTGGATTTTATTTCTAAAAGCCAATCATGTTTTTTGAGTCATTGCAAGGCCATATTAAGCTAATTCTCTCGCCAAAATGCAAAAAGGTGCAAACAAGTCTACGGGCAAGGTTGCTCTAATCCTCAATGTATTCGGCCTCGACAGCCGTTGAGTAAACATGCTGCTCTTTTTCTTTATAGATGAAGTTTACAAAAACAAAATGAAAATTTGGACTAGAGGTGTGAGGGTATAAAGAAAGGTTCATGGTCAGAAGGTGTGTTCCGTCCTTTGGATGTACACATGACGTGTGTTGTTTGGGTCTCACCCACTGTGCTGTGTGCATTTATTTTGAGAAAAAATAATTAGCTGTTGCAATTTGCTTATCAACCAAAAGGACTTATCTCGAATCTGCTAGGGTCCAAATGTTAGGTTAATAATAAGAGGTCAAACCTTTCGACCCAAGCAGAGTTTTTCTCTTTCTTAAATTCAAGAAAGACTCTGCTACATGTAGGGTCAAAACGCCAGGCCTTTAATTACTTTCTGGCATTTATTTTGAGTACATTCTCTAAAAGTTATTTTGTTTATGGTCATTTTGGGGAAACTTGCTTTGTGTCGAGGCCTACACACGGAGGTCTCCCTTTGGAAGGGGAGGAAAGGGAGAAGACAAATTTAAATAAAAGGAGAAAATTCATTTGAAGAGACATTTATGGGCATGGATTCAGGTTGTGTTCACTGTGTACATGTTCACAGAATCCGTCCATTTTAACATGTCTTGTCTAAATGCTTATCTGATTGGCAAAGTACAAATGTGAATATCATCAAATGGATTAATTGGGAAAAGTCAGTAGCAATTAATCTTAAGGATGATTTTTGAAAAAAATGTGAAACAAAACAATCAAAATAGCACTGTGTACATTATATTGAAGCGGTTAGTCAATAGGATGAAGTGTGGGGGAATGTACTTTATGCAGATCAAGTGTATTTTCCTGTACAATGTACATGTACATATATCCTGAGAATTCAATGACAGGCTGATTTGCTGCTATTCCATGGTGAGCGCCAAAACTTGATGAGCCACAGTATACAAAGCTGTTTGAAACTTTGGCTGCTAACTGGTGAAACATGTACATTTATAAGAACATTCTTGCCCAAGTATTGGATTTAATAGGAGTACAGTGTTCTTCATGTTTTCATGTAAGTGTATTTACATTTATGTACCTGTGCACTATTTGCGTACACAAGTTCATCTACTTAAAATACTCACAAGATGCCCAACGACACAGAGTTGCTTTATAAAGACAATATATTATTGCTCTCTGTCAAACAAATACTGATTGGGTAGTGCATAATTGTTCAATCTTGTCGTAGTTGATTATAAATTAACAAGGTGTAAACCATAGAGCAAGGTCCTTACTTATAATGCTCACAAGATGCCCAACTTCACAGAGTTGCTTCATAAAGACAATATATTATTGCTCTCTGTCAAACAAACACTAGTTTGGGTAGTGCATAACTGTTCAATCTTGTCGTAATTGATTATAAATTAACAAGGTGTAAACCATAGAGCAAGGTCATTGCTCCAACGTCCTTGCTCTATGATGTATCACTGAGTGAACCTTACAGGCTTATGTCATCTGAGCCAAGGACTTCCTTCCTGCCGGGGTCAGGGGTCAATGATATTCTTTCATGGTTATCAATGGTTCGTCATCCTGTCGCTTTCTGTTAACAGTTTTAGCGCTAACTATTTGTGTTTCTTTTTTCTTTTTGTGTGTCAAAGTTACCTTAATGCGCTTGATCGATTGGCCGCACCCGGCTACATCCCAACACAACAAGATGTGCTCCGAACGAGAGTCAAGACCACTGGTATTGTGGAAACTCACTTCACTTTTAAAGATCTTCACTTTAAGTAAGTCTGGGTTCTCTTCATTGGTCAGCCACTTTCCCCCCTCTGACCAATTTCAATCATTTGAAACAGACTGAGGCATGAGATGAAAGAGAATAAGACCTAGGTGACTTCCCCAATGTCAATTTTCAAGAAAGTTTTGATCTTCAGAGTTGCAGTCTATATCCAGGGTATACAGGAAATAAAGTAAAGAGGAAAAGTGGTTAGTGTGGTCTAGAGCATTTAAGTTCTGGTGGTTTAGTCATCAGAGTGTGGGTTCGAATCCCGGTCATGAAACCTGTGTCCTTGAGCACGATGCTTTCCTATAGTTGCTTCTCTTCACTCAGGGGTATAAATGGGTACCTGCGAGGGTAGAGATTGATATTGTATATAAAAGAGCCTTCAGAGCGCCACGGCAGCTCAGGGCTGTATACCCAGAGAGCTGAAAAAAAGATTAAAGGAAAGTTATTGGCCCAGTGACCAGGGCACTAATGTGACGTGCATTGATAGGGTTGTTGTAAAATGATAACAACTAGAACATTATTGTTAATATTATTAATACATGTGGGTTGTTTTGTGTACAGAATGTTTGACGTAGGAGGCCAGCGCTCTGAGAGGAAGAAGTGGATCCATTGCTTTGAGGGTGTGACGGCAATCATCTTCTGTGTGGCCCTCAGCGCATACGACTTGGTACTAGCTGAAGATGAGGAAATGGTAAGAGTTCTTTGGTAGCTAACATTTGTCTCATACAGCCCTCCAAAGTCTCGCCAAACCAAATTTTGAATTAAGTACGTCTGAAACAGTTAGGAGCGACTGGACCCGCTTGAAGGCGTAAGATCAACTGTTGCAAATCGTTTGGAATGACTCTGGAGCAACTTGGTTTCAGAGGATGATCTTGTTATGAGCTGAGCCAATGTTAATGGTATGTTAAGTTCGCCTGTATGTAACCAACATTTATTTGGGTTCACCTAGAGTCGCTTCTGGTTTATTTGGTTTTGGCGCGACTCTGGTGCACCTGTCTGAACCGGGGTTAACTTAATTGACAACCAAACCACTGGAAGTGATTGGGTGAGTTGGGGACTGGAAATGACACCAGTCCTTCTGAGGTTTATGACCCATATACAGACTCTCTGCCATGTGTTCACTGCTTGTGTTTCTCATAATTTCAGAACCGCATGCATGAATCGATGAAGCTATTTGACTCCATCTGCAACAACAAGTGGTTCACGGAGACCTCCATAATCCTTTTTCTGAACAAGAAAGATCTCTTCGAGGAGAAGATCACCAAGTCACCACTCACCATCTGTTTCCCAGAGTACACTGGTAAGTTGTTCCCCACCCTAACCCCCCCCCCCTAGTTCAAGTCCCATCTCTCTCTCTCTCTTTATCAACTGGGAAGTTTGGGAGGTAGTGCTTTCTGCTCTACTTGCCAGGCTTCTGATGGATGATACCCAAGCCTACATCCGTAAGGGGGTAACCCTGTTTCAGCCCCGGGAGTAGGTGGCAACGGCGCCTGGAAAAAAATAGTTGATTGTAACCCACACTTATCAGGCCTCGTGTGTCTGGCAACTTGCATTAAAGAAAAGAAAGAGTAAAAGAAAATCTCTTTGTTCATCTAAGGCTTTATTTCTATTTACCAAGTCAGTTTTCAGGCCTGAAATTTAATCTTTGAGAGGGCAAGACCTTTTTTTAAATTTTGCCTAGGGCACACCCATTTGAAAATCTTAAAGTCTATGAGGAACTTCTGAAGGGGCAACAATGGCAAGACCAGGGGAAACGGAGATCGAAGGCCTCTGTGTAATTCCAGGCCCGAGTTTTCTTTAAAATAAGACTCCTTACACATGACATCTAGGGCTTAAATAGCGCCCTCACTGAGGTCAAAGTTAGCTCTCTCATTGGCTGGAAGTTGCGCGTGCACGTTATAACATCATTCATATGGAACAATTTGCATACTGTATATGAAGAGTGAGAATGAATTTTAATGAAGTTGTTAAATTTTAATTTGTGCAAATGAGTTGGCCCTTGAGTGATGCACTCCTCACTTGAAACGTACTTGACTGCAAGACTTTACCCGTCGGAATGGTGTCACCACTGTATTGCTATTTGCATTTTCTACTGTACTGACAATCAGATGTAACCTGCTATCTTAGTAATTGGAATGAATAACTTGTTACTCGATATTCAAAACTTCGATTTCCCTGACATTTGTAGATTAATCGTTTCAAACACCCTTCTTTAAAGATCCTGCAGTAATCTGACTGCAATATTCTGTATCCGTGTATTGTCTCTTGTGAACTCTGACCTTTGGACTGATTCTTGTATGTGGGGTTCATAGTCCGACTGTTTATCTGTGATAATTTGGGTTGCTTTTAAAATGCATTATTTACTATAGGATATTTTTGTAACTTAGTAATCATGTACTAGGACTATTTAGTCTGATTTGTTCATAGTTTCAACTTGTGCACCTCTTTAATGTACAATGTTATTATTTGAGTTTGGTATTATATATCTTGCATGTTATAAGTACAAATGTTCATTTTTTTGTTAGCATATTGACATTTTGTCCGTTTGTGTTTAAGACTCAAGGGTTTGATTTCTCAAAGAACTAAGGTCAATCTTGAATGCTAAGAAGAACGTGATGTCGCAATAGAAATCACTATGGTGATGTATATTCAGTTAGCCGTAATACACCTTTATCACGCCGTCATCATCTTGGTCATGTTCCCTGTTTCCAATAACAGTAATGAATGCTAATATTCATTGCACAAACCTGGAACCAGACTATTATTTCGTCCAGCCTCTGTTTGGTTACAATGAGTTGGAATTGAGTAAAATCAAGATGGCCACACCGTGATAATAGTAAATAATTTTAATTATAAAAACTTATATGGCGCCAAAGTCCGCCTAAAAGACAGTCAAGGCACTTTACAGAGAAACAATTAAAAAAGCAAAGACCAAAAATCTGAGTAAGTAATCAACAAATTTAATTTCAGATAAAGGTCTATAGCAAGTGCTACTAGTGCATTCGCATTCGCAGGAAGTATGAACAGCCATGCTTAAATCTGTCTTCTTTGTTCCCCTTACTCCACCTCCCCCTCCTCCCAACCAGGCTCCAACACATATGAGGAGGCAGCAGCCTACATCCAGATGCAGTTTGAGGATCTGAACAAACGCAAGGATCAGAAGGAGATCTACACCCACTTCACATGTGCCACAGACACCAACAACATCCAGTTTGTGTTTGACGCTGTCACTGATGTCATCATCAAGAACAACCTCAAGGATTGCGGTCTCTTCTAAACATCACGCCAAAACTCAACTTGGAATTATGAAAGCTTGTGAGTAGCGTCCCTTTGCCTTTAAAAAAAAATATTTTTATGCCATTTGTCTAGCTGGTTTCTGTATCCCCCTCACAAAATAATGACAAAAACCGGCAGAATTTTCTTCTTGGGGACTGCCTTGAACTAGTTGCCTGTAAATTGCCTTGTGTGACTTGGCCTTTTAAGAGGTTGTTTACAGTCATCTCGTTCTTGGCAATCTCCAAAAGAAACAAATCTCTTAGATCTGCAGCTTCATTTTTGAAATAGACAAGCAATTTTTATTTTGCAAATTGGGAAAATCATGCAGGAAATTCCAGGCCTGGGATTGCAAGAAAGTTTCTCCAGTACTACTCCAGTGCTCTTATTGCATGCTGTGTAAGAGGTTTCCTATAATTGGGGTTGAATTTCAATAGTTAGAGTAACTCATGACATTGTTAACGCAGCAATTCCAAGTCAATGTAGTGAACGGTGGTGGGTTGACAAATCCTGCCAACGTACATTTACAGCTGCGGAATTAACAAAACACAGCACTTTGTTTGTTCAATATAGTTTTTCATGGGTTGAGATTCTCCTTTTTTGCCAGTACTTTGAAAATAAGCTTATTTCAGAAGCTGAGTGGTTTTGCTTTAATCTCTTTGAAAGTATATATAATAACAAACTGGTAATAAATTAAAGAAGGTCCCAATTATTTTATTTTAAAACCAAAGCTGAGGAAGCTTAAAGACTCTCTCTTTCTGTGGGTGTTGCCACAATGATGCTGCATCAACTGCCCTTTACGTAGACTCATTAGTCAGTTTGACGTCAACCATGAATGTATAATAAGGCAAGCTGAATCAAACAACACTCATTAAGGGCGCAGGCCTCGGGAGTTCTAAACGAGGTGGATTTGGGAGTGATTAAGTCCCTAGCCGAACAATGGACGACCCTGAGATCCATTGTTCAATGGAGACAAGGAAACAATGGTCCCGACTATTATCCCTGGGAGTTTGCTCGTTAAAATATACAGATGAATTTATTATGCAGAGGGTTGAGGTGTGAATAATTGAAACTGGCTTAGTGCTAAAACCAGCCTGATGATAGCAATAAACTCAGGCCTGAATGCTTCATTTTTAAAAAGGGCAAGGGCACCAAGGTATATTCTCCTTGGTAAAGGGCACCCCTATTAGGAAATTGTAAAATTCTACTGGAGCATTTCAAGGGCACCAAGGCAATGACCAGGGGGCATGCAGGAAATTGCCTCTGTTGCCTCCGTGAAGTATTGGGCCTAAATGTACTCCATTAAAGTTGTACATCCCTTTACACATTATCAGGGATCAAATTTGGCAGGGAAAAAAAAAATCCACAACACGGCATGGCTTGTAACTCAAATGTTTATGGGACCAGAAATGAGTGTAAAAGACCAGAATTAAAACTTTAAAATAAAAATTTAAAAAATCCTCAGTTTTTTTCAAAGAGAGAAAGAAACATTTGATTGGATGGAAAATTCCAAGTTTATAATCTGTATGCTTTCAGATTGAAAATTTACATGTGTGTGGGGGGGGGGGGGGATTGTTTTTTCCGATAGTCCCCAACCCAGTACTTCACATTGGTAAGATTGACAGTACAAATTTTCACAGATTTAGACATAGTTTACATGGTGTAAAGATGGTCATGGTGGAAAACTTCCATTGAAATAGTTTTGCCTGAAATGCTCTAGTTTTTGAGAAATGAGCCGACCAATATTAGTCTAAAATCAGATATTTGAAAACACAGTGAATGACCCATGACTCTGGGGAACGATTGAACTATAGTTTCACATGTTTAATATTATTTATCCTCGATGCAAATTTAACATCTCTTATTTCACAGGTTTGTTGTATCAGTCAAATGTTTGGTCTGACACAAAGGGGGGTTGCTGGTCTTTGGCAATTACCAATGTTGTTGGCCTTGTGCCTTAACGCAGTGGTTCATGGAAGGTAGTCTCTTGTGATTTTCCAAGCAGTCTCGGTAATGATTTCTTACATTATTTCATCTCCAGATTGAAACTCATTTGGGGCTAGCTTGCCAGAGAAAGATACTACTACTTGGATAGCAGGAAAAGTAAACGTCGGGTTCAATGGTCAGTGGATTTGGTCGAGCATCCGCCACTGACGGTTGCCGTAGCGAGTATGCCACCTTGGATCAAGCCAAACTCACTGCAGGATATCCACGGCACCAGTCTAATTGTCATGCGTAAAAAAAAACATGTGTTGATTGTAGACTTGTACCTGAACAACCTTTGGAGAAGTTATGGACTGGCGGTTTTTGTATCTCCAAAAAAAAAGGGGAAAAAAAAAGGAGGTAATTACTTTAAGTAAATTAAAAGGGGGTAAATTAATGGTAACAAACAAACTGCACAATCTTAGTTCTGAAAGTGGATAATGTATCTGTGGACTTTATTTCCGTTTTACTGCATTTAAAGTGGTGTTACCTTCTCTCACTCATTGCTATTGTATTGCACGAATTATGTACAAAATCATAACGGAGAGGTGTTTTTTTTTCATTCCTGAAGTCTGATGCCATCTTGAAAAAAAAAAAAGGAAATTGCATTTCTACTCTTGTATATTGTAAAAGAAAGTGACACATGTGATGAAGATCTCTTAGTTTGGTTGAAAATGTTTAGCCTATTAAAAAAAAAAAAAAAAAAAATATTGTCGTAGAAGCAGAGTATATTAAGCATTTTTAAGTCAGCTGGTATTAAAACAAAAATTAAGAAGGTTGTTTCTGAATTGTTAAAAATTGTTGATTCTGTGGCAGAATCGTCGAGTGCGAGAGAGAAAGTGCGAGGTTAAAAAGCCAGAATTGGTTTTAGTTTCTTAAATTAAAAAGAATTCAATTGTTACCATATCTTGTTGCCTTTTTCCGTCTATAGAAGCAGTTTGTAAGAGCCAAATTCAAAAACAATTTAGAGCAATTTGTCTATGAGGGTTGTTTGTCGGAAATATGCGAAATGGAACAATAGTTTTTACAAACTGAATCTCAAGTATGATAGAAATTTTGGCCAGTTGTTGCAGTCAAAATTATGAAAGAATTTGTCAAAAATGTTTGGGTTATTTGTGTAGCGGAACAAGACAATGACATTTGGATAATAATATGGGTTTTTTTGCTAAACATGTATACAAAGTTATGTTATTAATATAAACTACACCTTTTAGATTAAAAATAAAAAAATAAAAATCACTCTAAAGGAGACAAAATGTTGTAAGAAATGAATTGAAGGCACATTGATACCCAAGAAAAAAAGTTTTACCTGTTTTGCAACTTCTTGCTTTAAATAAATTTCAGTGTATAGTGGATAAACATTTAAAAATCTCCCGGCATTTGTCTGGTGACCGTGACTGCGGAAATCTCCAATGGTGGTTTCTGGTAAATAATTATGATTAATATTATTATGATATATTTTTTTTCTTCTGAACAGTGCTTTGTATAGACATTGTTTCGGATGATTCTTTGTCCCAAACAGCTCGTGACACTCGTGTTTTAGCAACCCCCCCCCCCTCTCAATAGTCTTTTTTACTGACAGCCACAATGTGTGTGTGCATATCGTGAACAAAAATTAATCCTACATATTATTTCTTTGACTAAAAAGAAAAAATATATATATTAAAAAATTTGCACTGTGTACGAAAAAAAAAAGAAAAAAAAAATCCTGAAATTTGTGTATTATTATATAAAGTATTAAATGTTAAGTATGAGTGCCTATCGTCTCCCCTTACTGGTACCGATGTATATGTATCGATAAGCAAATATCCCCCCCCCCCCCCAAACACACTAATAAAACAAAACAAACTATTTTGAGATAGTAGGTATATATGTATACTATATGTATATATCCACTTACTTCATAGGAACAGAAACCCCAACTCAAGAACCAATTTCTCAGTAGATGATGTCAATATTTTGAAAAGAAAGAAGGAAAAAAAAAATCAAAAATTGAAAAAAAATATTACCAGGGAACTTCAATTTCAATGTAATGTATTTAGCTGTTACTGTAGTTCAGGTTGGAAAATCTTGCTGAAATTTCATCTTCAAAATTATTGTATATTATTATTCTTATTATTTGTTTTGGGTTTTTCATCATAAATTTGCCAAGTCGTATTGACAGAGTACAGCTAAACAAAAAGTGGATTCAATATGTTTACAATAAGAAAACAAACAACAATCACTCTTATAAACGCAACACTTTATTTGACATAATGGTATGGATAGATTGTACTCCCCTCTTGATTTGTGTGCGGTAACCGTTGTATTAAAAAAAAATTGTGTGTGTATCGTTTACTGCATAATGTCTGATCCCTAAGGGGGCCCAATTTCATTGAGCTTACTAAAAACAGAATACATTTAAACAGGAAATGTAGCCTAACAATTTTCTACTCGGCAGAAATGAGCAGGATACCAGTAATAATTTGTACATGTGACATTTCCGGTAATCTCATTTTGGTAAGCATAATTTTGTTGTGCTTAGCATCTTTCTTGTGCTTAAGCAGCTTTATGAAATTGGGCCCAGAACTGTCTGGTTGAAAAGATGACGGTTAACAAATAATTTTTTTTAATATAGATAATATTAAAGAAAAAATAAGATGTACATTCAAAAATTATCCCACTCATATGTAAATGTTTTGTCATTTATATTGATAATTGAAGACAATTCTCTTTATGTCTTAGCGTTGTTATTAATCTATTACCCGTTATGTATGTGCAAGAATTAGTAGATTAAAAAAAAGATAAAAAGAAAAGCAGCAGCACTGATCTCTTATTGCAGGATTACACCGTTTAAATGACATTCTATCGATGTGAAATATCAAATAAGACTTTTAAAAATAAATGTGGTCTCAATTTACTCTTTTATAGGATGAGAATTCAGGACTTGTAATATTATTATCAAGCTAAAAACTGTTTTTAAAAGGAAAAATTCATGCTTAAAAAAGTATTATGCAAGGTATCGTGTATAAAATATATCCATATTTGACACGGCTAGAAAACAAAGTAGAGTGTGTATCGTATATTTTTGGTTCTTAGCACAGGTTGGTTGTTGTGTGTAAGAACTTGAATATATCCGATTCTAATAGGCAGCTGATGTTGTTACAAATGTCAGTATAAACAGACTACAGTTTTGAATTTTGGTTTGTTGAAGATGAAGAAGAAACAATGCGCCTAGAAGTAGAACCTTGCTGGTTAGCTTGTATGTTTTGCTATATTCACTCGTTCTTCAGCACAATTTCTGGCTAAAGTCTGGTTGAAGTCTGCCCCATAACTTGCTCTGTGTACATCACTGGCTAACGAAGAAGAGGTAGTTAGAAATTACAGCCCTTGCTTTTATTGAAAAAGGAAGAATTTGAATTCTTCGGGAAAAATGAATATATGCACACTCCAGTACAGAGTGTCATTTTAAGGAAGGATGTGTGTGGTCCATGAGCTGTATATTGGGAGTTACAACTATTTGCGATTAGAAGCAATTTTGTTCCCAAGAAATGCATGGGCTAACACAGGGTGCCAGACTAGTCTGCCCATTGGTTTGTGCTGCATTTGGAGACAAAATGGCATCCAGCACCACGTGACCAAAGATAACTGGTCCCTCTATGTTGCAACTCTCTCAATACACAGTTCTGGTCCATGTGTTTCAAGGGCGCCCTCTACAGTTCATGATGATACAGAGCTTTTTAGGGCTAGAGCACTGTGTAGCTGTGACCTTTCACCATTGCTTGAATCATTACAGTGTATAAATTATAGATTTAGAAATTCACACACACAGATACACAAACGAAAGAGAACATATAATTATAGCTAATTTAACATTTTATTTCAGATGTTTTTATGTGTAAGGCGATAACTGTGTTCTGACTTTAAATGTAAAAGAGCTCCAGTACATGAAAAAAAGTAAAATAGATTTGTCGTAACTAAATTAATTTTAAGAGTTAATGAAAAAGCTGGGGAACAAGTTTGTGAGAGTTTTTCCTTGTTCCGACAAGTAAACCATTGACCAAAAAAAAAGTCAAAACCAAACCCCACCCTATAAAAGAGGACTGTGGTGCTTTGTTAGCATTAAGTTGGGCATTTCTGATTAGGACACTCCTGTGTATAAACCACTCACTGCTGTTAACTCGTTCTACTGAGTAATTCGTCCAACTGTAGTACTCCAATGAGCACTGTATAAAATTGATCTATGTGGATTTCTGAGAACTGTTCAACCCTCCTACTAACTACGAGCTGCACAACTATCCCTAGAACTCTCCCCCCGGAAGTGCACAGAACAGGGCCCAATTTCATGGCTCTGCTTACCGCCGAATTCTGCGCTTACGATCACAATTCCCCGCTTGACATGCCAGCGCCGAATTTCTGCGCTAGCCTTGTAACCTTAGAATACCTAGTAATGTGGAGTACGCACGCGCACATGCCAAAATTCTGCCAACGCGTGAAATACACTTGCTGTAAGCACAGAATTCCCTGCTTCCAAAAGCGCCGATTCTGGGCTTACGGTAAGGGGAGCCATGAAATTGGGCCCAGATAAACAGAGCTGTTTGTGTGTTGTGTTGATGCAAGCTAGCGTAGTTTATCATTCTAAACTGCGATTGGTGATATTGGATGGTCAGACGGTAGGATTTTCAAAGCACTCGCCACATGATATCATACTACAGGCCAACCGTCTTCATTCAAAAACCAGTCGGATGATATTAAAGAGTCAAATAGTAGGAGGGTTAACACATATGACTAATCCTGTTACTCAAATGACAGGTTTTCATTGGCTGAATCAGCTGTCCTGATTAAGATTTAGAGACTCACACAATGGATTTGTAGCCCAGATTTATTGCTTGTCTAACTTCTTCATACATGTGTACTTGATCATTTTTTTACAGTGGCTCTCGTTATAACAAAAAGACCTCTTTATATACAAACAAAATCTCTTTATAAAGATTGTCGCTGTATAAAGAAACCCTTACCTTAATAGTATACGATGATGATCATTATACAATGTCCGTTTTATAGTCTGTTTAGGGAGTGTATTGTTGTCAATTTTGTGAACAAAACCAGTGTAGCCGTAGTACAATTTCAAAATACAATTGTACCACATACAAACATTTGCTCTCTCTCTCCGTGTCTTTTTATTACCTTGGTGTGTTAATGTTGTCTTTAAAGTGTATGTTCAGACAGCGTACTAAGTTAGACACGAACCGGTTCAACTTTCGAGGTGTTCGTAAAAAGTTGAGTTACACCCGATACGGTTTATCTTTGGTTTTAAGAGGTCAAAGCAAACGCGACCCCATTACTCTAATATCCCGTTTATTGTCCTGTTCATTGGTCACCGTGTGTTCACATAATGATTACGGAGGTCAATGGGTCGTCTGTTGTGAGTTAAACCGGATGTGGTCTTTTTTTTATTCTGTCCACACACGGTGTTAAAAGATAAACCCGAAACGGTCTAAAGATAAACCCCCTCGCTGGACGGTCTATCTGTTGTGGGTTGAACTCGGTCTAACTTTAGTACTGTTCAGACACACAGAGTCTAAACATATGTATTAGAGTTTGGTACCATAATATAACAGCCCCCCCCCCTCTCATAACCAGACCAGGGCCAAATTTCGTATAGCTTCTTAAGCTTCTAACCAAAACAAAATGATGCTCACCAGAACAAGGACACATGTATAATTTGTGACTGGTATTCCGTCGGGAAGGGATCTTGGATAAAACCCTTTACTTTCTGAATGATATCATTTAAAGGCAGTGGACACTATTGGTAATTGTCAAAGACTAGCCTTCACAGTGGGTGTATCTCAACATATGCATAAAATAACTAACCTGTGAAAATTTGAGTCATCAAAGTTGCGAGATAACAATGAAAGAAGAAAACCCCCTTGTCACACGAAGTTGTGTGCGTTTAAATGGTTGATTTCGAGACCTCAAGTTCTAAACTTGAGGTCTTGAACTCAAATTCGTGGAAAATTACTTCTTTCTCGAAAACTATGGCACTTCAGAGGGAGCCGTTTCTCACAATGTGTTATACTATCAACCTCTCCCCATTACTCGTTACCAAGTAAGGTTTAATGCTAATAATTATTTTGAGTAATCGCCAATAGTGTCCACTGCCTTTAAGAAGAAATACAGGTCCTCTAAATTGCAACAAACTAAGCCCAATTTCATGGCTCTGCGTAGATTCGGTGCTTACAGAAGCAGGGAACTCTGCACTTTCGTCAAGGGTATTTAAGGGTTTAGCAGGGAATTTTTGCTTGTGCTCATGCGTACACCTCATTACTAGGCATCCGTTGTTAACTAACACAGCTAGCGCATAAATTCCAAGCGTGCACAGTAAGCGGAGAATGGTGATCGTAAGCGCAGAACAAATCACAGGCTAGAGTTAAGTTTGTGAGACCGATGGTTAACCAATGGTTGTTTAGCGTCATACATAGAGCATGCTCATGTCATGTCAACGCAAACCGGCGACTCAACGTATGTTATCATTTTCTGATAACTGGTCCACTCTGCACTGTGCTATGAAAACAGCTATTGATAACCACCGATGGTGCCATGGCCATAGTACATGAAGGCTGGTTCAAAATATTCTTTTTTTTATTTTTTACCCATACACTGATGTGTTTGCACTGTTTATACTCGGTACTTTCTAGGAATCCTGTGAAAAAATATCACAGGCATATTACTCGGGTGGAATTTGAACCCACGACCTCTGCAACTCCAGAGCAGTGTCATACCAACTACAGACTATCGAGATTGCCCGGCAGCTAGAGGCGGTTCGAATCCTATGTTTTGGCAGCGGGTACCACAACAATTATAATAGATGTTAAATTAGCATCAGGGATAAAGAATATTAATTTTGGTTTTTACTTATACACCGATTTTGTTGGCACTGTATACTCAGTACTTCCCCGAATCCGGTGAAAAAACATCACAGGCATATTACTCGGGTGGGAATCGAACCCCTGAATCAAAATCGTCTGCTAGCAAAGTCCAACTACTGTCCACTAAACAGAGTTTGGGCTAGCTTAGTTGAACTTCAGTCAGCGATAGTTCTTGCCTGAACTTGGCCCTAGGTTGAGGTTGTTTTCCTTTGTTTCGTCCGCCGGAGGTATCAACATCCGTCCTCCAATGTTTGGTTGCACAAGTCCAGACGTTGTAAAGCTTCCATGAAATAAGGCGGGGGCGGAGCGGTAATGATCAAGTCTTTTGTTTGAGTCCACTTTGGAAGGGTTGCCTGGTACCAGTGGAGAAACAATGGTAACCGTGACATGTGCCACGTTCTCAAGTGGAGCACAGTCTTGATGGGGTCAGGTATATCCTGCAAACAATTAAAATTTTATCTTATAACAAAACAGAAAACATTTTTTTTTTTACCAAACAAGCACACAAAAATTTAACTGAACTGACATAATCGCAATTCTATAGACTAAATCTTGTATGAGTGAAAAAAAGTGCCTCATCCTGCTCACTGCGAAATTCTGCACTTACATGTACAGACCTTGAAGACCTTGAAGTATCATGACAGAGAGCTATTTTAGCAAATCAACTTTCATTAAGAGTTGCTTAACAATTTACCAGCTAAGCAAAAAATAGCTGGGAGCCAGCCACACCCAGCAACAGACAAATGACATAGTATTAATTGGCTTAGGCCTCAAAGACACTGTACACTATTGGTAACTGTCAAAGACCAGTCTTCTCACTTTGTGTATCTCAGCATATGCATAAAATAACAAACCTGTGAAAATCTGAGCTCGATCGGTCGTCGAAGTTGCGAGATAATAATGAAAGAAAAAATACCCTTGTCACTTGAAGTTGTGTGCTTTCAGATGCTTGATTTCACGACCTCAAAATCTAATTCTGAGGTCTCGAAAAATGTCCTCTTTCTCGAAAACTACATCACTTCAGAGGGAGCCGTTTCTCACAATGTTTTATACTATTAACCTCACCCCATTACCCGGTACAAAAAAAGATGTTATGCTAATAACTGTTTTGAGTAATTACCAATAGTGTCCACTGCCTTTAAAGGCAAAGTATACCCTAGGTTTTTAGAACCGTTTGATTGTTTTAATCCTATAGAAATGTAGATGTATACAATAAAACTAATTGAAACATTGATTTCTGGTTTTTGAGATATCACCCAAAATCTAGAGTGAATGTGTCCGTCCACGCAGAAAGAATAATCCCTAATAGGAAAACACAATCAGAGATCGTTACGCCTCTAGGTTTTAAATTTTGGGCCATAAAAACTGATATCTTTTCACATAACTACATTCCTTTGAAGTGGAATGTTTATGAAAGATTACCTTCCCTTTAAAGACACTGGACACTATTGGTAATTGTCAAAGACCAGTCTTCTCACTTGATGTATCTCAACATATGCATAAAACAACAAACCTGTGAAAATTTGAGCTCAATTGGTTGTCGAAGTTGCCAGATAACTATGAAAGAAAGAACACCCTTGTCACACGAAGTAGTGTGCTTTCAGATGCTTGATTGCGAGACCCCAAAATCTAATTCTGAGGTCTCAAAATCAAATTCCAGGAAAATTACTTCTTTCTTGAAAACTACGTCACTTCAGAGGGAGCCGTTACTCACTATGTTTTATACTATCAACCACTCCCCATTACTCGTTACCAAGTAAGGTTTTATGCTAATAATTATTTTGGTTATTTATCAATAGTGTCCACTGCCTTTAAGTAATATTTTTCGCTCAAGTATAAAAACAAACGTGTATGCTGTTAAGTGGCTCTATTAAATAAGCCTGCGATTGTTGCCATCAACTCACCTGTGTTCCCATGGTAACATGATGGGGATCGACAAGCAGACGCACACCAAGGACGTGTTGAATATGATTGGAGTAGGTCCGATCACCAAGAATGCTGCAAAGTTTGCTGATGAGGTGGACTTGCAACTGATGTTTCTGCACTAAACTCAGAGAAACATAGCCAGAAAGAATTGTTCAATTGAATGAATGGTTTAGCAGTAACAACAAATAACACTTACAGAGCGGTGAAAAATTTCCCTTTGTATATCATTGCAAAATACCACACAAAGTGTACCGCTTGCTACTCAAAAATCTTCATTTGCTACTCAATATTGGCATTCATTGATGGCAAACCATGCTTAGTCTGAATTAATTCCCTGCACAGCACTTCTTCAAGGAGCATTTCAAAGGGCTAATTTTTCCATGACAAGAAAGAGCTAATTTTGAATAATGAGACCTATGCATAAAGCTAAATGAACAGGTTACAAGGTGCTCTTGCGCAAAAAACCTGAGGCAAACTCCTTTCATATATTCGGGCATGATTGGCAAAAGGTTATACAAATTTAACTTCTTCATCCCACGTTTGAACTATATTTCATTGTTAACTAAAAGATCTCATTGAACGTACACAAAATTTACATTGTATTTATAAAACAATTTGCTTTGTGTATGTTTATCTTCAAGAACTTTGTATAAATAGAGTTTAAAACGAATATTGATTTCGAAAGAAAATATAGTCTTAATTCGAGTAGTTTTCTAGTTTTCAATTCGCACAAGACTTGCTCAGTCCATACTGGACAGTTACACGTGTTGTCTGCATGCTTTAAAGACACCGGACACTGTAGGTAATTGTCAAAGACCAGTCTTCTCACTTGGTGTTTCCCAACATAAGCATAAAATAACGAGCTTGAAAAATTTGAACTAAATTGGTCGTCGAGTTGCGAGATAATAATGAAAGAAAATACACCCTTGTCACATAAAGTTGTGTGCTTTCTGATGCTTGATTTCAAGACCTAAAAATCTAATTATGAGGTCTCGAAATCAAATTCGTGGAAAACTACGGTACTTCAGAGGGAGCCATTTCTCACAATGTTTTATACTATCAACAGCTCTTCATTGCTTGTTACCAAGTAAGTTTTTATGCTAATAATTATTTGGAGTAATTACCAATAGTGTCCACTGCCTTTAAGAACAAAAAACTCACATTTAAGAGGTTGAAGTTCAATGAGGGAGCAGTTGAGATGATGATTGGCTGATAGCACTTTATAGTCTGTCTTACATCGAAGCGTCTCCTTCCGATCAAAGCTACCCATTGATGGGTCCATTTTGGGCACCATCTGAGAAAGGAAAGGTTTCTCTTATTATTACAGAATTGAAGAAAAAAACTTGTCTAAGACCACAGATTTACATAAAACTAACACGGTCTAATGATGATGATAGTACATACAACTCATCCCTTGAAATATTTTTGCCTGAAATGTCATTTGATGAGAAATAAATAAAACTTATTTCCCGTTTGGAGTTAATCGCTCAGTGAGCGTTTTATTCTTTTGATGTCATGCAAGATGTTTCATCGTTTTTTAAAACTATTTTCTCGTGACCCAGATGGTCGATCGATCTCAAACTTTCTATAGGTTTGTCCGTTTATGTATATGGTGGATTACGTCAAAAAAAGTGCTTACACTGCCAGCAACTGTTTTGTTAGCAAAAACCAATTCTGTGATGTTCCTTTAAGGACATTTTTAAGCAATATTTTTCTGCTAAAGCAGCTCTAGGAAATAGGACTCTGGAATTTGATCCAAAAAAAATAAAAAAGGTTCACACTCACCAATGTCTGATTGCCAATTTGCTCCGGACCAATTGGAATATTGATAGTTCCTATGATGGGATAAAAGGGACAACAATGTAGTGTGGTGAAACAACAAAAAAGTTCCCAACCTCAAAAAACCTTCACTCGACAGAAAATATTTTTATCCCATATAACTTTTCCCAGGCCTAGAATTTAAACTTTAAAAGGGCAAGGCCATTTTCATTTTGCAAGGGGCACCTCCATCGGCAAACCTCAATGGAAAACATTTGAAGGGGCACCAATGCCAAGGCCATGGCCTCTGTGGTCATAATGAGTGAAATTGAGGGTGGTCGAACCAGGCATATTTTCAATTCAGAAAAGGCCTAATGGTAGGAATTAAATTCCTCTCCTGCAACAGGGGTGCGTTTTGGTGGCGGTAACCAACAAACTGTTTCGGTTGCTGGTCGTCGGTTCTGCTGTTCAGACTGAACGATAACTGAGTTGTGAGCTCGGTTACCATTTTGGTAATGAAGTCAAACTCACCCCAGGATACACAACCGCATATGGAACTTGGACAATGTGGACATACGGTAACAGCTATCCTGCAATTATCGCGATACTGTCTGGGGAGACTGCTATTGCAAGAGGCTCCCAAATACTGCCACATTTAATGGGGCCAAAGGAGTAGTCTCACAGGAGCCCCAGTCTTGCAGAATTGTCACCAGTGTGGGAAGATGTATGGAGAGAGTCAGCACGACAAACATCTAACGGCTTTCCCACAAGGGCCAAGTCACACAATGCAATTTACAGGCAACCAGTTCCAGGCAATCTCAAAGAAGAGAATCCATTCACGTTTGAATGTTCACATAGTTTTCTTGGGAATTGTAAGACATTGTTTGAAAGTTACTCATGTGCTACAAAAGTGGTCTTGTAGTATGCACTGTTGTTGGTTGCCTCCAAGTTTCCTTTAAAATTTGCCTCGTGTGCAGGGCCCTGTAAAGAACGGGGTGAAACAAGTACTCAATATAGAAACCCAAACAATAAAGGCTGACATACCTTCTGCAGGTGTTGGTATGCCGAGAGCTACAGTCCTGAGGGGAAAAACAATAAGGTAAATACTATTTACAAACATCTTGTTAATTCTGATTGGTAAAGTAATTTTTTGATTATTTTAGTACACATCCAACAATTAGTTTAATAACAGGACGAAAAGGAAACAAGAAGAAATGCTCAGTTTTAGTGGTACAAAAAAACCTAATAAGGAAAACAGTCAGGTAGGGACTGAAAACCTAATCCAGATATAAGGCCCTGGTCTGTGGTGGGATTGCAACCGGGGACTACAGCGTTGAATGGCAGGGAATACCACTGAGCCAAGTTGTTGTTTATGTCCAAAGTGTTTGCTATTAACTTGGTACATGTTTGTGCATCATTTTACATAAAAGCTCTTTGTCTCAGCCATCCTCAAGGCCATCACAAAATATTAACCCTCCTACCGTCTGACCAATCAATCTCATCCACTGTGGTGTGAATGGTAGATTCTTTATCAAATGGAAACTTTTAAAGCGCTGGTACATGTATCCGCCGCAAGCGACGCTCATGACACTGCTGTACAAAAATCAACCAATAAGCAATGAAAGTATTACATGCTATATCAATGCATATTAATACACAGTCAACCCTCCTACTACTTAATCATTCAGCAAAATCCACTGTGGCTTCTGCAACAACACAGAACACAGTTAACCCTCCTACTGTCAGGCCATTCAATATGATCCCTTTGGTTTTGAATGTGGTGAATGCATATTACATAACCCATTTATAGTTAAATAGTTTCAAACGCTTGGTCACTTCGCTGAAAATGGTACCAAGAGTAGGAGGGTTAGGATTGATATTTTCTCCCCTTACTCACCAATATTTTCTGACCATCTGGTTTCTCTTCCTAGCATTGATGAATGCATCGTTGATTTTTCTTGCAACCTCTTTAGTCTCGCCGAGCAGAATCAAACCTGAAGATTCTCTGCAGAGTTGAGAAAAAGAAGAAAAGAAGTTCAATGTTGTCAAGAAATTTTCAAAGGAAACAAGTAATCAATCCCATTTTAGAGTTTAACAAAGATTTAGGTCAAAAATATATTTGTTTTGTTTACTACCTGTCAGCTGCTTTGGCAATCTCTCCTGCTGGTTTACCAACAGCTTCCATGACCTCCGGAATTACCCCAACGATGTTCATTTGATTCTCACTGGTTCCCGTCACATGGATACCAGCTGGTTTGTTTAATCCGATGACCCCATCTGTTTGTAAATCAGGGAAATATTGAACAAGGTTATTAACATTGAAAGTAAATGTCACCTTTTTTTGTACAAATTATCTGTAAAAATACAAGTAGAATGTAGCTCACACAGTTCTGCGGTGAGATTTTACGGTCTTACTGATGTCTATAGCCCTATGAAAATGTCCGAGTTGAAATAGCACTCCCACACTAATGACATAACTTTTGCTCAAAACACCTGGCTGACGGCTGTCACTGCCAGACAAACAATTTAAAAATGCACGATCACAGATCCCGGCACGATTAACACAACAAACCGTGTAGTATTGTCAGTACACACGGCGCAGTATAAAGTTATAAACATAAAACTTGGACATTAGTGTACATGTAGACCCAGTGACTGAGGCGCTAGATTCCTTTTTTTCAAAATTCAATACCAATCAAAACTGGGATGGGAGATCCATAAATAAATTACCATGATTGTACACCCGGCTGTCTGCAATGTGTTTTGCAAATTCATCTTTTGTCATATTCTCAAACTGCGGGAACCCATGAGAGGCAAAGATGCTTTCATCAGGTCGCTGCAGTAACCGGTTTCTTTGCATTTTCTTCTTCTTCTTGTTGCCATGGTTGCCTGTCTCCTCCTCATCCTCGACCTCAGCCAAAGAATGTTCTGTAATTTCTTGCACAGAGCTCAACTGACGTATTCTTTGTGTAGAAACAGAAGAGGAGGCACAAAGTTTACAAATAACGCGTCGTAAAGTTTGCATATTATTCAACTATTTGAGTCACTGCACAAAAAATATAATTGTTATGTAAAAGAATGTAACTTTCTAATAAGTTGTGGCGAGATGAACTTTGTCATGCAATCAGTGAGTGATATAGGCATTTAACTACTGAACTTTAGTCTGGCACCGCAAATAATTGCACTATTTATTATACTAGTTGCGTATTAGAACACAGGGTACCAGAGAACAACATCGGTGCACGTGTACCCATTTATCAACCTCGTCTGCAGGGTGAGTCGAGTAGTACGAGGGTTGCCGGTCGGAGAGTTGGAAATAAAGTAAATCACGGGGACGAGGTTTCTACCTCAGCTTCTACCTCAGCTTTCCTTACTCTATGGGTTTACACACGGTACGGTTTGCACGTGTAAAGATTTGCCGTTTTCAAGACTTTGTTTTTGGTAAGTGATTTTAATAAGCTTTATTACCGTAGTTTTCTTTATTTGGTATGAATTTATGCACTTAATATTACCATGAACCAGACCGTGTATTTAAATGACGGTATTATTGACTTCAATAAAAATACTTTAAACTATTAATTAGTTTTAGTGTTGTTGTCCAATTTCCGGACAAGGGTTTTGTATTGCAATTTGCATGCACAACGTAAATACGTTTTGCAAATTTTGTATGTGTTTTTATGAATTGCTCTTTTTGCTTATACACAGTGTAAATTAGTTTGAACATTTTCCGTATGGCGCCATCACTTTTTCAACTGTTATGAAATGATCATTGAGGTAGAAATAAAAATTATGTAATTTACTTTTCAACATTCACAACAATGCCCCCCTGCCCCCCCCCCCCTCCCTCAAGTCTAGATTGTGCTTTTGTGGCTATACTGCTGGTTGTGCCTAAAATAATGTAACTTTCTAATATTATGTAGTTGCGATAACATAACCCTCCTCCCGACGGCCGCAAGGCTGGAGGGTTACGAGTCATGCTTGAACGGCAAATTTGGTCCAACACGTACAATTTCGACAGCTAGTCAACAGATTTGCTCCATTTTTACCACTTTCTAAAATCATGACACAAATTCTAGGAACACAAACTTAATCCTCAATGTCTAATAAATCCTTTCATAACACCATTGAGAAAATATTTTGAAGAAAAAGGACAAAAACTTACCAGATCCAGGAGCGAAACAGTCACAAATTTCCCAGGTGGATCTTTGAACCTGTCACAGTATGTTTTTTGACTTCTCGATATGTTCAACACTATTTTTGGGTCACGAAGCGCTGAACCACAGGTACCAGCCTAATGGATTGACGAATTGCCGAGGCCGAGTTTGACTAAACCATTCTGTGAAAGGGGTGTTACAAGACAGTGTGACAAATTGCTTAATTTTATAATTTTTTTAAAGGAACAGTAAAACCTAAACCAAGATGGCGAAGAGTATCCGCAGTAAACGCATGAAGAAGCTCCGGGCCATCAAGAGGGCCAGGAACGGACCGAGGGAAACAAAACGCTTGAAGAAGATTCTTGGTCTCCTAAAACCAGAGGAAGAAGACGTAATTAAGAAAGTCTATAAATGTAAGTTATTGCTATGATTTGGAGACTTCCTACAATTTCTTTTTTTCTCAAATATTATCTTTTTCCTGCATACAAAATGATATATAATTGATGATTCTTAGGGAGGCTAATCGTCCTTACTCGCAGCTAAGAAGCTGAACTACGAAGGACACGGCTACAATGCATTTTAGCCCCAGGCATGCCAGACATGGCATTCTTCCTACTTTAATCTGACTTCCCTGATTTTGTTTGCCCTTGGAATAAATAGCCTGAAAAATATGTACATGTAAGGAGTCCTTGTACTCTATGAAGTGTTCCTATTTTTTTCCAAGAAACAAATATCATGCCTTGGAGGGTTTCTTTGACAGTTTGGGTCATTAAAGACACTGGACACTTTTGGTAATTGTCAAAGACTAGCCTTCCCAGTTGGTGCAGGGGTCAAAATTAACTACATTTTCAAGGTAGCCCACAGGGCTAGTATCTCAACGTATGCATAAAATAACAAACCTGTGAAAATTTGATTTCGCAACTTCAAATTCTAAATCTGACGTCTCAAAATAAAATTCGTGGAAAATTACTTCTTTCTCGAAAACTTCATTACATCAGAGAGAGCCATTTCTCACAATGTTTTATACTAACAACCTCTCCCCATTACTCGCTATTTTAATGCTAATAATTATTTTGAGTAATTACCAATAGTGTCCACTGCCTTTAACGGAGCTCAGCCAGAGATCAAAGTGTTTGATAATTCTGAAGTGAAGAAACCCAGAGAGCCTGCAGAAAAAAAACATTGTCGGTGTGGCACATTAGAGAACGAAGGCACACAATTACCCTACTCACATATGGCCTTTGGCTGGGAATCAAACCTGGGGCCACAGTGTCGTGAGTGTGGTGAGAGAGAGAGGCCGTGGGCTGTATGCATTAGCCACCCATTTCCTCATTTGTACATTATTTTTAGGTCGATTTTTAAACTCAAATAGGTTTTTCTTAAAGGAACATTACAGAATTGGCTTTTGCTAACAAAATAGAGAATAGTTGTCTTGCTTTGATTTGTCAGTGTTATGTTTCAATTCCATCATTGGTTTACAATTGTTCTAGATGTCACATGTATTTAAAGTTTACATTCGTTGTTTCTTATACAGTTATATTTTTTCGGTAATATTGTATCTTGTACTAACTGTTTAAATCTTGGCCGAAATAATAATAACAATAATGATATTAATGTAAATTCAGGACCGTAGGCCCAAGGCCAGTGATTAAAGTGTTGGGCCAGTAAAATTATGTTCAAATGTTGACTTTTGAGTCTGATATTTTAGTCTCAGTCTGTCAGTGAGACGGAAATTATTTTGCATATAAAAACAAATTAACCAGTTGCGGTATGCTATGGTGAAATACCATAACTGGTTAAAACGTTCTTACATGCTAAAACTGAGACTAAAATAATGTTTGTGACATTGTTTTACTCTTTCTCAAAAACTGTCAGCACCTCAGCAAGTAATATTTTAAGGGTACTATCGTTACCTTCAAACTGTTTAAGTTGAATGTAAATCTGTGGACATTGTGTAAAAAGTACCCAGACCCTTTATTGATATTAATACTGACTAATGTTCTCTTTGTTTATCTTTGTGCTTGTTCAAATAGAAACTGTTCAATGCATGTTAAACTCTCCTGGGTTGTCCTGGAATTTGTTTCTCATTTTGATTCTGGTCAAGACCAGAATTTCTTTTACAAGATTGTAAAAGAAATTCTGGTACAGTAAACATTTTTAGCAACAAGCCCAGTGGCCTTGTAGGTTTTCCTCCTAAATTCGAACCCTGTATATTGAATAAACAGTGACTTTTATTGTAGCACAAGCATGACACCTTTGGTCTGTTATTTTCATGGTAGTTGAGGATCTCAGAGAGCTGATCACCAAACCAGGTGTCAATCAAGCATCAGGAACGAAATACGACTTGAGATACGTACCGGACAGAGACAAGATCAAGGGAACCGGTGAAGCAGCCGAAGATGCTATGGTTGATGAGAACAATGAGAACGAAGAGGAAAACAAATTGGGTAAATTCACCTTGGATTTTGTTTTTTACCCTTTTATTTTTTGCTGTAATTTACGCATTTGTTTTGTGGATGGATTAACTTTCATAATTTTAATTTTTTTTAACTGGAATTGTGTTTTTGTTATGCGGTCTCAAATAGGCTGGTCCTGGAGAGAGTGCAATATAAGTTCAATAAATTATTGTTATTATTATTATTATTATTATTACTATTATTATTATTATGGGGACCAGTGTAAGCGTATTTTACTGGTTAGCAAGAAATTTAGCCAGCTAAGCTTACCCGTTCACAATACAATATACAATGGGTTTTTATATTGCGCCATTTCATTTAGACCACTGCGCTTTAGACAAACATCCAGTTCACCATGGATTTGCATTGTTAAGTCATTCATTTTTATGCAGGTTTGCCTGTCTTTTTTGTGTGCCTTCAGTTACTGTTAGGAGCACTTTGAAATGAAAACCTGCACAGAGTTTGGTTTGAAATGCCCCTGTTTCTATTTCATAGCGCTGTTAACCATAAGCACAGGAAAGGGCATGCTAACCTTCTGGGGCTTACTGTGTGAAAACAAATGACGTAAGAATACAAATCCATGGTGAATGCTTAAGATGGCCACCTAGTTTTCTTGCTGACCTGTGAAGTAAACTTATGCTTAATTTAATCTTTCTGCTACAGTTGGCATGAAAATTTGCTTTCCGTAAAGCAATGCTATGAAATTGTGCACTGATGTACTCTCTCTCTCCAACAGATGCTGAGCAGCTAGAATCCATGGAGACAGACGGCGAGGACAAGAAGAAGGGAAAGGGTCTCAAGAATGAGCACGGCAACTACCCCATCTGGATGAGCCATCGGAAAATCAAGAAAATCAAACGGAAAGGAAGACTGAACAAGCACAAACTCAAACGAGCCGGATCTGGCAAAACGTTTTGAGTACTTTTATGTTTTTTTTTTTATTTAAACATTTTTTGTTGAGTATTTTTTTGTTTAACTCATTGAATACCAGCGGCTCATTTCTATGTGACTCACTGGTAAATGATGAAACCTTTGGATCCATTCGACTCACCGTGGCTCAAAGTTTTAAAGACCTCTGAAGGGAATACGAAGAGGAATGTTTCAATTTTCGAATAAAATGAAATGAAAAATGGTTCAATCTTGATCCACAACAAAACGTGTAAATTGTTGCGCAAATATTCAATATCATGAATTACAATTGTTCAGCTTTTAGTGAAACAAAAGACAGAGTTTCGTAAAGGAGTCGGATCAGAACTACTGTTGATGGAATGATTTAAGGGTCTTCACTCTAGTTCATGGTTTAGGATGGTCTTCATTACAGATGTTAGTTTTGTTACATAGTTGCCAATAGCACAAATTATTGAAGAAGAGATAACAGTATCAAACAATCATCTGGATCAAAGTGAACCAAATTTGTAGAGTTGCCTCCTATAGTCCCTCGGAGCCAATCAAGACTAGGTCTGGAGTCAATGTGATTACGTCATTCTTTAATATCTTTATTGTACAGATAATTGATTGTTTATGCTCTGTAGAAGCGCAATAAACTAAACAGGATGGAAAATTAGTTTGTCTTGTGTTTTGATTTCATTTGTCTCACTCATCTTAAAAGCACACATTGCCTTGGATCAGGCGAGTTGGGCTGGCTAGGAAAACGTTTGAAACCATTTGTTATAGAATGCATAATTATGGGCAATTCCATGCAGACATGGACATGACACCAACAAATTAAATTTGTGTCACAACTTTCGTTCCACGAAGTTATAGCTTACATATAAAATCAATTTATTTAAGTTGTTGACAAGGTATGAACCCAATTTTGCCAACTAAGAACTCAGCTTGGGCTCCATGTAGGCTTGGCTAAATTGACGTGAACAACTGTAATGTTACTGACCGTATAGACTTATGCGACTGACCATAGTTTTGCCATGTATACCTAAAAGTTAAAGTTGCTGACCGTTTATAAGTATCCTGTTGGATTCTTATGTACAGTATAAGAGTTGTTTATTACATGTAGTAAAACTTTCGCAAGATTTTTAATTATAGGAAACCTTTGAATTGTGACGTGTACTTTTTCCATGTCCTTTTTGTGTAATGCGACTGACCGCTTTTTATGTTATAACATCCAGAGCACAAACCCCACAACATATCTAACATCACTTCAAAGCCTTGGGTGTCAAGTACAAATCAGTCTATAAACTTGGTGGAAAGAATATGTCACATAGACGTAACATCACCAAGATCAAGAAAAGACACTAAACAGTGTAATGCGACTGACCATGGAA